>NC_090265.1:1761646881-1761964797 GCF_040414725.1 Anabrus simplex | reverse complement strand
AAGGTAAGCGCTATTCTAATGAATTTATATTAGATAGTTTGCTTTTGAAAATCAAATCCCCTAAGGGTTACATATATTGTTTGAAGCATGAGTTACTTCTTCTCCCTAACGAAGCTCATTTTAGATGACTATGCAAAGGGTTCAAATGTAATTATGGTATGAATGGAAATGCCGTGAATGCCATTAAAGAGTTTTATTTAAAAGAGCAAAACGAAAACAAGCGACTAGGTACAGTGATTTTTGATGAAGTGAAACTGAGATAAGACATTAGATTCAATACAACACAGTGATAGGTAACGGATTTGTTAAAACTCCCTACGATAAAAAGAACGGCCTTGCCAATCACGCGCTTGTATTTATGTTTCTTCCTTTGTTACACAACTGTATCCAGCCTGTAGCAGTGTATGCTAGCAAGAATGCAACTACTGGAGAACTATTCTCAAAAATAACAATTCAGGTCATAATTCAATATTGAAACAAACTGGGGTGAAAGTAATTAGTTTTGCGTGTGGTGGATGTCAGTGTAACAAATCCGTACGAAGGAAATAAGGAAAGAGCTGCTATCGTCCAAATCAGCTAAATCGTCCCGGAAGTTCTCCAAGGTTTCGGACAACTAACGCTTTCGAGGGTGAATTAAAACTTTCTGTATATGTTGTAGATAATGTGTAATGCATAATAGTTTCAACTATATCTCAATACTTTGTAAGTCATTTCAGAATTACTGATGTTCAAATCTTTTCAGAGGATAACATGTAGCCATTAAATTAGTGTGTTTACCAGCTGCCTCTATTCAAATATTCCTGGAGTGTACACACATAGCACATGAAAGGGAATAATTCAAAGGTCATTCTGGCAACTGGAAGTTTAGATCATTTATTTCGTGTACGTTTTGTATGATGCCGCGCCCACTCATTGTATTAACACATTGTTGTCCGGACGCGCGCTACTCCATTCTTTCCTGTGGACCGGCAACAGAAGCACACCTAGCATGAGAAGTACGATGAAATATAAATACATGTAACTTTTAAATGACATGAAATAAATTATTGAAACTTGGTGAGAGCACTTACCTGTGATTCTAGTACTTGCTTTTAATGCGGTATTCGTGAAGCAGCTGAAACAAGTAATCGCCTAGGAAACGATCTACTACCTCCGGGATACTCGCGGAATTACCGGCCGTATAAGTGAGGCCTGTACAACCTGTAAATGGTTGTAGGACTCTGTTTCGATTTTTATTTGTCCATCCATCAACCTCACAGTCACTACTATCACTGGCATCTTCACTCGTATTATCGTTGCCGTCAGCAGACTCGTCTGAAATGAATGTCTCACTTTCACTTCCGTGCGTATATTTTTATGTTTACGGAAACACATCTTCACAATCACTAATACTTTCGCAATCACTAGGGACATCAGATAAACTATCAGCATGCAGTTCTCCAAATATTTCATCATCGTTCAAGCTGTCTTTGCTACGGCGCGCCATACTGACACCTGACAGTACGCTCGGTCACGCGGTACTGAGTGTTATGAAACCACACTTCCTGTGCCGAAAATATTGTCAAGGAAAGAATATATCTATCTAAATTCCTATCAACAAAGACTTTAGTTTGTAAACAACACGAAATATTTCGATTAATAAATGGCGGAGAGGATAAAATGACACAAGAATGAAGCAATGTGAGAAAACGTTAATTCACGTAGCCGGTCGCCCGCGCACGAATACGAAACTACGTTAATTAACGTAGCCCGTCATTAATGTGTTAACGCGAGCAGCGCTGTTCATCCATAGCTACACTAGTGCAGTCTGCTGCCACCGCCTTTTAACTACGAGGGAGCACTCACTTCCTCTTTTAATACGCTAAGCCTTAGACTTTAGGAATCCCTCCCCTTCCCAACAAGGCTGTGGTTGCTAATCCTACGTAACCCGGAAAGCTGGGTTGCCTCTTCTGCCAGTTCCACCGTTCCAAGAACTCTTCTATCCGCCTTCAGTGTCATTGACGACTTAGACAGAGTTCACCAGAGCCCCGTTAGCCGTTGCTTTTCAGAGGTCTTGTAGGGCCTTCACAGCTACCGTGGTGGTGTCGGGGCACACAAAGTACCCACTCTACTTCGCCCCTACAGGCCATCGCCTACTTCACGTCGTTGTCCGTCTCCCAGCATGAGGAGGAGGGGTTGGACTTGAGGAAGATGGTGAGAGGTGGTAGTCTACGAGATATGTTTACTGTACTGTGACAAGCTGACGAATGACAACACCACCAGGAGGCCAGAGGAAGCAATACTCGATAGTTTGCAATGTATCCGACTTCATTCCTTGTATATTTGAACATGAACGTTGCTGACAGGTTAATTATGACCTATTGATTGGATCTCAGTGAGAACTGCAGACAAGTGCTATAATATGTTTTAATATAATTGATATAGCAATCAAAATAACCACTCCGGCGGTTGTAGATACACTCGTTACTCTCTCTCTCTCTCTTAGTCCAACCCTTCGTAAGGGTGTAGTGGCATCACGTGACAATCCTTTTGGTGATCTTCCTCCAGGAGTCTCTGCTTTGGGCATGGTGACTTGCTTGCTGTAAGCTCATCCTGGTTAAGTTCTTGATCTGGTCCATCCATCGTAACGGCGCACGTCCTCTAGGTCTTCGGCCTTCGACTTTTCCCTCTATGATAAGTATTTCCATTGCCTCCTGCCTTCTGGCAATATGACCAAAATATCCGAGTTGTTTTTGGTTGATAAGGGTCGAGAGTCTTGTTCTGATGCCGAGCTGTTGCAGGATCGATTCATTAGTACGCTGTGCTGTCCATGGTATTCGCAGTAATCTCCTATAGCACCACATTTCTAGAGCATCAATCCTGCGGCGATCCGCCGTCTTCATCGTCCAAGTTTCTGCTGCATAGGTCGCGATAGGGAAGATCAGAGTTCGCATGAGGGTGAGCTTTGTCTTGGAAGTGATGGAGGTGTCCTTCCAGATGCGAGTAAGTTTTGCTGTTGAATTTCTCGCAATTGCAATGCGCTTGCGGATCTCAGGTTCACAGTCTCCAGTATTTGTGACAATAGACCCTAGATACTCGAAGCGACTGACAACCTCATAATCCGCAATTCTTGTGATGGCAGGTCTGTTGTTATTAAAACGGTCTACAATCATCACTTTGGTCTTTTGTTGATTTCAAGACCATATTCTCTGCTTCGCTCGTCTAGCCTCCGCATGATGGTTTCTAATTCATGATCATCTGTTGCAATAATCACGGTGTCATCTGCATATCTGAGGTTGTTAATTTTCCTGCCACCAACTGTGATGCCGTCACTCCAGTCCTCGAGGATCTCCCTCATAATATACTCACTGTATACATTAAATAAGAGGGGGGAAAGAATGCAACCTTGTCGCACACCAGCACAAGTAGAAAAGACGTCTGAGAGGTCGCCATTAACTCTCACTGTCGCAGTGTTCGAAGAGTACAATTGTTGGATCAGGTACACTAAATGTCTTGGCGTCCCCATCTCAGTGAGTATAGCCCAGAGCTTTGACCATTTTACCTTGTCGAAGGCTTTCTTGTAGTCCACGAAGCACAGGAACATCTTGATATTATATTCCCTTGTCTTCTCTATGAGCTGCCGGATGTTTAGGATCTGCTCACGAGTTCCTTTGCCTGGAACAAACCCGGTTTGTTCCTCTGAGATTTGTGGAAGTAAGAAGGTCTTCAGGCTCTCGTTCAGCACCGTGAGCATGATTTTACTGGCATGGGAGATGAGGGCTATCGTTCAATAATTTGCACAGTCAAGTGGAGAACCTTTCTTGAACAGTGGTACGAAGACGGAGTGGCACCACTGGTCCGGCCAATTTCCAGATGTCCATATCTTCTGACATAGCTTGTGCAGGATGTCGACACCTAGGTCACCCATGTTCTTTAGAATTTCAGCAGTGATTCCATCTTGGCCTGGTGCTTTCCTGTTCCGGAGCTTTTTTATTGCATGTTCCACTTCTTCTCTAAGGATCATTGGTTCAAAGTCTGTTGGGTTCTGGTGACCTGGCATTGGTTGTGGGTCATCAGTGAACAGCTTGATGCAGTATTCTCTCCATACTTTGGCGATGCCCGCTGCATTTGTGATGATATTCCCTTGGTCATCTTTAATCATCTGAGTCTTAGGCATAAACTCTCGTGCTAAGTATTTTACCTTGTCGTACAGTTCTGTGCTGTGATTTTTGGTCGCATGCGCCTCTAGTTCTGCACACAGTTTCTTAATGTGTTCATTCTTGTCTCTTCTACAAGCATGTTTGATATCACTGTTCAGTTTTTTCACTAGTCGTCCTTGTTGTTCTGGTTCTGTAGCTGTGAGGCAGATGTTAAGTCTCATTTCAACTAGTGCCAAAGTTTCGTCAGTCATCCAGTGTTGTCGCTTCACTACAGTGTTCATTTTTGGGACCTTGCTCGCTGCGTCTGTGATCCATTCTTCAATTCTCTTCCAAGCCATGTCACAATTTCCCTCTAGGTCAGGTGGCCCAGTGCTTCGTAGTGTTTCTTGGAAAGCAACTGGCTCAGGGGCCGCTAACTTTTTCGAGTTTATTTTGACAACTGGTTTGCTCAGTTTGATTCTGAGGTAGGCCCAGAGTAAACGATGATCCGATCCGCATTCGGCACTAGGTTTTGTTTTCATATTACGGAAGGAGGTTCTCCATCTTTTATCGACAAGGATGTAATCAATTTGGTTCTTAACATGCCCATTCGGTGAGGTCCACGTAAAGAGACGGCGTTTGTGGTGTTTGAACATGGTATTCATAATGGAAAGATTGTTTTCGCTTGCAAACTGTATCAACCGGTTGCCTCGCTCATTACGTGCACCCAGGCCATACTGTCCTATAGTTTCTCGCAAGGGGTTGTCCATCGAGGTGGTTCCTACTTTTGCATTGAAGTGTCCCAATATGACGGTAATACCTTTTGGTTTAAGTGATGCTATTGTATTTTCCATGTCTGCATAGAAGTCTTCGATTTCTTGGTCGTCTGCAGCGGTGGTGGGTAGATATACCTGGATCATGTGTAGTTTATATGGTTTAGTGTTGAGAGTGAGGGTCAGTATTCTTCCATTGATAGGTCTGTATTCCTCAACATATTGGGATATCCGCTTATCAACAAGAAACGCGACGCCATTCTGACCTCTATCATTTGCCCCGGCGATGTATATTACATGGTCATCTGTTTCAAACTGCCCACATCCTTTCCAGTGAGTTTCTGACAGTCCACAAATGTCTATTTGGTGTTTCTTTAGTTCTCTTTCTACAATGCGAAGTTTTCCTGTCTGAAGTAACCCTCTCACATTCCATGTAGCTATTGCGAACACTCGTTACTAACACTCCAATAATCCAAAATTAATTATATTTCTTATGAATGATCCTGACCACTAATTATGAAAAGTAACAGCAACTCAATATCCTACATTAAAAATAAAATTGGAAATATGTGCAGGGAAGTGAAACATGGAAGTACATCTGGCATAGATTAAATCGAGAATTACCTTTGACGTCTAAGTTGCACTCGCATGCCATTTATAAACATTAACTGTTCACTTATTATCAGACCACCTTCTAAGAATATCTTCTCGACCCTTGTTTGGTGTGAACGTCGAGAAAGCCCATCTTAGAGTTCTTTGGAAGTGTTTTCAGGTGGCCACTATCAGGCAGCGAGCAAGAACTGTAGTGTTTTACACAGAATACAGATGGAGTCACGTCTCTTTGTAATTGTGGGTCGCAGCTTGAACTGAACTCTAGATGATTTATTAGTAAAACTGAGCCAACATGAAAGTGCAGTCACTAAAGAAATAGTACATTGTATTGTATGAGTTCCACTGAAGAACAGTTTTCTGGGAAACAAGTGAACCTATAAATATAATATTCGTTGTGGATTATCAGAGTTTTTGTTTCTACATAGAAGGGGAATTATAGTGTGATAATAATTAAAATTGTGTCTTATTAAATGCAAGGAACATAACATACTCTCGCTCATTCTTGTTTTGAGCGAATGTATATTTCATTTTCAAGATACAAGTTTCGACTTACGAAAAGCTGTAATGCAGTGTCTATGTATCACCATTATTTCAGATTGAATCAGTTTAATGAGCTCTTCGTAACAGGTGCTTTTATTCGATATTTCTCAAAATTTATAAAGGCTGTATCAGAACTCTACCGACAAAAAATATTAGGGATGTTCCTCGTGTTATGTTACGAACAGTGGTGCAATTTGATTGGCGGAAAAATATTTCTTTTCGAAGAAATAAGGTTATATTATTACATCCACACACACAATTCAAATTGACGATCTCGCAGTATTTGCTATGGCAGAGCGTAAGTCGCAGCCGTGATGGAGGCAGGGATAACGCTCAGCCCGTAACACAAGTTTCCTCGTTCGATTCGGACAACACTGTCCTTGTCTGTTACAAGCAATATTCATAGTTCGTGTATTAAACACACGTGACTGCACGCACAGTACAAGGACACGCTGTAATTAAGGCGACACTCCGGAGATAAATATATATTTTTACCTAATGCATGGATTTTCACGAAACTTTGTAGTAATGTCACCTACATAAAAGTAAAGATATCACGAACATTTCTCTCATATAAAATTAATAGTTTTTCAAAATATGTTTTTGAAAATTTAATTCCATTTTTTTTATGAAATTCAGTTAACATGTTAATGTAAATTTGTAATTATGTAGATAATACTTCTTTTAAGAGCACTACATATCGATTTTTCAGTATATAATTTATATAAGGAGATATATCGTACTAAAGTTTGTGTAATTTTTAAGTTCTAAAACTTTGGACTTAAAGATCCCTACTACTTGAAAAAATTCTGCAATCAAAAATTTCATACGCAGGTTTCTTAATGTTGCTGTGATACATATACCATACAACATTTTGTTACGTTTGGCAGAATATTATGGGAGAAAATTGGGATTTAAATATATAATTACAATTGGAAAACAAAGCATTACTACAGTGTTATATTGTTTGAATTTAGCGGAATAACTTCGTGACAAGAAAAAAGGAAACTAAATCTTTTCAATTTCAGTCATTAAAAAATTCACCAAAATGACCAAAATCTCGACTTTTATCTCCGGAGTGTCGCTTTAGGACACACTTCTCAGTCAAGGAATGCACCAGGTCGTTTCTCCTCTCGTCTGTTGATCGGAGTAACGTTCTGTATTATTTAGCATACTCCAAGATGCAACGCTGCCGTCACACGATTTTGTATTCCTTCACTCACATTGTAAGTGGAATGAAATGCTGAACGAAGGAAACAATACGCCTAATGGCTTGATTGCAGTAGACGTTCAATATTCCTCCTTCTACTTCAATGCACAGCTCACAGCGGACTCTGTCCAGTATGTTTGGTATGTCGTGCATTACCTCTGTCTCCCACATCTCACTTTCCCTTCCTTCCCTTCCCTCCTCTGGCGCACAGCAACAGGTAGCGGCTGGCTCTCGGGTATAACAAATTCCGCGCAAGTTCGTCAATTTGAATAGAGCGCCCGGAAGTAAAACAGTAACCTCATAAACTTTCTCAGGGAATCTGATTGCACCATTATTCTTAACATAACATGAAGAACATCCTTGATTTATTTTTGGTATTATTCTGATACAGCCTCTATTTTTTATTTCGTTGCCTTTTATGAGTTTTGAAAAATGAGAACCAGGTTAATTCCTGGGGACAAAGGCGGCCGGGCGTAGAGCTAACCACTCTACCTCACCACTTGCCGGAGTTACGGATAGTGGAAGCCTTTAACTTCCACCCCTCCAAGGGCCTTCATGGTCTGTATGGAGATGAATTTGCTTTGTTTTCTTTAATGAGTTCTGAAGTTGCACGCTTTGTAAAATAGTGCTGTGTGTATTCTAGGATACTGTAAGCCACAGTAGCTGTGTCAAAACATCGCTAATTAACCATATTAGTGCGGTGGCTGTAGTGGTAAGCATACTGCACGTGAAATTCGGTAGATACCATGGGAATTCCAATAAAGTACCACCCCAGCTCTTTTGGGAGAATTTGGAATACCTGGGAAGGAAACCGTACTTATTACATCCACAGTACTAAATAGTCTCACTAACACTTTTCATTGTCCAAACAAACGAAAGTGCTTCCGCAAATACACTCATATGTCAAAAGTAATGGGATAGGGTCTATTTCCGCGGACACCAAATTAGACTGGTCAGAGAAATTACACTGTTGCCAAGGTTATGTAGCAACATGCGAAGTAAAGCCTAATTGAACACATCATTTCTACAATGTTAAAAAATAAATTTTACTACAAGCCTCAGGAAAGACTGCTGATTTCACCGGGATAACTAATTTCCACATAAATCAATTAAAATAATGACTAAGCATAAAAACCTTTACATGTAAATTAAAATCTGTAAAATCATGTATTGAAATTTTCAGTAAGCGACCACACTTTTTATTTTTGAGCCGATAAAACGCTATCTGTGGGGAAAATGTAGAAAATTCCCTAACTTAAATTTATTATCTAGAAAATGTTTCAATGGGTATCTTAGTTTTCCTGAAAATTGGCCCGGGAAGTGGGCGTCTAAATGTCGCTAGCTGAGGTCGTTCTGGTCGCGCGCGCCAGCGCAGGTCATGGACACGGTAAGTACTTTCGGATTACGCATCAATCTCTGTCAGATTTTTAAATATTTTTATTTGTTTGTGGTTTACTATATAACTTTAAATACTTGAATATATACTGGACTGCGTAATATAGAAAAGAGAACTACATTTTAAAAAAGGTGGACCTGGCGCGGAACGGCTTGGACTAGACAACACTGCACGATCAGGTTTGCAAATCCGTGTTCAGAGGTCAGCGATTATGGAGCATCTGACAGTCTGACCCGCCTAATTCAGTGACCGCAAGTTTAGCATCGATTCCACGAAAGACAGAAGCTCTTCTGGAGAGATTCTGAGAGTGGCGGTGGGCTCTCAGGAGCACATGAGCACGCGAGCACTCAGTTCTAATGCATATTCACGCATTCATGGTAATTCAAAATTCTTTCCTTTGTTTCGACCTGATTGAATCCATCGATTACAAGCATTCGACTTATATCGAATCTATGCTACACTGACTGTTGTTCGCTGCGACTGACAATGCAGGAAACACACTGGTTGTTGTGCTATGAGCTTGAAGATCATACGCATACGTATGCCGATACGTCACGGTTTATGCACAGATAACCACCACGAACGCGGAGCACGGTAAGGTACGTGTCTTTCCGTCTAAGCCACCATCAAACCAGAGATAGTATTACAGTTAGCCACAAGGTTCCGCCACCTCCCCTCTTAATGCTGGCCACAGTTCCCAGAAGTTACTATTGCGTTACATTGCCGAAAAATTTCGCCAGTCGGCAATTCTGAACAGGTTTTCGTAATCGCAGAAAGAACGTTGCTTTACATTATAGGTGGAGATAGTTTCCAGTGAAATTAATGTGGTACCAGTACGCATTATTTTTATGCTTGTTGTCATACCTAGGTGAGCTTGGTGCTATGTAAAATCAAGAATACTGTTCGAATCTTTTAATACGTCCTCCTCTGTGGTGTAGTGGTTAGTGTGATTAGCTGCCACCCCCGGAGGTCCGGGTTCGATTCCCGGCTCTGCCACGAAAATTTGAAAAGTGGTACGAGGGCTGGAACGGGGTCAACTCAGCCTCGGGAGGTTAACTGAGTAGGAGTGGGTTCGATTCCCACCTCAGCCATCCTCGAAGTGGTTTTCCGTGGTTTCCCACTTCTTCTCCAGGCGAATGCCGGGATGGTACCTGACTTAAGGCCACGGCCGCTTCCTTCCCTCTTCATTGTCTATCCCTTCCAATCTTCCCATCCCTCCACAAGGCCTCTGTTCAGCATAGCAGGTGAGGACGCCTGGGCGAGGTACTGGTAATTCTCCCCAGTTGTATCCCCCGACCAAGAGTCTGAAGCTCCAGGACACTGCCCTTGAGGTGGTAGAGGTGGGAACCCTCGCTAAGTCCGAGGGAAAAGCCGAACCTGGAGGGTAAACAGATGATGATGATGATGATGATGATGATGATGATCTTTTAATATTCCCTGCAATAACCTACAGCATTGTAGCAAAGTTGCTGTGAATTTTGCTTTCAATGAGATGAGTAGCTTCGGCTAACAGTGGTCACGGCTTTACTGTGGCTTTTCAGATCTGTATTCTGGGTAGTGGATGGGGGGGAGGGGAGGGCTCCTCCTATTGTCCGTTGTACTGAGAGTTTTCCGTGGTTTCCCATTCTCATTTCTAGAGCGAATGATAAATTACATCAGCAATTCAATGGTCGCTCCTCTCTCATGTTTTTCTCACCACAAATCACCGCAGCACATCTTCTAGAAAACGTCGTCCTCTAGGAGGCCCACCATCATGGTACGGAAAAATGCACTTTAGTAGTAGTCGTAATTTTAATAATAATAATAATAATAATAGTAGTAATAATAACAACGATGCTATTGTTTTTACGTCCCACTAACTACTTTTACTGTTTTCAGAGAAGCCTAGATGCCTGAATTTCGTCCCGCAGTATTTCTTGTACGTGCCAGTATTTGAGCATCTTGAAAATCCACCGGACTAAGCCAGTATCGAACCTGCCAGGTTCGGGTCCGAAGGCCAGAATTACCAGCCCGGAGTGGTAATTTTAATTTTGTTGGACAGTCACAGATTAATCACGGAAAAATACATGCTCCTGAAAATTTTGTTACGAGCCGCCAGTGGATTTTGACACATGTCGTTTGGATAGTATCCCATAGCTTCCTGCTATTTGTAGGTGTACAGTCTTGGGTGTCAATTGATCTCACCACCACGTCCAATAAATGATCGACAGGATTCATATCAGTTGAACGAGATGGCTTCAATTTTCATTGAAATACTCCAGAATGCTCCTCGAAACTATTCCGGATGACTTGGGTACGATGACACGGTGAATTTCCTGCAAGAATATCTCACCGTTGTAGGGGTACGTGAAGTAAATGGATATCTGTAATTTGTTACCAAGCAGTTCAACGTAGCCGTCACTGTTCAGGTAGATCAGTGGATCCAGTCCATGCCACGTGGTTACACCCCACGCCATTTTCGAGATACCACCGGCCTGTACGGTGCCTTGTTGACGACTGCAGTCTATGGATTCTTGGGGCCTGCGCCATATCTGAAGGCTAACATCAGTTCTAAACAAATGGAACAGTGACTCATGTCGACAGTCACCCGGTCCAATTGGCAACGCCACACGCCCAAGTGAGACTCTGTGCCGAGTGTCCCGGTGTTAACAAGGACAATCCGGTAGACATTTTGGTCCCATATCTTAAAATGAAAATGAAAACCTACAACCTGTTTTCCAGTCTTTGACCGGGTCAGGGATGAAATGAATGAAGCATAAATAGGTTATTAGTACGATGGGGTCGCCACTCATTGATGACTTATAAATGCTATGAAATGAGAATGGAAAGTGTTGCTGGAATGAATGATGGCAGGGAAAACCGGAGTACCCGGAGAAAAGCCTGTCCCGCCTCCGCTTTTCCCAGCACAAATCTCACATGGAGTGACCGGGATTTGAACCACGGTATCCAGCGATGAGAGGCCGACGTGCTGCCGTCTGAGCCACGGTTACTCCCATACCTAACAATCGTTTAAGAACTCTACACTGATTTTCTGGATATAAATCCGGTACCTCCTGCATTGTGTATGAATGTGATTTGAGCCAGTGCCAGTCTGTTACCACGGACAATATTCCAGCCACTCGCCGCTTATCACCATCATTAAAACCGACTCCTTGTCGGAACGGTCAGCGTACTGACCTTCGGTTCAGAGGGTCCCGGGTTCGAATCCCGGCTGGCTCGGGGATTTTAACCTTAGTTGGTTAATTCCAATGGTCCGGCGGATGGGTGTATGTGTTGTCTTCATCATCATTTCACCCTCATTACGACGCGCAGGTCGCCTACGGGAGTCAAATAGAAAGACATGCACCTGGCGAGCCGAACCCTTCCTGGGATATCCCGGCACTAAAAGCCATACGACATTTCATTACCATCATTAAACAACCGTGATCTGCCACTGTGCTGTTGACTGTGGGTGGTAATACCTTCCCTGAGGTATTCCCGATGCGCATGTGATACCATCCATCAAGTTCGCACGACTTTGACACTGGAATGTTCCGTTTCCACTCATCTGGTCCCAACTATCATCCCCGTTTGAAAGACGATAATTCACGTCGCCTTGCCACGACCACAGATGGTGTTTAGACACACACGCTCCAGATGCCAGATCACCCTTCATACATCTCTGGGCACTTCAAAGATGGCTGGTCTGAGTGGCTCGGACGCTTGAGGCACTGGCCTTCTGACCCCAAATTGGCAGGTTCTATCCTGGCTCAGTCAGGTGCTAATGAAGGTGCTCAAATACGCCAGACTCATATTGGTTAGAGTTACTGGCACGTGAATGAATTCGTATGGGACAAAATTCCCCCCCCCCCCATGGCGTCTACGAAAACAGAAAAAGTGGTTAGTGGGAGGGAAAGCTAATAACATTATTATTACCTTTATTACATGCAAATAAGCCCATTAGGAATCCGAAAAGTGCTTAGAGGCGTGCATTTGTCTTTCTTTGTGTCCATATTTCATTTATTCTTTTACTGTGGGCTTCCTTTTTATGTTCAGACCCGGTTGTTCCAGTCTTTATATTTGGTCTTTCCTCTTGGTCAACTTGCCGTTTGTGAATTTTGGATCTGGTCATCCGCTGCCCTGCCTAATTCAAATCGGTTTTGATTTCGCCAATCCATTTTTGTGTGTCTGTTTTAGCTTTAACCCTGTTTTCATAGAATTCGACTATTTGTTTGGTAAGTCTGTCTGGGTGCATTCTTTTAATTTGTACATAGTATCTTAGCCTGCGATTTCTAATGTCACTGTGAATATTTGTGTATTGCTTGCTTTCCTGTCTGCCTCTAAGTCGGTATTTTCCGTCAGTGAGTGTAGGGCTTATAATTTTTCTTACGACTTGCGTTCCTTGTTTTCACTATCTGTTTTCCTGTTCAAAATTATCGTTTCTGATCCAAAAATACATTTCTTTTACAATCGAAAGGACCACTAAGGATCACGCTACAACTTCGTTTCTTTCTCTTCATGAAAAGTTTTCTCTGTGTCCAAAACTCCTTCATACGTTCGCTGGCCTGCTTCCGTTTTTCATATGTGCGGACTCTTCCCGTTTTCTTAGGTCTCTCTGCCGCTTGAACGCCTTCCAAGTTCTTCACTGTGTTCCTAAACGTATTCCCTTGTGACAGCTGGACTTCCGAGATCCTTAACCATTCCATGTCCTTATTCGTTTCCTTAATCCACGCTGTAGTGATCTTCTTTCTCCAGATGTAATCAAATATCTGTTTGGTAAGTTTGTTAGCGTTCATTCTGTACAGATGTCCGAGAAACGCCAGTCTCCATTTCTTCTTGGTCTCTGAGATTATTTCCACCTTCTGGTAAACTTCTTTCCTAAATATATTATTATTATTATTATTATTATTATTGTTATTATTATTATTATTATTATTATTTTCAATACCTCGCGGTACAGCGACACCGACTATTATCTTTAAACACTGCTATCCCATGACTTTTCGAATGTCGGTGTGGGTTCCTTGGATGTCACTGAAAACATCATTAGCGCAGTGGTTTAACTGCCGATTATTCACTCTGTGGTCCGGGGTTAGTATCCCATAGTTTCCGGGTCCAAATTACCCCCGAGAAGTTTCGAAGCGTCAGAAACCTCCGAAAAAGTCCAAAATTGAGCAAATATCGCTCCAGAATATCCAGCTTAATGTTGAAGAAGCTGATGCAGGTCTTACTTTATGAACAATTGAAACTGTTACCAGTCAAAACTTATATTAAATATTTGACTCCACAACGCGTTTCAGAGACTAAGCTCCATCGCCATCAACATTAATGGTTGCTCTACATACTGCAAAATTGTTTTCAAAGAATATGGAAATCCACAGTCTGTTTCCAGTCATTCGACCGGGTTACGGATGGAATGAACGAAGCCCCCATCTAGCGGTGAGGATAGGAATTGTGCCAGCTGCCGAAGCCTGTCGCACTCCTCTGGGGCAATGATTAAACAATAGATGAAAAGAAATGATATTGTAGAGTATCGCTGGAATGAAATAGACAGGGAAAACCGGAGTACCCGGAGAGAAACCTGTCCCGCCTCGGCTTTGTCCAGCACAAATCTCACATTATGGATTTTTTATATTTATGTTGGATCAATTATAGGTGTATGTCGTCTTAGAGTCCACCTCCGTAGTGTAACTGTTAGCACCATTAGCTACTGTCCTCGGAGGTCCGAGTTCGATTCCCGGTACTGCCGGAGAATTAAGAACGGCATGTGGTTAACATGGTACATGCAGCACACCTCTATTGGGGGTAAACCTGAAACCAGCTGCATAGGAATTTACTTGCCGGCCACCAAGTGTAGGGGGTAGCGTGACTGCCTCTTACCCGGAACCCTCGGGTGCTATTCGCTGCCAGGTCATGAAATTTTACCTGGATCTGAGAGCTGGTTCTATGTCCATTCATTCTACGTGTTTACAACTGTGGAGTTATCTGAGGTTGAGATAGTCATCCCGTTCCAGTAAGTCATGAATATCGTCCGAGAGGATTCGTCGTGCTGAAAAACGTCACCTCGTAATCTGCAGGCCTTTGGGCTGACCAGCGGTCGCGTAGTACGCCATGGCCCTTCTAGGCTGTTGGATCATGAGGGGGATGAGGTCCTCTCTGAAATATAGAGTTGCTGCTAATTTTTAATATTGATTTTAAATATTCATTTTTCAATTTTAGCACAGAGTATGCGTTGAGGATCAATTGAGTGAGTCTTACAATTTCTATAATTTGTAAACTATTCAGTTTTCTTCTTTTTAGGATGTGTCTGGTAAAACGTGAGAAAATTTCATGTATTTGATAAATCCCTTTTCCTTTCAGATGTGCAGCAACTGTTGATTTTTCATGCTTATGTAGCCGAAATGCCTCCAGGTGTTATTGAAATATGTCAGATCTCCTCTTCCAATTTGTCCAATGTAAACACGTTCACGGTTTTACAGGCGATTTTGATTGAATTTACCTGCTGCATTGACTGAGTGTGGTAGAATCTGACCCATGTTGTTTATGATTGAGAAGATGATCAGTATAATAATGTTTCTTGAGGCCTCTGGCATGATGCTTTCCGAAAAGAGGAATTGTATGTTTTGATACTGCATGTCAGGTTTTGCACTTTTCATAAATAATTATTAAATAATTAATTCACATTCACTGATAGGGCTTAAATTAAAATATTATTATGTTTAAAGGTCTTACCATCCTTTGTTATCAATTGCTCAATGAGTTTGTCGAAATTACTGACGTGAAGCAACATTGTAAGGAATTGCATTTCTTGGATCATATAGAAGAACCGCTAAACCATGACTGTAGAACGTTAAAACAAGATGAAAGAATTATGACGCCTATGGAACTTCTTGTAAAGAAGTGGTAGCAGCATGATCCGACACTCTATAAGAGCATAGTAGCACAAAATAACTCTTTTTGCTCTACGAGTCTGAACTAAGAGGAATATGCTGATAAACACGATAAACAGGCCTCTACGATGAATTCATAAAAATCTATCAAAAACTCACGTGAGGACAACTCACTCAAATAAACACCGACACAGATAGGTCTTATGGCGACAATGGGATAGGAAAGGCCTAGGAGTTGGAAGGAAGCGGCCGTGGCCTTAATTAAGGTACAGCCCCAGCATTTGCCTGGTGTGAAAATGGGAAACCACGGAAAACCATCTTCAGGGCTGCCGATAGTGGGATTCGAACCTACTATCTCCCGGATGCAAGCTCACAGCCGCGCGCCTCTACGCGCACGGCCAACTCGCCCGGTTTACTCCTTTTTTAACTTGACAATTTTCATGTCAGGAAAGACGGGTAAGGTTTGACGGATCGTGTCAGGAACCAGACTTCACCACTCGTATTACAATATTCTACGAAGGTAAAGTACTTATAGTCATCTACTCAAATGATACCTCCTAAGAAATTAAACAGAGGTTAATGGCAGCCAAAAGAACCTATTTTGCTCTAACAGGACTTCTCTCCTCAAGGCTCTTGACTCGTACCACCAAATTAACCAGCTGAAAAACACTTACGAGGGCTGATCAACAAAGACTGAGACTGATTTTTTCCTGTATCTTCCGTGGTAGTTACCTATCTGTAACATAAACATTTGAAAACAGCGGGCTTTTATGTATAATGTCCGTAGGCGGCAGAACTCTCGTATCGCTAGGTTGGTAGTAATGTTCTATTGTGTAGACGCTACGTGCATTTCGCATACCAGACAATGGAGGTGATGCGAGAGGAGCAGTACAGCACAATCAAATTCTGTTTCCGTTTAAACCATACAGCCACTAAAAATTACTAAAAGCTGAATCATCATTATGATCCTGACGGAAAACAATCCAGAACAGTGTGGAAATCGCCAAGAAAGGCAAATGATGATCCATCTGCAGGGAAAGTGATGATGATCATATTTTTTTACTGTAATAGGATGATTTACCAGCTTGCAGTTCCCACTCACACTATTGTTACTACACGTCAGTATTGGCTACACTGAGGAAGCACATTGTAAAGAAACGACCAGAGCTTTCTCCGTCTGGATGGCGACTTCATCATGATAATTCACGGCGTCACGTCGCAAATCAAGTCATGCAGTTTCTGGCTCGATTCAGCATTACGTGTACAGTATCCTCCTTATATCCCTGATCTTGCACCCTGTAGTTTTTTATTCCCATCAATGAACGCAAAGCTTAGGGGCATTCGATTTGAGAACTCTGAAGCAGTGCTCAAGAAAAGTGGGGCGATTCTCAACGACCTGACAAAGAATGGTCTACAGCAAGTGTTCAAGGACTGAGACGCTATAAAAAGTGCATTGAAGTAGGAGGGCATTACCTTTAAAAATATCATGTAAAGATTGAAATGGAATAATAAACATCTGTGAAAAACTTCAGTCTCAGTCATTGTTGACAGCATTAGTATAAGACATGTGCTTACATTATGCCTCGGAAACTTGGCCATTAACAGCAAATGATACCGGCCTGATATGTGAAAGAGGTACGTGGAGGAGACGGTACAATCATGAATTGTACACCATTTATAAAAATCCACCTATTAGAAGAGTAGTGAAGTCAGCCAGATTAAGGTGATCCGGGAACGTAGTACGGATAAGTGATGTGGCAGTGCCTGAAACGGTATTCAATGGATATTAAATGGCGTATGGCTTTTAGTGCCGGGAGTGTCCGAGGACAAGTTCGGCTTCTAAGGTGCAGGTATTTTCAATTGACGCCCGTAGGCAACCTGCGCGTCGTGATGAGGATGAAATAATTGTGAAGACGGCACATACAATACACCAGCCCCGTGCCAGTATTGGCAGGTTGAAATTCATATCACCTTGGTGCAGTGAACCACCACCCCCGAATCGTCTTCCCGAATGGTTCTCCAGGCAAGTTGTACTCCTGGATCCTCTTGTCACTATGGAATTCGACTCGTGCTTCAGGATCCTATCTTCACGATGGAATTGGTCTCGTACTACCAAGTTCGCTCACCACCATGTACTCGACCTCTTACCTGAAGGTCTCGAATTTCTCGGAGGTCTACACCGATCTTGATGTGGGGTAATCACGCGCAGTTTATCTTTATACGAGTGTTCACAGTCATACATTCCCTCGACACGTTCAAAATCACTTGTCACCAAAATTTGCTAAATACTGCCTTTAATTTATGTAGGCGGGCAACAGGTAGTTTGAAATATACCAAAAAATTTTACTTGACACTTGAAGACAGAAATTAACGAATGTCACTCCAAAATGTTAAGTTGAAAATGCAGATAGCATTGATTTAAAAAACGAAAATGATGGAACGCTCTCCATGGTTATTTACCACTGACAATGATGAATGTAAACACATTTCACTTGCAATACGCTGTCTGTGGTTATTGTCACAACGAAAAATAATACTGCCACACTAGGTGCACAAAATGAGCCATTAAAGAGTTTATCCGTAAGACACTGCTAATAGCGATGAAATAAATGATAACTTGTAAGTCACTCTTAGCACAGTGAGTCTCATAAAATGATAAAGTTAATGAATAATATTTAGAAACAATTATATACAATTGTGTGCAGAAATCAGTTCGAATCCAGTTAAGATTAACACAGTATGGATTATCAATTTACGTCGCTTGCATTTAACAGTACGGTTGGCACAGATTTTCGTACTCATAGTTCATCATTAGTTAAGGAGCACTTAAGTGTTGAATAGCAAGAAATATGCAAACACTATGTTATAACGATGAATTATTTCAAACACTTTCAAATATCACAGTTACTGAAGTATTAAATATTGTTCTAACATTTGCACAGCCTCGACACTTCACTTGGTCCGAGGAAATATTAAGTTTCGCAGTTGGAGAGTTACTCTGAGTTCAGTTCTCGGCGTGAGAATTTACAAGTTGCGTTTGATAATCACCACGTCGTCACTCGACTCTACTTTCCGACGGACAGAATAACACAGGGTCTGACCATGGAGAGCCCTTGCCAAAGAATGCCTGTCTTCTGCAGAGTAGCCCCGTGTTTTATATGATCAAGGCCTACACGTCATAGGATAACGCGATTTAGTTGAAAATCCCTCGATGGATTTTCTTGAGATTTTACAATAGAGACGTTCACGTAATTAGGTATAGAATGGCGTATCTCCCAAGATGATCATTATTTAGAAAGTTTCTTAAATTTCTGAATCGAAAGTTCTCGAATAAATGACTCATGCTTCCAGATATATCAATTGCTCCCTACTAGGTAGGTTGACAGGTTGAGCGGACTAGTCTGCTTTGCTCCTGCATCTAGGTCACGCACAGCTGTTCACTCACACGCTGGCTCGTCCTGGCAGATGTAAACACATCGAGCTTGGAGTTCTCGGCGCGTGATAGCCTAATTATAAAACATTGCTCTTAATAAATACGGCATGTACCGTGCGTTCCTGGTAAAATATATATATAGGTAGATAGATAGATAAATAACAATGTTACTGGATTTACGTCTCACTCACTAATTTTACTGTTTTTGGAGACGCCGAGGTGATGGAATTTAGTCCCGCAGGAGTTTTTTTACGTACCAGTAAATCTACCGACAGGCGATACGTAGATAGATAGATAGATACATAGATAGATAGATAAATTGATTGATTGATTGATTGATTGATTGATTGATTGATTGATTGATTGATTGATTGATTGATTGATTGATTGATTGATTGATTGATTGATTGATTGATTGATTGATTGATTGATTGATTGATAAGGGCTGTTAGAGATACTGCCCATAAAAATTTTAAAATATAACTTGTAAAAGATCGACCATAGGGCATATGTTCATGAGGGTTTTTGTTTTAGGTGTACTACCCCACCCCGACTAGTTTCCATTTGGTTGGGAACGCCCTGTATTTCGAGTGAGTTGATGAGTGGATACGAACCGAAGCATCGGCAGCCTAGAAGACGGCTTACCGTGGCTTCATCACTTTAACACCAGCAAAATAATGAGAATATATCTTAATTAAGGTCACGGCCTCTTCCTTCCTAGCCGTAGCTATGTATTTACAATCCCATCGCCACTGAAATCCTTTCTGAGTTTGTGTGAGGTTAAACCAAATGGAAAGAAAAATCTTCTAAATTAAGTTCGTTAACATGAGACATCGAAAAGTAATCTCGGTACCGAGTCTGTTCACTGCACCTGTAGTGTTGAAATTGGAACGCAACTTACAAAAGAAGGTAATTAACTTCGTAATGAGTTTGGGCTTATCCCGCTCTTGAACTGATGTATATGAATGTGATGCGCCACAACACTTATTAGTCTGTGCAATATTCAACACAGAAACCGGACACGCCACAGATTCCTTTGAATACTAATAAAGCTGTTGTTGATGGTAATATATGCATAGGTTGTCAATATAAATTCGAATATTTCATGGTATTAGGTGATTTTACTTTTACAAATTGAGGGGTTCGATTCAAAAACTTGATAACTCAACATTTCACTCAACATGAGTTAGGATAATGGTTTAACCAAACAAATCGCTGTCCAGTTCCTTAAGTGAATTGTTAGCTGAGCTGCCTTCGGTTCAAACGGTGCCTGGTACAATTCCCAGTGTTAATATAGGGAATGATGTTCATTGGTGTTGTTGGTTCATTGGTGTTTGTTATAAAAGTTTACAGATCTCTTGACATGGTTATGAGAGTATTTAGGCGTTGTAGTATAGATGTAAAGGAGAGGGCGTATAGGGCACTGGTATGACCCCAGTTAGAGTATGGCTTCAGTGTATAGGACCATCACCAGCACTACTTGATACGAGAGTTGTTGTTTGAGTCACCAGTTCATAGAGTGGTTTGATGCAGATCTCCATGCTATTCTATCCTGTGCTATACTTTTCATTTCAGTATTCGGGAGATAGTAGGTTCGAACCCCACTGTCGGCAGCCCTGAAGATGGTTTTCCGTGGTTTCCCGTTTTCACACCAGGCAAATGCTGGGGCTGTACCTTAATTAAGGCCACGGCCGCTTCCTTCCCACTCCTAGCCCTTTCCTGTCCCATCGTCACCGTAAGACCTATCTGTGTCGGTGCGACGTAAAACAACCAGCAAAAAAACTTTTCATTTCTACATAGCTGCTGCATCCTACATCTGCTCTAATCTGCTTGCCATATTGGTCTTCCGCCTACACGTCTCTCAAAAAAAAACAAATGAATAAGTCCTGGACGTCTTAAGATGTGTCCTATCATTCAGGTGAAATTTAGACACAACGATCTCCTTTCACCAATCCGATTCAGTATCACTTCATTCGTGAATCAATTTATCCATCTCATCTTCAGCATTCTTCTGTAGCACCACATTTCAAAAGCTTCTTATCCATCTCTTTCTGAGCGAGTTATCCTCCATGTTTCACTTCCATACAATGCCACGCTCCAAACGGAGGTTTTCAAAAACATTTTCCTAATTCCTATATGATTCGAAGTGAGCAAATTCATTTCCTTAAGAAAAGCTTTCCTTGGTTCTGCTAGTCTGTATTCTATGTCCTCCTTACTTCTGCCATCGTTAGTTATTTTACTACCCAAGTAAAAATATTCATCCTCTTCCTTTAAGGCTTCATTTCCTAATCTAATATTTCCTGCATCACCTGACTTCGTTCGACTGCACTCCAATACTTTTGTTTTGGTCTTACTTATTTTAATCTTGTAGTCCTCACCATAGACTGCGTTCATACCATTTAGCAACATTTCGACATCTTCTGCAGTCTCAGATAAAATAACAATATCATCGGCATATCTCAGGGGTTTGATTTCCTCTCCATGGATTGTGACTCCCTATCCAAATTCTTCTTTGATTTCCTTTAATGCCAATTCATTTCTAAAGTTATAACTAAGAAAATATTCAAAGGAAAGCATCACTGTTTGTTCTGGGTGATTACTTACAAAGGAGTAGTTGCAAACTTTAGCGTGGGAAGACTTGGGAGTAAGGAGACGAGATGCTCGACTATGTTGTATGTTTCAAGCTGTCAGTGGTGAGTTGGCGTGGAATAAGCTTGAGCGGAGCTTTTAAAAGGAGGAAGGTTCATAATATGAAGATAAAGTTGGAATTCAAGAGGACAAAATGGGACAAATATTCATTTATAGGACGAGGAGTAAGGGATTGTAACAAATTATCAATGGAAATATACAAAAAAATTCCAAGTTTTTTGAAAATGTATAAGAACCATTTAGATAAAGAATTGATAGGGAATCTGTCACCTGGGCGATAGCCCTAAATTCAGATGATTGATTGATTTATTGATTGATTGATTGATTTATCGATTGACTGATTGATTGATTGATTGGTCAATAACTTGATTGATTGATCGATTGATTGAACGATCGAGCGATAGGTTGATTGATTTATGGATTGATTCATTAATTGATTGATTGATTGATTGATTGATTGATTGATTGATTGATTGATTGACTGATTCATTGATTAATTGATTGATTGATTGATTGATTGATTGATTGATTGATTGATTGATTGATTGATTGATTGATTGATTGATTGATTGATTGATTGATTGATTGATTGATTGATTGATTGATTGGTCAATTGCTTGATTGATTGATCGATTGATTGAACGATTGAGCGATCTATTGATTGGTTTATTGATTGATTCATTAATTGATTGATTGATTGATTGATTGATTGATTGATTGACTGATTGATTGATTGATTGATTGATTGATTGATTGATTGATTGATTGATTGATTGATTGATTGATTGATTGATTGATTGATTGATTGATTGATTGATTGATTGATGTTGACGGTCGGGATAGGGATTGGGGACTAGGCGTTTATACTTACCTTAGTACATACCTCTAAATATACCAAAACCAAATCCCCTTGCGCAATAGCCGCGAAGGGCCTTGGCC
This sequence comes from Anabrus simplex, assembly GCF_040414725.1. Lineage (NCBI taxonomy): Eukaryota > Metazoa > Arthropoda > Insecta > Orthoptera > Tettigoniidae > Anabrus > Anabrus simplex. Next base: position 1,761,942,258 of record NC_090265.1, on the reverse strand, counting down.
TACAAAGCGATAACTACCCAGCCCAAAAGGCTGCGTGTGTCCTCTCGGGAGTTAGTCTTGGCTTTCTAGACCCGGGCCACCATCTCATCATCATCAGATAGCTCCTCAACAGCAATCATGTACGATAAGTGGACCTCGAACTACCCCAAAGATCCAAGTAAAAATATTTTACCAGGCCACGAATCGAACGCAGGTCCTCCGGATCGGAGGCAGCACAATGTCCCTATACCTTAGGCCCAGCAGCTCTTAAAATCTTATACACATATAATGTTCACGATTCCAACTGTTTTTGCACAGATACAGCAGGTCTTATGGCGACTATGAGGTACGAACGCTCTAGGAGTGGAAGGAAGCGAAAACAAAACCCATGACGCAACAGACCCGAAGTGCAATGGCCTACCAAGCGACCGCTACTCAGCGCTAAGGCCTGCAGATTATAAGGCATCATGTGATCAGCACGACAAATCGTCTCGGCAGTTCTTCTTGGCTTTCTACACCAGCAGGATATGTATCTAGTGAAGTCGAATACGCATATTTCTAAAGTTATAAATGTTCCATTATCTCTTATTTTCCTTGATTATTAATTTCTCCTGAGGAACTGCTCAGTTTTCCAAATTCTTAATTATGTTGGACATTCTAGTTCAATGTTTAATCCTTCTAGCCCAAATAACGCAGCGTGATGGAGATATACACATTTTGGTTAAAGGTTCTTTTTTGGTTAAAGATAACCTAAATTCGCATCCTAAACATGATCATCAGTATTTAATATTTATCGAATTTCCCTATGGAGATAATCAATGAAGCTGTATGGTATCATTGGACGGTCCTCATGAAAAGTTGTTAAACTCTGTGTGACATAAAATGTAATATAACACTATTTATAGCAAAATTCTAATGTTCTATTGTGGGTTATAAAATACATCTATAAGGACAAAAGGGATAACATATCAGTATTATACAGTTTATTTATTTACATTTTAACAAAAAACAGCTTATTTGATCCGAATGAAAGGAAAAACAATAACTGAGGTAGGAAAAAGGAAACCATGAATGCTTTCATTAAACTAATTCACATGCTATATATACAGTATTTATTTAAAAAATATACCGCCAAGAGAGAACAGATCCACCATTTACAGGTGGACTTTATACAACATATTGCACATTATAAGAACGGAACTTGTGAATAAAAAACAGGAGAGTAGGATATAAAATGGAAAAATAAGGGGAAAGAAAAACAAACATGATAAATAAATACAATCATCTGGTACGCTTGTTGTTTCCACCAGCATCTCTATATATATAAAATAAGAGATTTGTCTGTACATTGCTCAGAACTTAAAAAGAATGGTATTTCTGTATCGGTTATGTCCACAGTAACAAGAAAATGTATTTTTCTTTTCCGTAATTTATGTCTGTCTGTCTGTCTGTCTGTCTGTCTGTCTGTCTGTCTGTCTGTCTGTCTGTCTGTCTGTCTGTCTGTCTGTCTGTCTGTCTGTCTGTCTGTCTGTCTGTCTGTCTGTACACGCATGACGAGAAAACGACTGAAGAGAATTTAATGAAAATCGGAATGTAAAGTCGGGTGATAAACCACTACAATCTAAGCTATAAATTATTTTATTCACACTGAGTGAAATGGTAGTTTAGGGGAAGGCCTGAAATTTATTTCTCAAATATTTATGTTATTAGTGGTGTAACGGTTCATATCCCGTTACAAGATGATATCTGTTATTTTTATTATTGTATGATTTTATCTGTATTTTATTATTATTATTATTATTATTATTATTATTATTATTATGTCAGTATTATTATTATTTTATCTGTGATATTGTTACTATTATTGTAATTATCAGTCTTATTTAATTCGAATTTGCAATGCCTGTTGCTTGCAAGATTGTACTTAGATGTATGCATATATACGTATGTGTAGATTATCATTAAATACCTGTACAGTGAGAATTGTTGTATATATCAGAGATTGGATGTGACGTTGGTGCATTGTGCAATATTGTTGGCGATTCTGCCATGTCATCGCCACTCCATGGCTACATCATCGTATTTATTTAGATATGCGCTCAGAGATTCGACCGCCCCGGGCTATTTCACCACTGGATGTAATATTTGCCGCGTTGTGGGAGTATGTCATTGTTATTTCTGGAGATTACGTAGCTGTGTCAACCAACGTCTATAAAAGGTGGGTGCATATTGTAGCGTCAGTCATTAGTTATACGGATGCAGTACAGTGAAGAAGTCTACTAGATCAAGAGGCCTTAGTTGGTCAGTCAACAAGTGTGAACGAGAGATGGAGAAAACTCAGTGAGCCATTAATTATTCTTCATTGAGAGAGTGAGGCCAAAAGTTAGTTGGTCCGTCACTTAGTGGAAGACACGGACGCAAGGGCTTACCATGGAGTCAGAGAGGGCAACCCTGGACCTGCCAAGAGGCAATACCATATTGACTTACAAAGAAGTCAGATGATATGGAGAAGAAGCAGTCACAAGGATGTATCACCAAGTTAGGCGTGACACATCTACAGTAAACACCAGATCAAAGGAATACGTCGTAATTACACTAAATGTGTTGAAGGTACAGTCAAGTGAATCAGTGAGGGAAATATTTCGTATAAATTGTTAAATTTCCGGTCAAGAAGAATTCAAATTCATGCCTAGTTTCTTTCACTTGCAATGTCATAATTTCATATTCTCATCTGTTTTATCGCAACAAGACTCACTATTTTTTGATATATTATTTAAAGAATATATATTGTTCTATCAAACGAATTCATAGTTTTATTTCAATGAAAGTAAAATATCTTAACCTCAAAATTAATGGGGAAACCGAACGCCAATCTCCTTTTCCCAGAACTTATATGGTATGTTGTCAAAAGTAAGCTTATTACCCCACACCCTAGAGATAGTCAAGAGTCTCATTCTATTATTGCTGTACTGAGTGACAGCTGGCGCCCTTCAAATAACGTATGTGTAAGTAAGCAGGTAACAAGTAAGTGTGAGTACAAGGTTCGACGAGTGTGTATTTTATTTAATGAATATTAATTTTCATAATTTCCATTATAAATGCAAATGTTCAGATTTTACAAGTTAAATGCAGATTTATATGTTTGTAAATTTAGTCAGCGAGTTAGAAAACTCTTCAATGTGTCGACGCAACGTGGGACACGAAGAAATTCAGAATTTGTTCTGAATGACAGCATATCATAGGTTCATTTTGGGAAGAGTATGCACATTTAAGCCAACGGAATTAATACCGGTAAATTTCAGGACTATAATTTTGTGATATATATTTGTATTTTGGGGATATGTCAAGGGATTTGAAGAGGGAAATTAATTTGAGATCGCGTACTATCAATAGTGAACCAAAGATGGACAAGGAAGACAATAACAAGTCATGTGACGACGAGGTCATTGTTTCTGCGGACATCCAAGGTGAAATTCAGAGTAGGGAACAGGTGAGTACGATGGAAGCTTCTGAGTTAATTCAGGAAAGTGTAGAAATTGAGAAGCACACTGAAACTCAAAAGGAAATCGCGGGGGGGGGGGGGATGAACCAAGAGCTTTTGAATTTGTGGATGGCCAAAATGACCGAGTTTAGCGAAAATCTAACCAAACAGATAAGTAGTAGAGTGGATGAAAAGATTGATTCTAGTAGTGAAAATAGTCAGAAAAGAATGGAGGAAAAGATTGATATTAATAGCGAAAATAGTAATAAACGAATGCAACAAATAATTGGTAGTAACGAAAATAGTAAGGAAGAGATGAAAGAATTAATTAGTACTAATAATGAAAATTGTAATACACAGATTAACGCTATAAGTAGTAAAATCGAAGAATTGATTAATGGTAACAGTGCGATTAATGATAAATTAGATAGGTTAAGTGAATCACTAAATTCTAAAATAGATACTAAGATAGTAAAGGTAACTGGTCAAATATACAAGTTAGAAAATAAGTTTAATAAAGTGTGTGTTGACCTTAGAGGAGAAAGCGGTTTTCATACTCAAATTGAGAATGTCAAAGGAACATGTACAAACAAGATCGTACTGTTAAGTAATAAAATTTCGAGTAATCGGGAAGAAATTCATGACCTAGTCGAGAAAAGATTGGACAAGAGTTACAATGCAGTTGGGGAAGAGATGGGGGAACAGATTAGTAGAAATCAACAAATTGAAAGCAAACTTGTGGAGGTCACTGAACTACGGAACGAACAGGAAACGCTATCACAGCAGGTAAGAGAAAGAGAGGAAGAAGTGAGAATAGTGGAAGAGAATTCTGAGAGAGCAGCGGAAGAAGAAGAAGAAGAAGAAGTTGTGAACTGCCAGGGAGTGATACGGCAGGAATTTGAATTTGCAGGTGAGTCGGCTAGTGAGGTGATAGTAGTGAGTGGTTTGTTTAGTAGGGATTGTGATTTAACCAGGTTTTCTGGAGAACAGTTCAATTCTATAGAATTGGTAAAAGTAGTTGAGAAAAGATTTGATAGTAAGTTGAGGAATAATAATACTGAATGGGAATACGTACTGGAAATCTTGTCGAATGTTTTTATCAGTGAAAGTAGAATATGGTTTCGAGTATACTGGAATAATATGTCTAATTTAGGAGAGTTTAAAGTATTCATTGATAGGCTTTGGAAAGAATTTGTGCAAGGGCGCGCGAGAGTGAGAGAACGCATGATGTCTGGGGAAAGTAGTATAGTAAAGAGAAGGGGGAAAATGTTAGCCGTGTATCAGAGGAGAGGGGGTGATCATGATCCGCAGAGGATTAATAGTTTTGTTGATGGTGATAGTGGTCAGAAGAGTAACGAGAGAGAATCGGAAGATTTGAGGCGTATGGATTTGAGTTGTGAGAGAGAGGATCGGAAGAGTAATCAGAGAGAATCGGGAGATGGGAGGCGTATGGATGTGAGTTATGAGAGAGAAGGTCAGAAGAGTAATCAGAGAGAATCGGAAGATGGGAGGCGTAGGGATTTGAGGTATAACAGAGAGGGTCAGAGAAGTAACCAAAGAGAATCGGAAGATGGGAGGCGTACGGATTTGAGTTATCACAGAGACTATGATAGTCTTAATATGAATGGTATCCAGGTGTCTTTATCGAGCCAGAGTATCTCAGATTCACAGGGAATCGGGTAACTTAAGTAGACAGGCTGAAGGTAGTAGATGAACAGGTATTTAGTATAAGTAGTTATATAGTGAAAGTAGATTTAAGTATAGTGTGATTTTGACCTAAGTAATGTTAAGTGAGATATTTAAGTAATGACGTAGTCGTAGGTAATGAAGTAATTAATAGTAGTAGTAAGGTAGACGTAAGAAGTGTTCTGTTAAAAAATGTAAGTACTTATAATACTGATAATATACTGTAAGTAAATAGTGATGTAGTAACTCCGATGATGGAAATTGTGAGATGAAGAAGGTATTATTAGATATTATAACAGCCGTTGGGTAAGTCACAGTGAGTAAATAAGATAGCTGTACCAGTAAATTGAAGATAATTGTAAGTTTCAGCCACGCCTTGTTGTACCAAAACTTGTGTATTCAGTTATTTTAGGGGCTGACTTGGTTGCAAATCTTGGAAGTAGAATAGACTTTAATTTAGGTAGTGGGTGATTGTTCTGGGATAAAACTAGCAAAGAAGTACGTGTTAATTATGATGGTCTGAGGTAAGTGTGGTGGTGACGTGTGTTCCTTGAAATATATGAGAGGTAAGTGAAGTTGTTCCTAGTGAGAGGAAATGTTTTGTTGGGTGTGTTACGTGCCTGTATGACCAGTATCCGAGGCATAGTCGGTATAAGGCAGTGACGTGAGGTAATTTGGGTGAATTACAGGAGGAGTAATTGTGTTCGATGTTAGGTAAGCATCGAGATATATTTAGTAGTAAGTGAGGAAGAACACGTATATGAACATAAATTTGTAGTACATGACCATTCATCGTTTGTGGGAGGTAAGTACCCCATTCAACTTAAAAATGCTAGTGACGTCTAAGAACAAATAAACATTATGCTGGATTACGGAATAATTGAACCATCTTGTAGCTATGGTATAGAGCCTTTAATTATTGTTGCCAAGGAGGATGTGAGCTATTGAGAGATGTAAGTTAATAAGGGCAAAATTGATTCAGTTTGAGTGACAGAGTGCTACTCAGAGTTCCATTTCATCATCTGCAGAGGCGGGAAATATGTTGAAGTTATATTTTTTTTATCAGGGGTATTTCACTATTGTGAACCGTATCGGGAAGTGTGCATATTCCTTAAAAGATCAGGAAGGGAAGATTGTCGGTACTTACAACATTAAGAACTTAAAGAAGTATTTCACGTGAGATTTGTTGAAATAAGAGTAAAATGATTAAATTTTTGTGAGAAACTGGCAAAATAAAACTAACATCTGCGAATTTGCGTGTGAACCAAGTGTCGTATTGGTGTATTGGAAGAATAAGTGCTACATTGTCGTGTACTGTGTCACAAAAAAAACGGAGAACAGGACATTGGACAGTTATCTACGATAACAATATGCGAGAAAAGTTCTCATATAAGTGATATTTCATAAAATATTTTGATATGTTAAAAAAGGTGAAGAATGTTATATATTGATTGAAAATTATTTGTGTGTGTTAAATTAAGGGCTATGCTTTTGTGTATTGTATGAGAATGGGACACTGGACAGTATTCTGCGATGAAAATGTGCGAGAAAAATTCTCATACCTTTGATATTTTATAAAATGTATGGATGTTGAAAAAGAAAATTACTGTTGTAATACTCATTTAAAGTGTTTATATGTGTCAGTGTTATATTTATATTATGTTGTTCATAAATCAAGCGATTCTTTGTTCTTCGATTTATTTATGAGGGAGGCGAATTGTAACGGTTCATATCCCGTTACAAGGTGATATCTGTTATTTTTATTATTGTATAATTTCATCTGTATATTATTATTATTATTATTATTATGATTATTATTATTATTATTATTATTATGTCAGTATTATTATTATTTTATCTGTGATATTGTTACTATTATTGTAATTATCAGTCTTATTTAATTCTACTTTGCAATGCCTGTTGCTTGCAAGATTGTACTTAGATGTATGCATATATACGTATGTGTAGATTATCATTAAATACCTGTACAGTGAGAATTGTTGTATATATCAGAGATTGGATGTGACGTTGGTGCATTGTGCAATATTGTTGGCGATTCTGCCAAGTCATCGCCACTCCATGGCTACATCATCGTATTTATTTAGATATGCGCTCAGAGATTCGACCGCCCCGGGCTATTTCACCACTGGATGTAATATTTGCCGCGTTGTGGGAGTATGTCATTGTTATTTCTGGAGATTACGTAGCTGTGTCAACCAACGTCTATAAAAGGTGGGTGCATATTGTAGCGTCAGTCATTAGTTATACGGATGCAGTACAGTGAAGAAGTCTACTAGATCAAGAGGCTTTAGTTGGTCAGTCAACAATGTGAACGAGAGATGGAGAAAACTCAGTGAGCCATTAATTATTGGTCGTTGAGAGAGTGAGGCCAAAAGTTAGTTGGTCCGTCACTTAGTGGAAGACACGGACGCAAGGGCTTACCATGGAGTCGGAGAGGGCAACCCTGGACCTGACAAGAGGTAATACCATATTGACTTACAAAGAAGTCAGATGATATGGAGAAGAAGCAGTCACAAGGATGTATCACCAAGTTAGGCGTGACACATCTACAGTAAACACCAGATCAAAGGAATACGTCGTAATTACACTAAAAGTGTTGAAGGTACAGTCAAGTGAATCAGTGAGGGAAATATTTCGTATAAATTGTTAAATGTCCGGTCAAGAAGAATTCAAATTCATGCCTAGTTTCTTTCACTTGCAATGTCATAATTTCATATTCTCATCTGTTTTATCGCAACAAGACTCACTATTTTTTGATATATTATTTAAAAAATATATTTTGTTCTATCAAACGAATTCATAGTTTTATTTCAATGAAAGTAAAATATCTTAAGCTCAAAATTAATGGGGAAACCGAACACCAATCTTCTTTTCCCAGAACTTATATGGTATGTTGTCAAAAGTAAGCTTATTACCCCACACCCTAGAGATAGTCAAGAGTCTCATTCTATTATTGCTGTACTGAGTGACAGTTGGCGCCCTTCAAATAACATATGTGTAAGTAAGCAGGTAACAAGTAAGTGTGAGTACAAGGTTCGACGAGTGTGTATTTTATTTAATGAATATTAATTTTCATAATTTCCATTATAAATGTAAATGTTCAGATTTTACAAGTTAAATGCAGATTTATATGTTTGTAAATTTAGTCAGCGAGTTAGAAAATTCTTCAGTGGTCATGACGTAATGAAAATCGGTATGCAAATTCGGGGTAATAAGTCGATATAATCTAGGCCATAAATAATTGTATTCACGCTGAGAAAAATGGTAGTTTAGGGGAAGGCCTAAAATTTAATTCACCGGGCGAGTTAGCCGTGCGCGTAGAGGCGCGCGGCTCTGAGCTTGCATTCGGGAGATAGTAGGTTCGAATCCCACTATCGGCAGCCCTGGAAATGGTTTTCCGTGGTTTCCCATTTTCACACCAGGCAAATGCTGGACTGTACCTTAATTAAGGCCACGGCCGCTTCCTTCCAACTCTTAGTCCTTTCCTATCCCATCGCCGCCATAAGATCTATCTGTGTCGGTGCGACGTAAAACCCCTAGCAAAAAAAAATAATTCTCAAATATTTATTATATTGGTGGTCGTATCTTCACAAAAATTGGTAAGCAAAGTCGGGGAATAAGTCGCTATAATCTAGGCGATAAATAATTTTATTCATTCTGATTGAAATGGTCGTTTAGGGGAAGGCCTGAAATGTAATCTGTATATAAAATAAGAGTTTTGTCTGTACATTGCTCAGAATTTGAAAATAATGGTATTTCTGTATCTGTCATGTCCACAGTAACAAGGAAATGCATTTTCAACTTTTCCGTAATTTCCGTCTGTCTGTCTGTCTATCTGTCTGTCTGTCTGTCCGTCTGTCTGTCTGTCTGTCTGTCCGTCCGTCTGTGTGTGTATGTACTCGCACCACGAGAAAACGGCAGAAGAGAATTTAATGAAAATCGGTATATAAAGTAGGGTATGAACCACTACAATCTAGGCTATAAATTATTTTATTCACGCTGAGTGAAATGGTAGTTTAGGGGAAGGCCTGAAATGTAATTCTTAAATGAGTTATTTATGTTATTAATGGTCGTATAGATAAATACTACATAACTAACATAACTTTAGTTACGTCGTAATTTAGTTGTAGTTATGTAAGAAGTTATTACATTTCCAATCACTTATGTCTTATACATTGTTACCGTACCTTAGAGATATTCATGAATTTGGACTTTTGTTTCTAAATCCACATCAGCGCCGAGTCACGAGAAAATGGGTAAACAGAATTTAGTGAAAATAGGTATGTAAAGTCTGAGAATAAGTAACTACAGTCTACGAAATAAATAATTTTGTAGACGCCCTACTATCACAGAGTCGAAAACTAATGTGAAGGCCTGCAATATAGAAAGCTCATAAACTTTATTAACAATAACATTACATTGACCATTGTTTGTTGTGATGTGCTTTTTGTCTTCTGTTTCCACTTATCCCCGATAGATAGGATTACTGCAGCGTTCCGAGGTTTTTTAAATTTGATTTACCTCGCACCGACACAGGTAGGTCTAATGGCGACGATGGGATAGGGAAGGAATAAGGGTGTGAAGGAAGCGGCCTAGGCTTTAATTAAGGTACAGTCTAGTGTGACTGGTGTGAAAATGGGAAACCACGCAATACCATCTCCAGGGATGCCGGCAGTGGGGTTCGTATCCACTATCTCCCGGATGCAAGCTCACAGCTGCGCGCCTCTAAGCACACAGCCAACTCGCCTGGTCGTACCGAGTGTAACAGCCTGCCTGTATATTGTCGGGAAGTAGCTGGAGAGTTAGATAACTTTCCTCTTTAGCATGCCATTCCTCTGGTTCATACATTTTCTGATATTACTGGTACGTAATACACTGGTTCATCACAGCATTCAAGCTATTCAATCCCTACTCTGAGACACTGTTTGGAATAAGTAGTGTGCATATTTAACGGAATAATGACAGAGGAGTGTTCACGGTAGTCGGCGACCTGGTTATTCCAGCTCTGGAACTTTGGACTGTTAGATCGGCACCGTAGTACTGTTCGTTGAAAGTGAGAAAGTGTGCAGTTTTTCATTTGATCGAGTATTTTATATGATAACATTGCTTTCAATCGCTACATTCCTACTGACGTTTTTGTTATGACCTATGTTGAATTCAGTTAGGAAAACCACTAAGTCAGCCTTTCTGAGAATACCGTAGCGAAGCATGGGTACATCAGCTAGTTTGGTATAAATAATAATACAATTTCATTAAAAATATATATTTTTAACGAAAACCTTTTATACCTTCTTTTATTTACACTAACTACAAAATAATGATACAATATTTGATTTTACGGATGTTGCCTCTGTGAATTCAGTCTCTACATGATGCACGAAGTCCCGAAGAGTCATAAAAGTCAATCAATCAATCAATCAATCAATCAATCAATCAATCAATCAATCAATCAATCAATCAATCAATCAATCAATCAATCAATCAATCAATCAATCAATCAATCAATCAATCAATCAATCAATCAATCAATCAATCAATCAATCAATCAATCAATCAATCAATCAATCAATCAATCAATCAATCAATCAATCAATCAATCAATCAATCAATCAATCAATCAATCAATCAATCAATCAATCAATCAATCAATCAATCAATCAATCAATCAATCAATCGATCAATCAATCAATCAATCAATCAATCAATCAATCAATCAATTAACATTGATCTGCATTTAGAGCAGTCTCCCAGGTGGTAGATACCCCATCTAGACTTTTCTTAGATGTAATAAAAATCTTCCGGGCTATTATGCCGTGGTCCACTCCACTCGTTTGTTCCAGACGTTTCGACTACTGCTGCGGTAGTCATGGCGTCGTGTACATTCGCTCTCCTGTATCCCGACTGCAGTCGCCAGCGGGATACAGGAGAGCGTACCTACACGATGCTACAGAAGATGTCTACCGCAGCAGTAGTCGAAACGTCTGGAACAAACGAGAGGAGTGGACCACGGCATAATAGCCCGGAAGATTTCTATTATATTGACACCGGCCGTGAAAGCCTTCATACTTAGATGGTTACACTGAATTTTGAAATTTATTGAACACCTCCCTTGTTAAATTCTTCCAATCCCTAACTTCAAATAAACGAATATTTGGCCCAGTTGATTCCCTTGAATTTCAACTTTATGTAGTGATATTTCCTACCTTATAAAAACACTACTCAAATGTATTCCTCTCCAAATGTCATTCCACGCCATCCCTCCACTGACAGCTCGGAACATACTACTTAGCCGAGCAGCTAGTCTCCTTTCTTCCATTTTTCTCAGCGAATACCTTGCAACATTTTCGTAAAGCTACTCTTTTGTCGGAAATCTCCCAGAACAAATCGAGCTGCTTTTCTCCGGTTTTTTCCAGTTTTCGAATCAAGTAATCCTTGTGAGGATCCCATACACTGGAACCATACTCTAGTTGGGATCCGAACCAGAGACATATATGCCCCCTCTTTTACATCCTTACAACAACCCCTAAATAAACTTATAATCATATGCATAAATCTGTACCCTTTATTTATAATCCAATTTACGTGATTACCCAATAAAGATCATTCATTATATTAACACCTAGGTACTTACAGCGTTCCCCTTAATGAACTTTCCCCCATTAACGAATTAATTAAAAGTGAGAGGACTTTTCCTATTATTGAAGCTTACAACCCGACTTTTAGCCCCGTTTATTATGGTAACCTTGCCTGCTCTTCCTCTCACAACATTGCCGAGGTCTATTTTCAGTTGCTCACAATCTTGTAACTTATTTATTACTATGTACAGAATAAAATTATCTGAAAAAGCCCGATCTCTGACTCAAGTTCTTCACTCACATACATATATATTGTAACCGTTCAGCACCACGCCATAGGCATGTTAGGAGGTCTAGTCAATTATATATGCCGTTTTCCGCAACATTCTGTAACATATAATGTAGTAATTAACAGTCTACATGCCGAACCGGTGTGTGATTAGCGATACCCTGGCAAAAAGGGAGCAGTTTTCTGCGCTGTAACGAGAAAAGCATAGCGCAGTACTGCTGAACCTTGAAATCGCGTTCTCTCTTCGTGTGAGCGAGATGGGAAGATGACGCTACGCGTGGAGATGTAGGTTGTCGGAGAGTGGGCTGAGTTAAGGTGTGTTAACCCCTGAGAAATAAATGCCCTCTACTAATTCAACACCGCATTCACTGGTGCCACTTCACTATAATTTACTAAAAAGAGGAAGAAGAAGAAGAAGAAGAAGAAGAAGAAGAAGAACACCTTCTTCTGAAATAATTTTTGGAAATTTATGAGTCAGGTCTCATTCGAACCGATGTATTTAATGCTAATTGTTGTTGCATATAAATGCAATACTTGAATAGTGGATCGGTAATGACGCTTGTCATGTAGCAGTACGCAGAGTAAAGATGACTGCTGAAATCTGACAACGTGTGGAAGAAAGTGAGAGATCTTGCATGATGAACCATGACGCGTGATTTTCTAAAAGGACGCTTTTGAGATTGTGAATGACCTACTGATCGCTTTAGTTTTATATGTGTTCAGTAGAAAGTAGAGGTCACAAGATATAATTTGAGTGTTTTCACGTCGCTGAAAGATTCCGATTACCGGACCTTCAAATTCAGCAGGGGCATAATTTACCTCCCCCAGATCATTTTGTCCGGAGGCTACACGTAGAGCCAGGACCTAAATACAGTATCTCATTGTCATTTGTGTAGCTCCAGTACTAACACGTTATGAGTGAACTTGGATATCAGTTTATGAAGTGTTGTATCATAGAAGAAAAACACATCAGTGTGATGTAAAATATCGCGAAATAAGCCGCGTGGTACAAGAAAAAGTACAATATTTATGAATAGAAGCCTTATCTCAACATTCAATATTTCACATGTCAACGACAGTCAGTTGCGGCTCACGGTGCAATCATCAATGAAAGGGCAAACGCGTCAGATTGTTTAGAGGTAGTGAGACAGCTAAATATATTCAGCAATTACTAATGACCGATCCAAAGCATTTTAAGAGTGAGTGACGTTCAATAAAATTAAATAACTGTTCCTGATAAAATTAGCGTTTGCATACTCCATGGACACTCGTGGTGATAGACCGTGTGATTAATGGAGAAATGAACACTGATTTCTACAAACTTGCCACTATTTGCATTGATCTATTTAAAGTTATCAGTGTATCGTGTCAGCAGTAGATCCCTTTTGAAAGTACGTAAACAGTGTTTAATAACTGATTTCCCATTTTGCCTGTACGTTCGTGAGTGATCGTCGAACCCGAGAACTGGAGCCTACAAGAATCGCGCCTAAGTGCCTGCAGTCATTTCTACAGGGAGCGTCCAGAGACTCAACTAAGAAGACCACAGCAGTTCGAGACATGGATCATGGTAGTATGGAGAGGAACCAAGGACTATCAAAGAGAAGACCGCTCATCATGAAGGAGTAAAAACCTAAGATGTACCTCGAGATGACGGCAAACCATATCCAGCATTTGATAAGTACATATTTGAATATATTAAACCACGAGATTTGCATGAGAGTAGCAATTTTTATTTTGTAAATACTAAAACGTATAATTAATAATTTAAAATGTAGGGAACACCATACGTGTGTGACTGGGAAAGATTTATTATTTTAGTTAGGATTTTAAAATGATTTAAGAATAATCATTGATATTTAGCAGGTTTATTTGCATGAATTATTATATAGATCCACTTAAATTCTTAGTGTATATGAAGAACATATTTGGGAAGAATAGCGATTTAGCTAAACTTATAATTTCTTCGTAATGTCACTATCTGGTAAAGATTTTTATAGTAGTTTGAATATAAACTGTATGTTTGCTTCAGGGTGATTCAGGTATTTAAAAATCCCGTATGATAAGCTGTAACATGTTGTGTCGTTGGAATGATAAAAGATAATAATAATTGTGGCTGTTGTGATTTATTGAATTGGGCTGAATATATAGCCAAATAATGAATAATAAGAAGTAATGACTCTGAAATGAATACGTACTTGAGAACAAGCCGATATGATATATAAAAGAAAGAAAGAAAGAAAGAGAAAAAGAAAGAATGAACGACGATTTCAATGTATTTGTAGCCGCGGAGCTGGTCACGCAGCTGTTGTCATGATTGACAGGTTTATTGCAGGTGGACTTAGGGTCGGAGGAATGCTTGTCGTTTCCAGCAGGTTAATGTTTACTGGCGAGACTCTTTTCATTCACCAGAGCAGTCTCAATTCCATTCTAATGATACGTTATAAGTAATGCGGATAATTTTCTGATTTTGCGAAGGATAGATCCCTTCCTATATTATGCATTGAATTAGCTCGTGATTGGAGTTTTAAATTTTGTACCCTGGAAGCTGATGTACCTGAGTTCGATCCATGTTGGAGCGAAGAATTTAACCAGATACTATGGCTTGGTTAAGACATAATCTTCGAGATGCATTGTGTGATATAAGTTTGATATGTTTTTATGTAATGTGTTTATGTGTTTTATTATTTCTCAAAGTGTTCTATGGTGATGAGTTCGATTCCAGCGTTGGCTGATTTTTCTTTGAATTTAATTTGTTAGGTAAACCCAGGATACACGTATGTGGTCAAATGGACCATGTGTTTGATATACGGCGATGCAAACTCGTGTTTTAAATGAAACGTACTTATATTTTCTACAACCATGACAATAATGTAACTAAATGATTTGAGGTATGCCGAGGACCAACTACAACTATGAATAAACTACAAGGACACGAAAGCATACTATATATATAATTTTTGCATTATTCTTGACTGTTTCTTGTTCATGTGTTGTAGTATGGCACCATCTCGTGTGATTTATCAGTATAAATAAAATGTTTAGCAAATAATATTTTAACGAAGATTCTTCTCATTTAATAATATTAGTGTATTCCTCTCACATGATAGAATCCTACTTTCATTATATTTTATCTGGTGTCTATTTTTCTTTTTTGAACAATCCATTGCCCGTATGCTATGGGTTCAGCCGGTGACGAAATGAAAGTAGGGAGGACGAGACTTCAAACCCGGTAAGTGACTTCTGGAGGTTCTCATCCAACTATTCCATCTATACATTTGTTTGCAAAACCAAATTATGTAATAGTTGCCCTAAATGACCCAGTATGGGTACGATATATTGCACTAGGAACGCTGGTCCGACATTAGAGTCCACGCATTTCAAACGAAATATATGCACCGCGTGTCAACTGAGCGGCTAGCAGCTGCGGACATGCTGTGTGTGACGTGGAGCGGATGACGTAATAACCGGCCCTTGCTCGCCAAGGGAATGTGACATCATCCACCGAACATTCCAAACTTTCTATCATGAATAACTCTTATAAGAATGATAATACGAAGAGAATGACTATATCAACGTATGCGCCTCTTTAATATCTTCAAAACCACCTGTTTTTCTTTTAAATCCGCTTTGGAATGAAGAAGATATTGAATGAAATAAAATAGCTATAATCTCCGCGATCCTGCTATAAAAAGGGAAGCAAAAACTTCAACACGATACAGTCAAGTCCCGTACGGCTGACTGGTGGAAGTTCGCGTCGTGATGTGATAGTCTACGAAATTTCCAGAAGTGATTAAAAGTCTTGCGGACTTAAGATTTTCGGACGATTGCATTAAGACGTACATTTTCTTTGGTGTTAAACACGTAAAGGTGATTGAAATATTTCCGCAGTTAGTGAACTTAAACTCCAGAACGAGTGCATTAAAAGACTTGTATTTTTTCTTCGATGTTATACTTAATCAAAGTGATTGAAATATTTCTATCATTAGTAAACTTTGACTCTGTAGCAGCACATTAGAACTTGTGTTTCCTCGAGTGTTAAGTACTTTCAAGTGGTTGAAATATTTTGACAGAACTGTGCAGAAGTTATTTTCTCGAGTATTAAATACTTCGAGGTCCGGCTCCATGGCTAAATGGTTAGCGTGCTGGTCTTTGGTCACAGGGGTCCCGGGTTCGATTCCCGGTAGGGTCGGGAAATTTAACCTTAATTGGTTAATTTCGCTGGCACTGGGGCTGGGTGTATGTGTCGTCTTCATCATCATTCCATCCTCATCGCGACGCGCAGGACGCCTACGGGAGTCAAATCAAAAGACCTGCATCTGGCTAGCCGAACTTGTCCTCGGACACTCCCGGCACTATAAGCCATACGCCATTTCATTTATTTAATTTACTTCGAGGTGAATGAATATTTCCATAGCTAAGGAACATAAAATATGAAATATTTGTGCAGTTGTTAACTCAGAACAAGTGTAGCAGAATATTTGTTTTTATCAAGTGTTGTATACTTCTAAACGATTGAAACATTTTTCAGAATAGTGCGTTAGGACTTGTGTTTGTTCAAATGAAATCTGAAACTTCACGTGTAAATTCACTGATAAACCTAGGAATAAAATTAGGGTTCCTAGAAGAAAACCATAATTTAATTTCATCGATTGCGAACTTTAAAAACATTTAAGCTCTTAAGTCTTTAGTCTTTTACAATCGTGAAATTTCAAGCGTTTCGCCGCAGTGTAGCGGTGGGCTCATCGGTTGGAATGCAATCGCAATCGCAAGGGCAAGCATTTATACAAATGGAGGCACTTGCTTCCCCTAGTGCACCGTCATCGTACTGCCCTACATAGGAGGCTTGCAGTGTTGTCTCAACGGCGCACTAGCGACAGCGTCTTGGAGAGGTGTAGCATTCCAACTGATGAGCCCACTGCTACACTGGGGCGAAACGCTCGTAATTTCACGATTGAAGATACCTAAATACTTTCGAGCTCAAATTTTTATAACATTCGCAATTGATGAAATTAAATTATGTGTGATGACGCAGATTTAATGTGGCCAGGGAGATGTGCAAGCTTTTTGGAATAACGCCGGTACATGTAATTACTACTGGAAGTGTTGTGACTGATTCTAGTTTCCACAGGTGTCATATTTCTATTGCCAGCTCTGTGTATTTTGATATCTTTGTTTGTAGATTGGAGTTGTTTCGGTAAGAGTTTCAATACAGGATGCTGATCTGGTCTATTGTTTATGAGCGTGACATAGGTTATGACTTCTCGGTCCCATAGTAGTCTGTATGAAGAGTTTTCGAGAACGGGTAGAGGTGTATATTTCCAATACGCAGTTGATGAAAGAAGAACTCCACATTTTGGAGAAAGTTTCAGGTGAATCATTTTAGCTACCTGATCATGTCGGTGTTTATAATCAATGTTGGTCAATTGTGAGCAGCCAGAGATGACGTACTGTGTGCTCTCTGTAATTCTGGAACAGCGGCGAAATTTTCTGTGACAACTGTTGGATCATTCGTGATGAATCTACGGTAGTTCCGTGTAGCAATTACTTGATCTTGGATGGCCAGAACAAGTCAGCCAAGCGTGCGACGCAGGTTTGTCGAAATGAGGCTGATCCAGTTCGTGGGGGTATTTCCCGTGAAGATATTTTTGCTTACACGTGGCCATATTTATTTCCTTATAGGTGGGCATTTCCATCAGCAACGACGGATTGCGAGGTGTGTAGTTTATATCAGCTCTGCAAACAGCTTGATGAAGACACGATGTTTCAACCCTCGAGTGGAAATATTCTCTTAGATTTGATATTCGGATTATTGTGTAAATTGACAATGTATAAGAAGCCCCTACCACTTTCTGATCTCGGGAGTGTAAGGCGTTCGGTTGCAGATTTAGGATGATGCATATGGTACCGAGTGAGTGAAACTGCCGGTTTCGTTTGTAACTGCTTAAGTTCTGTTTGGGTCCATTTTGTAACGCCAAAGGAGTATGCGAGGAGTGGTACGGCGTACGTATTGACTGATTTTATAAGATGTTTATCTCTCAGTTTTGATGATAGTACTTTGTTAAGGCGTGTTATGTATTGCTGCGTGACATTTCTCTTGATGTAGGCATGTTTTTATACGAGTGCTCTGATGAAAACTGAGAGATTTTGTACTTTTCTTCTTCCTCCAGCTGTTGTGTTTATTATTCGCTTAAACTAGAAGGTGTCCCTCGTGCTGAGCAGGACCTCTGATGACAGTTTGGTTTCTGCATTTATCCAATCCAAACCGCATGCCTATATCTGAAGAAAACATGTTGGTAATTCAGAAGAGATATTGGAGATGGGGTTTGGTAGAGGCATACAGCTTAATGTCATTCATTTAGAGTAGTTGGCCAATTTTGAATAGATCTTCTTGCTTGTTCTTAATTCTAAATCCATACCCACTAGTGTTCAGTAGGTAAGATAGTGCATTTAATGCCATGCAGAACCACAATGCACTCATTGAGTACCCTTGGAAGATCCCCCGTCGTACTGGTTTGGATCTTGTTGCAACACTGCAGTTTCTTAGAGAAACGTGAAGTGAGGTGGTCCAGTCTGCCATTACCGTCTTCAGGAAGTGAATGATTGTGGGGTCAACTTTATGTAATTCCAGAACATATATGAGCCCAGTGTGTGGTACTGAATCAAAGTCAATGAAGCATATGTATAGGTTCCTGGGTTTATGGCGTGCTTGTTCCAGGACCACAATATCTTAAATCAGTTGATCCTTGCACCCCATGGTATTCTTCTTCCAACCCTTTTGCTCCTCGAAAATGATGTGGTTTTCCTCGCAGTGTTTCAGAATTCTGTTGCCTATTATAGGTGTAAATATCTTATATAGAGTAGATAGACATGCTATAGGCCGATGCTTTGCTTGATTTTGCAGATCTTTACCTTTTGGTTTCAGGTATGTGATGCCAGTGAAGAGGAAAGATGGCGCCGGGTTGTCTAAACATTTCCGGAAATGTTGAGTCTGGAGGAAATGCGTACATGTACATTTCTTGTAGTAATAATTGTATATGCGATCAATGCCTGGGGCTTTACAGTTCTGCAGTTTCAACAGCCTTCACTTCACTTCATTAGTTCTATCTTTCAGTTTACTATTGCAATGGGCTTCAGCATTGTGCTCTATTGGGTTCGACCATACACCCCACCAATAGCTGTTAATTTGTTCCTCTCTGGGTGTGTTTCCATTTTGTGCTGCATCTTGTGTTCTCTCGTTCAGATTTTTCTAGACTGTTTCTCATTTATTTCGAATATTGCATTTTGTGATTTTCTCTCCGTGGTGGTTTGGTATCATCTGAGGCGCTTGGATATTGCGGACAACCTTTGCTCCATTGTTCCGCGGATTTTTTGTAGTACTGTGCTTCCAGGTTCCTCCAGAATCTGCCTTGAGCTGATTTTCAGAATTCCAATAATTTTATTATTTAGGCGCTTCCCTCTTACTCCATTCTTGTATTGCTGCAGGCGAGTATTATTATTATTATTATTATTATTATTATTATTATTATTATTATTATTATTATTATTATTATTTCGTTTTGGCCACCTATGGACCACCCTATTTCAACCGTTTTCAGTCTTGAGTTTTAACACTCTCCCAGTACTCGCACATCCTCCTTCGGTGAGCTTCCTTCCGCCCTTCGCTCCACGTCTTGCCACTTCATTTTAGGTTTTGTTCGAAAACTCTGTAGACATTCAAGTTTTTCTTTTTTAAACGGCCACGTTGCATGATTTCATCACATAAGATCTCCAAATCTTGTAAAACCTCTTCCACCTCGGTGAATACTTATTCTTATTCAGAAAATAGGCAAGGATTCTTGTGGAAAATCTTTCTCGTCTCATTCGCGTTAAGTGACCGTAGAAATAAATCCTTCTTTTCCTAATAATGCCATTTTATTTTCTGCATATGTAGGTATAGTTCATGATTTTGCCTTCTCTTATATTCTCCATTTCCCTTTACTGGGCCCAAGAAGGAACCCCTTTACTGGCTTCTAGTTGTTCTGCCGGACCTTTCAATCAATCATTAATCAATCATCAATAAATCAATACTGATCTTCATTTAGGGCAGTCGCCCAGGTGGCAGATTCCCTATCTGTTGTTTTCCCATCCTTTTCCTAAATGATTTGAAAGAAATTGGAAATTTATTGAACGTCTCCCTTGGAAAGATATTCCAATCCCTAACTCCCCTTCCTATAAATTAATATTTTCCCCAATTTGTCCTCTTGAATTCCAACTTTATCTTCGTATTGTGATCTTTCCTACTTTTATAAACAATACTCAAACTTATTCGTCTACTAATGTCATTCCACGCCATCTCTCCGCTGACAGCTCGGAACATACCACTTAGTCGAGCAGCTCTTCTTCTTTCTCTCAATTCCTCCCAACCCAAACTTTGCAACATATTGTAACGCTACTCTTTTGTCGGAAATCACCCAGAACAAATCGAGCTGCTTTTCTTTGGATTTTTTCCAATTCTTGAATCAGGTAATCCTGGTGAGGTTCCCATACACTGGAACCATATTCTAGTTGGGGTCTTACCAGAGACTTATATGCCTTCTCCTTTACATCCTTACTAAAACCCATAAACACCCTCATAACCATGTGCAGAGATCTGTACCCTTTATTTACAATCCCATTTATGTGATTACCTCAATGAAGATCTTTCCTTATGTTAACACCTAGATACTTACAATGATCCCCAAGAGGAACTTTCTTATTCTTTGAGAGGCATTCTTCTGCATGTAGAGATTCAGGTCGAATTACTGTAGAGTAGTGTCTAAGCTTGGATCTGAAAAATCTTGACTGTTTGTTATGGATATCTTTGGTGTGACGCTAGGCCATTTCCATCTTGTTGTTGATCTTTTATTTCGACCTGATTGACCTATAGATTTCTGTGAGCTGTCTTCATGTTTGTTATGAACTGTGTTTTTTTCAAATGAAATCTGGAAGCCTCCCTTAGCCGCTCGCATCTGAAGTTGGTTTAATTGGTGTTTGGCTGCGTCAAGTGAATCAGAAAATAATCGCCAAATCATTCGCGAAGGCTAAGCAATCAGTTGTTAGGTTCTTGCTCTTATAACCTAGTGCGACACCATTCTCAACACCTTCATTACTCAGATTTTTTTAAGTTCTCGAATAACCTTCTCCAGAAAAAAATTGATGAGCTGGGAAGAGAGTTTATCTCCGTGTTTCACTCCTGTCTTTGTTTGAAAACTGTATGAATTTTCTCCCCTAAATTTCACTTTGGAGGTCGAGTTTATTATTATTATTATTATTATTATTATTATTATTATTATTATTATTATTATTATTGCAGTTCATAGTTTGATATTTAAACAATAAATATTGATTTCGTACCGTTCTTAGCAAGTAAGGTGTACGTTCCGGAAGGGCAGATTAAACATTCTGCTTCTGAGTTATTTCGACCTTTCTTAAAGGATTTTGTACATTTCGATCAACAGATCGCTGTACAGGTGCTTTCGTTTCGGCATGTTCTTTCGTATTTACGGCAAAATTATACCCTAAAAAACTTTCAGAACTCAATTTATACACAATTTATACACTATGCAGACACGATCTCTAAACAACGCTGTGCTAAAAGAAAAAGGAGGCAAACAATAGTTGTAAACAAAAACTCCTGTCTATTTAAATATGGCGGTGAATTTTATAACTAAACACCGCGCGAAGTTCAAATCCTTTTTTAACTTCCAAAGAAAGAGGACATATGTCAAGTTGTTCAAAAATCTGGTCGGACGCTTTTCGTGCTGTCCCGCAACAGGAGGAAAAATGACATCTCTGGATGAAATGTGCGAGCTAGGCCAGGTTTAAACTAACTGACTTAAAAAAAGCACCAAAGCCCTATTCGTTAAAGTAAAAAATTTAGCACTTTGTGAAAATTCTTGCGTTTATCCAAATATTTCCTGGGAACTCTCACAAGAATTACGATCACTGAGATTATAGAAGACAGTGGCAGAACCATGCAGTTTTGTGGGCGCACTCCGATGCGCTTTTGTTTGTATACAGCTGTAAAGCTGTTTGATTGTGAATTTTCTGTTGCTCTAGAGAACAATATGAAGAAAATAAAGCCTAGAAGAGAATGCGTGGTTCAAATTTCTCTTGTTTTGGAAATTATTTCCAAGTATATACCTCTTATAGATACTAAACAAGCTAATGGATCCGTACTCAATTCTCAAAGGAACGCTTGGCCGAAAATTTGTTGTGAATTCAATGTGCATACTGATGTTAGCCAACGTACGATCAAGCAACTTAAACAACTGTATGAAAATCATATTTTCTGTTTATAACTCTTTCTGGAAAAGGCTTATCATATTCTAAATATTCAAGTTAGAGAAGTTCTGCATCGAATGTGCCTGCCATATTTTATGCTAACAGTGAATTTAACTGGACGGACCTGGGCAGTTAACTTAACTGAGAGGTTAAAATATTGTTAGTCTTAATCAGTATTGATTAAATGCTAATTTGGTTAAGTTCACTGTTAAATTATTTTAACATCAAGTTAAATGCTAATCGAGTTTGACTAAACCGGGGATTGTAGTTGGTTCCTGTCCTCATTTTAATTATCCTGATTCCTGTGATTACTCGAGCAAGTTTTAGTTCAGCCTGTACTTGCAGATCTGATCGAATTGAGACTATTCCCATAACTGAATATCAACAAGAGAAGGTAATAAACCGAGATAAATCTACTTTTAATTGAATATTTGCTCTCCTTGAGAGCGCTTCTGTTAGCATGAAATTGAGAAATGCTCACTGCAGGTTACTAACACTCTTGGGAGGTAGAAGCAACTTCTCTTATCTGCTCTCGAGTTTAATTCTAGCTCACTATCTATACACTTGGTGTCAGGCATGATAGCGGCGTTCATCCTCTGAAATGCTCCTTAACTCAGCTTTAAAATGAAGTTACGGCAGCTAAGCTGAACGAGAGCCAGGCTTTTAAAATTTAAGAAGGCCGCTGCAGTGGTACGTGCCTTGCGAGATTGCCTGCGTTCCTGGGAGTATTTGAATAGCTGATATGCTTACAGACCTCACGTAACGTCTACTGATCCTACTCTGTATCTGAAATTGATTGGCACTTGTTCCTATCACCAGTATAAATATTCGAATTTTTAATGAATCCATATTTTACTGAACTTGATCATTTTATGCCACGATCGAATTTTATTAGTTACATTTGAAGGTCAGGAAAAAACAGCAGATAAGTCAACTTCCTTCAGAACACAGAAAAACTAAAATTTAGTTTTCAGAACGTTACAAGATAAAAAATATAAAGTTACAGAATCGAATGATTTGAATAACTGAACTTTCAAATGTAATAAACTGATTTATGATTGGTCCATGCCCAGTATATTACCATCAAGTCGATTATGACAAAATATTACAGTACATACCTATCTTTTCCTTTAACCCTTCATAAAATAAACGCAACTTCATATTTTTGCAAAGGTCTTACAGTTTTATCTCCCTCCTCTGAATAAAACTGAGCTATCAACATTCTTAACACGCAAGAAAGCGAGCCTGTAATTTTTGAGATTTTTTTAACACGATCGAGGCCGAGTTCAATTGTATCTTCCGTCCTCCTTGCCCGAAGTGGAAGTCTACCCTATTCCACATTGCTGTGGTATATATATCCTTTTGACTATGACAATAGTGTATTTTTTAGTGAAATTATCGCTCTCCTCTTCCGCACTACGATCTTCTTCTGTTTCTTGTCAAGGCTACCTTAAATGATAGTCCAGCTCTCATTAGAAGCATTAATTCATTTAGTAATCTCTAACACAGTTAGTTATTATTATTATTCTCGTATCAGAAACATACATGTTGTACACAGTTATAATTACTATATTACATTTGCCCAAAACTTGGCCACTTCCAAAGCATTTTTTGATGCTTGATATAGTTCATCTTCTGTGCAGGAGGCTGGACATAGACGACACTGGAGCATATGTTGGACTGTCTGGTCTTCTCCGCAGTCACATTGGATTTTTTCTTGATCTATATAGCCCCATCTTGCCAAATTAACTTTGGATCTGCCAACTCCAGATCTCAGTCTATTCAGGGACTTCCAGGTCATCCATTCTTCATTGTAGCCAGGAGGTAGAGTTTCAGAAAATCTTATCCAGCCAGGAGGAAGGTAGGATGTAGCCCTCCATAATTGCAACCTGGCTTTTTCAGTAGTGGTTCTAAGTTCCTTTGAAGTTCTGAGAAAACTCTTCCTTGACTTTAAACGTTGCAGATGCGGTGCATGCCCATATAGAGGGTGGGTCCTTTCCTGTTCCACTGTCTTTCTTTCCTTGTTCGCAGCTATTTCTCTTCGAACAGAAGGAGGTGCTATTCCTGCAAGGTGGTAGAGCCATTCAACTGGAGTGGATTTCAAACAACCTGTTATAATTCTGCAAGTTTCATTGAGAGCTATATCCACCTGTTTGGCATATGTTGAATTATACCAGACAGGACACGCATACTCTGCTGCAGAATAGCATAGTGCCATTGCAGAAGTTCGGATGGTTTCAGGTTGGCTACCCCACTGTGATCCGGCCAGTTTCCGTAAAAGATTGTTCCTGGTGGAGACTTTTGATTTGCAGTTCATGCAGTGCTTCTTGAAAGTAAGAGATCTATCAAGTGTCACTCCTAGATATTTTGGAGACTCGCAGTGTTCCAGTTCGACTCCTGACCATACTATCTTTAACTTGCGAGTGGCTTCCCTGTTTCTCAGATGAAAAGCACACACTTGTGTCTTTGAGGGGTTCGGTTTAAGCTGGTTTGTGCTGTAATATCTAGAAAGATCATTAAGGGCATCCGTGAGGGTGATCTCCACTGTTTCAAAATCTCTTCTCTGAGTGGCTAGGGCGAGGTCATCAGCATACAAGAAGCTACTGCAATTGGGGGCTATGGGTTGGTCGTTTGTGTATATATTGAACAGAATTGGAGCCAGCACACTTCCTTGCGGAAGACCGTTTTTCTGTAGTCTCCATCGACTACGCTGTTCTTGGAAATCAACAAAGAACCTGCGATTCTGCAAAAGAGTGGCGATGAGTCTTGTTAGGTTAAAGTCCTTGGTTAGATTGTAGACCTTCACTAATAGTAGCTGGTGGTTGACAGTGTCATACGCTGCTGATAAGTCAACAAATACCACTCCTGTCACCTTACGAGCCTCAAACCCATCTTCTATAAACTGTGTAAGGTTTAATAACTGTCCAGTACAGCTTTTACCAGGACGAAATCCAGATTGCTGAGGTATAAGTAATGGGTCAATTACAGGTAATAGGCGATTTAAGATCAATCTTTCCAGCAGTTTGTAAAGGTGACATAGTAGCGCAATTGGTCTAAAATTCTTTGGATCATTCCCTTCTTTACCAGGTTTCAGCAAGGCAATCACTCGGCTCTTCCGCCATATCTTTGGAATTTGGTTTCTGCTCAAACAGTTATTGAAGAGTTGGAGAATCCATTTCTTTGTCATTAAGCCAAAGTGTTTAATTTGCTCAGTTCGTATATCATCCAAGCCAGCTGATTTTCCATTTTTACTCTGTTTGATAGCCTTCTCTAATTCTTCCATGCTGAGTGATGATGTTAGGTCGTCGCTCTCTTCATGCTCTTCTCTTTGCAGTTTCGGTTTTTGTGATTTGTGGTTTGCCTTCCCGTTCAGCAGTAACTGATGTGCTATTTGGTTAGCAGTGATATTATGATGTGCGGTGGTCTTGGTTGGATCATTGCTTAGACGTCTCAGAAGTCTCCAAGCTTTATGACTGTCTCTTTTCAGGTCCAAGTTTTCAATAGTTTGTATCCACTGATCCCTTTTGGTCTCTCTAATAGAGGAAATAAGCTTGTTCCCTGCTTCCACAGTTACTTCATTGAAAGGATTTTCTTCAAATAAGTTTTTGTATTCTGCAAGTAGTGTGGCTTGATCTGAAGTAAGCCCGGGGATATAAGATGTTCGACAGCCACGGGGGATAGACATCCTTGAGCATCTCTTTACAGCTGTGGTGAAGGTGTCATAGTAACTGGGTACTGGTTCTATAGCAGATATTTCAGCGTCCAGTAATTCCGCAAATCTTGACCAGTCTGCCTTCTTAAAATTAAACCTCCTCCGAAAGGATACCATCTGAGGTCTTATAGCAGCAAATACTTGGCACATTATTGGTCTATGCTGTGTATTGGGTATTGGGGAACAGACAGATTTTACACATTGTTGGTTGATATTGCTGCTGCCAAATATGAGGTCAGGATTGTAAGCTCTTCTCCACCTGCCACTGTTAAAGGATCCAGGTAGTTTTGCATCATGGATTAAAGTCAGCTGGCTTATTTCTGCCCATTCTTGTACTGCTGTCCCATTCTCATCTTCATGGTCATAGCCCCAGAGAGGACTATGGCTGTTGAAATCACCGATCACAATTTGCACATGCTTGTTTCCGAAATTGGATGGTAGGTTTACAGTGAATTGAGCACCAGGTGGTTTATAAAGGGATGAAATGGTGCAATTAGCTGTTTCTACAGTAAGGATTTCAATGTTGTTTTCCTCTGTGAATGCTGTGGATGAAATCTGGAAATCTGGATGAACAAAAATAGCACTTCCATATTTATCATGAGGTCTTTCAATGGCGAGACGCATTCCATCTATTTTTGGCCTGCGAATATCACAACCTCTATGTGTCTCCTGTATGCACAGTATGTGGCACTGGTGCTTCCTGCATAGTTCTTGTAGCAGTTCTTCTTTGGCTGGTGTAATGCCTTCTATGTTAACAGAGATAATCGTTAACTGTGGCCCTGAAAAGGGCTCAGGACACAGTTAGTAAGAATGTATATATATGTGTGCACTCTTTAAGATTTCCTAGCATTATTGCGGATTTAGGATATTGTGCGTCGAATACTCCTGATTCCGGAAGCGACCGATATTCACTTCTCACACTGTGACTCCTTCTGGAGCGGTACGGAAAGAATTGAACTCTTCAATAAATCTGATGAGAATGCAGAGAAGGATTCGAATCAGTATGAAATCAAGTATCAGCGTGGGATACACGCCGTCACGAACGTGTTAAGAGGGACATTACAATTATTATAATTAATAATTATTTATTTATTATTCGCTAATTGGCCAACTAGGAACCAAGGTAAGTTACGTTATACATTCTGGCGTTTAATCAGTTTTCTATTCGTCCGTAGGTTTTTATTATCTCGCTGTGTGGAACACGGCTTTCATCCGAACACTTTGCCCCAGTTATCCACTTCGCATCCCGGAAAGTCCCAAAAGTCACGATGCTTGTACAGAAAATGTCTGGTTTGTTAGCGTCATCTGGTCATAGGCCCATTTCTTCGAGGCCTTTCTTGATGTATTTGGTTATGAATGAAAAATTCTAATTCCCATGGAGGAATTAGGTATTTTTCACTAATAGAGCATGTCAAAAATGTCAGAAACAGATCAGATGTAAGGGTAGGGTCTGACACATCCCACTCTGATGAGTCTAGTGTCAGACCTAAGACGAAACGCTGGTTAATAGAGCAAACGCCTGAAAAGCCTTACATCTGATCTGTTTTTGACATTTTTGACATGGTCTATTGGTGAAAAATATCTAATTCCTCCATGGGAATTTAGAATTTTCCATTCGGAATTGCTAGGCGGGCAAAAATTCCTTTGTGGAGATTTATCTCCCGTATACAGTTATCAGACTGTGCCTCTTATAAGGGCTTCTGATAAGTTCACCTGCATACACCCCAGCGTCAGTGGGTAGGGTCTGACACATCCCATTCTGATTAGTCTAGTGTCAGACCTAAGACGAAACGCTGGTTAATAGAGCAAACGCCTGAAAAGCCTTACATCTGATCTGTATTTCGTTATGAGTCAAAAATTGTTAAAAATCCGTTTTATCCATTGAGAGTCGTCCATCCGTCGTAGGTGACCGCAGAAGTGAGCCCTGCATTTGCGCATTGTGTCCGTGATCTTCTCTATCTTAGAGTAAATGTCTTGCTTGGATTTTCTTACGAACATACCGTTTTTTGTAGTTTGAGCCAAGGATGTTGTGGAGAATCATTCCCTCTTTTTCATCTACCTTAGCGAGCGCACACTTCTGAGAAAGGATAAGGCATTCCGACGCATAGAGAGATACCGAAATGACGACAGTGTTATAATTGTGATTTATAGAAAATCATCTTTCGTTATGCATGTTCTGGGTGATTTGAAGAGCTACCTCCATTTTTTTCCTCTGGCCACTAAGGCCTCTGTGTCTAATCCGTTTGACTGGATCCACTCACCTAGGTATTTAAACTTATGCATACGGTTTTTTGTTCCAGATTTGGTGATCAATTGGGTCGTGTTGCCTTTGATTACTGCAAGCCTGTTTATTATGCTACCTCTTTCACCACATTAATTTCCTCTGTTGCAGTTTCAAAATGTTCTCTCACTGTTGCTATATCATCCGAACAAGCTTATTATTATTTCGTGTGGCTATTTCTAGCCGGGTGCAGCCCTTGTAAGGCAGACCCTCCGATGAGGATGGGCGGCATCTGCCATGTGTAGGTAACTGCGTGTTATTGTGATGGAGGATACTGTAATGTGTGATGTGTGAGTTGCAGGGATGTTGGGGACAGCACAAACACTCAGCCCCCGAGCCATTGGAATTAACCAATGAAGGTTAAGATCGCCGACCCGGCCGGGAATGGAACCCGGGACCCTCTGAACGGAAGGCCAGTACGCTGATCATTCAGCCAACGAGTCGGACTCCGAAAAAGCTAAGCAGTCAATTTCTTCTCCATTCTTCTTCGTCTCAGCCCTTAAAAGTCTGAACAAGTTTCTCCCTTGTATTATCTGACGCCACTTCTGTATTACTTTGTCCAGCACGCCGTTGAACAAGAGTGATGAGAGTCCATCTCCCTGCCTACCACAAGTTTTAATTTCAAAGGTTGAAGAGGAGCATCCTTGGAAATTTACTTTGGAGATGGTACTAGTGAGGGTTGCTCGTATTACCGCTAGCAGTTTTTCGTCGACTCCCATTTCTGCAATTATTTGAAGCAACACATCGCGGTCAATGGAGTCTTATGCGTTTCTGCAGTCTACAAACATACACACATGTTCGGCCTCTCAACATTTTGTGATATTTTATTATCGTTTTATAGTTCTGGATCTGCTCTGCTGCTGATCGACCTTCTCGATCACCTCCTTGGTATTCTCCAAACGAGCGTTCAACTTACCGTTCTAGTCGTTCTAGGATAGAAAACGATAGAATCTTGTATGCTACTGGAAGTAATGAGATACCACGATAGTTATTTACATCTTTCATATTTCCTTTGTTTTGTAAAGGATGGATTAAATCTGCCTTCCAGTCCTCTTGTAATTGTTCTTCCTCCCGTATATCAACGATGGTCTTATGCAAGACATCTATTAATTGCTTCTTCCGGGGCGTATTTCCATCTTTACGCTATCATGGAGTCTTCACCAGAGGCCTTGTTATTTTTCAGTTTATTGTCATTGTTATTATCATTAATATTATTTTACAACAATTGCCTTTACGTCGCACAGACACAGAGACGTTTATGACGACGATGGGATAGGAAGGGGCTAGGAGTGGGAAAGATGCGGCCGTGGCCTTGATCAAGGTACAGACCCAGCATTTGTCTGGTGTGAAAATAGGAAACCACAGACAACCATCTTCAGGGCTGCCGGCAGTCGAGTTTGAAGCCATTATCACCCAAATGCAAGCTCACAGCTGCGTGCCCTTAACCACGCGGCCAGCTCGCCTGGTATTATTATTCACATCATTTTTGCCCTTATGGACAGTGTTTGAACTTGAATATCTCATAATGACACAATTTTCACTTCTTTTTATTCTTCCTCTTCTTTTCTCAAGATCTCTTCATCCTTTGTCTGTGGTCCTATTTCATTTGTTCTGCCCACAGTGTTCCTTGTCTTATTCTCATTTACTATACATGTCGTATTCCTAATTTTGTTTCTGAATTATTTTCTGTCTCCTATCATTTGCCTGCTGATCCCCACCTGCCTTAAATCTTCCTCGATTTTATGATACCAATTTGTTTTCTTGCTTGAACTGTTTCCTACATCAAAGATTTTCTTTGTAAGTTTGTTTGTTGCCCATTCTCTGTATGTGCCCAAAGAATGTTAGTCTGCGTTTCCTAAACATGTCTGTGAGTCTGTCAATGTGCTGGTACAGCTCTTCGGTAGGTCGTTTCATCCATATGCCATCTCTGTGTATTGGTCCAAATATTTTTCTGAGAATTTTACGTTCTATTTTTTCTGTCCCTATGATGCCTGATGCTCCAATTGTTTCTGACGCTTTATATTATTATTATTATTATTATTATTATTATTATTATTATTATTATTATTATTACTATTTAACAATTTCGTACGACATAGAGAAGCCCTTGTAAGGCACATCCTCTGACGAGGGTTGATAGCATCTGTCGTCTATGGGAAACTGCGTTGGATGATTGTGTTGTGTGTGATGTACGAGTTGCAGCGATGCTGGGGCAGCACAAATACCCAGAACCCGAGGCAGAATAATGTTTTTATTGAAAGCTTCCGGATATCGAATAATTTTCAAAAATAACGTAAAATATTTACCTAATGCAGCACAATACTGCTGCAACACAGTCACTTAGAAATACGGTAAACGCTGTATAAAATACAAAGTTGAATTACGAGTAACTGCGCATAATAATAACAACAACCAAAGAAATTACACACAAATTCATGGATAGATTAAACTATTCCAATACTTGAACACTGTGATTTACAGTGAATGGAGCTGCTTTGATTTACTACTATAGTACGTAAGAATTTACAACGTAATACAGGTGTTTCCTGAAACATTTGCATTTCTCGGGAAAGTTTCTAGGACTGCCTCAGGTAATGCATACCAACACGTACAGTCATCTTGTCAATATATATAAAAAAGACTTATAATTTTAGCGAAATATTTGGTACAAAACCTCACGCCCATTCGAGGCTAGCCCACGGCCCACTTCTAGCAACTGCCTTGTGTTGACTGGAAGCCTAGCCTTACCCTTGGTTCACAGCATCTAATGAACTCAAGATAGCTAAATGATCGAGCTTAGGGAAGTCCGTTTCAAATCCAAAGGTTCACTTTCACTTACTCCTCCCTTTTCACTTCTAACCCAGTGTTCGTGCGATGAAACCTCCTTCAAGCTAATGAGAAACTGGCTTATCAACGGGATGTAGTCAACAAATGATAAAATAGGCTCTTACGACTTTATACATGAGGAATCACTATTACAAACTTGTGATAGTATATATTTTACACCCACGAACTGTATTTATTACAGCGAATTATATTTATCATATCACATTACACATAATATTTTGTTTATTAGTTTATGAATTTAGTTATATGAGACGTGCATGAATCGAAATTCAAATTTTGTACGTAATTTGTACTTACAATATTTGCGAAATACAGTGCTATTCACAGGGCTGTTGATAATGTTGGAAACATTATGAGTCACGTCTGCGTCAACAACTCACCCATAAGGATGGCGTCAGTGTGATAGATACGGACCCAAAAGTTCGACTGTAAGGTGTGGTTTCGTGGGATGACTACTTGGGAGATTAATTACAGTAAATCTCTGTCGCCTGACTGGACAGTCACAAGCTAAGCAGGGTATGTCATGTCGAGTTGAAGGCGGAATGCATGGCTGGACACGATTCAATGTTCCATTAATGATCAAGAGTCACTAGTCAGTGAATATCGTCGTTGTTCTATCGTTGATAAATGATAGCCTAGTGTTATTTGTATTTCGTCGCTGATCATTTTGCAGAGATCACGTGCATTATTTCAGAACTTTGTACATCAGGATTACCTCCATAAACAATATGTTAATCATGGAAAAGGAAAACTCGTGATCGAGGGTAAAAATGTTTCATAACATATGGTATGGTTTGAAGGCATAAATGAACTGTTTGCTCAAGGAAAAGTATAAAAATAAAATAAAAGATAAAATTAATTAATAAAAAACGTGCAGTATTAAGTGGACGAATTCAATTAGGATACCATATGCCTATGGTGAAGTTCTGTTATTTGTGTTTATATATAAAAGAAGAGAACGGAATCATACATACATGATACATACAATTTCATTTCTTTGGTCCCTTTACAATATATTTCCGAAATGCTTTTATTACGGGACAATTTGTTTGTATATAGAGAGAATCTTCTAGCATTTTTGTTTATATTCGTTTATATTTAATGTGTATCGGTGAAGTTATCATGCAATTTTAAAATAATTTGTTTAAATTAGTGTGGATAAGTTATTGAAGAACATACGTGAAGCTCCCACCCGTTTAATCGTTTTCAATGGGTTAGATAAGGCCCATAGAGGATTTACCTTTACACAGCCTCATGTGCACATGTTGTGAGAGAATTATCGAGATCTATCTAAATTCGAGAGCTCCATTTTGGTGAACACTGGAGCCAAATTACGGATGTTTAATTATATTATGTTTCTATTAATTATTTTCAAGTTGAAGTCAAAATAAAATTAGTAAATATACAGTTGACGCCCTAAGTGTGGCAAATATATATTTTTATTATGGTAATGATGTTACAAATGTCGCTCAAGCATAGTGCTAGTATTATAATGATATTACCAACTAAATACATTGACACGCTTCCATGCTAACAACTGTACGATATTCCGCTGGAATAGTTGAATTGATCAAAAACGCTGTGTTTCTGGAACAGTATTTATTTTAGAAATGGAATAGGCTTGTTAATAAATAATATACTTGATTAATATGAAATCAGGTTAATGTATAAATGGCTGTGGTAGTGAGGATACAACCCTTTGAAATTGTCAGATACATCAAAAATCACTTCATTAATGATTTGAATATCAAGAGACACAAATTCCTCTATGAAATTTTGGAGTAACAAAGGCATTAAATGAGAGCCATATTACAATACGTACTCCAGAGATGATCATACAGTAAAATAGACCCACTCATTTCAATATAAATTCTGATTTATAACTATTGTGAACTAAGCCATAAACTCAATTAAAATACCATGATGGATTATAGCCAATTCGAAATAATAATGAAATATTGACGTATGTTAACTTTAATTACAAAGGTTTGTTATATCCCTTTAGCGTTCTTTTAAATTGCTGCCAGTTCGAGAATTTTATTCTGAATGCAGTTATAAGGCAAACCAATTGATATATCAACAAGATTCTTTCAATCAGGAGATATTGGAACCCGAAAAATAGTTATAATTTTGGGTTTTAATCTCACAAATAAATTCAAAAATGTCTGTATTCCTCTTCATCCATTGATTTTCCACGCCGTGGTGGAGTCATGGGTGCGTAATTGAGCTCTACATGACTGGACATGAAACGATATGTTAAATGAAGTAATCCGGCTCCCGGATACATCGGCAAACCGCCATGAAGCAATGTTGTATACAATAGTCGCGTGCGAGGGATAAGGCGAGTCAGTTTACAATATGTTTGGCCCTCCTGTCTGTGTCAAATCTGTCCCTTCATATAATTCCTTTGTTTGACACAGAAATACCACCACCACCACCACCATCACCACCACCACCACCACCACCACCAACAACAACAACAACAACAACAACTACTACTACTACTACTACTACTACTACTACTACTACTACTACTACTACTACTACTACATCATCATCATCATCATAGGCATATAGTATGGAGATATTTTCTGTTTCAATTCCTAAAGTCTAATGAAATGTATTATTTTATTATTATTGATATTTCTATTGTTACCTTCATACAGACTCTCATATTGTATATTCTCTAATTATTTCCGTTATTACTATCTCAATGGTTCCTATTACTAGTACTTTATATGTTATTTCTTCACACTTTGCTGTAAGTTTTACTGAATCCGTTACATAATTGGATAGCTTCGTCATATAATTCCTGCATTCCATGAGCTAAATCGGCTTAAACTAAGCCAGTGTCTTAGCTATCATTCGTTGCTTCTACTCCACAAAATAGTATACAAGGAGACACCCTCTTATTTAACATATACTTTGCAGTTGCTCTCTAACAAATCAAAATACCAAATCAGCGATCCATCCTTTACAATAATTATTATGTTGTCAGTACAATTTGAACATAAAATTCGTTGCCCGATTAACGGACACCCTATCGGGTGTGGTATTTAAAAATAAATATTAGCAGCGGAACTTGGACGAACCAAGTTGAATGTAAATACATTAAATCTGATTTCCTGTTTTGTTATTACCTTCCGTGTGTCACTAAATTTGCTTTTAATGATGCGTTAAGACCAATTTTGTATTCTGCATTTTTGTACGTTTCTATTTCTTTCTTTTAACGTGTTTTTATAATTAAGAGTACAATTTATTATTGTAGTGTGTGTGTCTAATAAGTTAGTGTATGTTAAATTAAGAAGACATTGTTTGGCAGAACAAAAGGTTTTGTAGCCTGAATCACGTGATATAAATAAAGGTATAATAATAATAATAATAATAATAATAATAATAATAATAATAATAATAATAATAATAATAATAATAATAATAATAATAATAATAATAATAATAATAATAATAATAATATAATTTTAATCAAGCGCCGTGAAACTCACCTCACGATACTCGGACGCTCAATTTTGAGACACTGATTGCTGATTTTGGAAAATTTGAGAACGTCCCTTATTGTCTTGAATGCGGTTTTGATAATTTTGAAGGTATTTATTTTCCATTTGTCACGATATTTTCGGAATACATTTTTCACACGTTTTCGTACGCAGTTTTCTCAGACGCTCACTATTTGTCTTTGTCATAGCATTATTGTAGAATTCACTAAGATGACTCAAAGAACACCGCAAAAAATTTCCTCAATGCCGGAGTCCATAACTACCCACATTGTTACCCAGGTGGCAAAGTGATTTTAGTATCTCAAGATGGTGGCGCTATTGAATGACTCGATGAAGTCATACCGACTTCAGTTTATTGTTGCTATATAAACTGGTCCTTCCTCTTTAGAATTAGATTTTTAACACCGTTATTGCACTTTCTATATAGAATTTATTTTTATTTAAAATATTTCATGTATTCGTAATGCTCGCCGGCCCAGGCACGGTTCCGAAACTATAGTCTTTGCCAAGTGGGAAATATTTTGACCTTGGGAGGTAACTCGTAATTTTCTAACCTTTCTTTTTCCAGTGTCTTAACGCCGCTCTAACCCATCGCAAGTTTTCGGCTAAGGAAGGATAGGAAGTGGTCTAGGAATGGGATTGTATCGTCCGTGACGTTAATTTACAGCCACAGAATTTTATTGGTGTGATAGGAAACCACGGAAATCTAACAAAGTTAATACTATGTTGTCACGTTATACTACCCATACAACGGGGTGCAATCCACGGAAAATTTATCTGCATAAAATATCACGAAGTCCGCCTCTGTGGTGTAGTGGTTAGTGTGATTAGCTGGCACCCCCGGAGGCCCGGGTTCTATTCCCGGCTCTGCCACGAAATTTGAAAAGTGGTACGGGGGCTGGAACGGGGTCCACTCAGCCTCCGGAGGTCAACTGAGCAGAGGTGGGCTCGATTTCCACCTCAGCCAATCTGGAAGTAGTTTTCCGTGGTTTCCTAGTTCTCCTCCAGGCAAATGCAGGGATGGTACCTAACTTAAAGCAACGGCCGCTTCCTTCCCTCTTCCTTGTCTATCCCTTCCAATCTTCCCATCCCCCCGCAAGGCCGTTGTTCAACATAGCCGGTGAGTCCGCCTGGGCGAGGTACTGGTATCCTCCCCAGTTTTCTCCCATGAACCGATGTCTGAAGCTCCAGGACACTGCCCTTGAGGTGGTAGGGGTGAGATCCATCGGTGAGTTCGAAGGAAAAACCGACCCTGGAGGGTATACAGATTAAGATTAAGAAGAATGAAATATCACAGCGCTGGTCCAACGTCATTTTACTTCGTAAAAACAACAGCTTAAGGAAATCTTTTGATGGCATGTTATAAGCGGAAATCCTACGTAACACGCAAGATATCAGGTGAAACCCCTGAAAGTTCGGATGTTGATCTTGCCGCTGTCTGCATGACCAGTCATATGGCCTGTTTTGCAGCTCTGTATTACAAACAAACCTGCTAGCCTGGTTGTGACCAAGTTCCAAAAAGCGTGTACACAATAAACCATATTGACCAAATTCATGAATACTTATTGTTTTAAAATAAATCACCACCTCCTATAAATACCAATTTCGTGGATCGATATTCCTCTGCATGGCATACTGCCCCGTCGAGCCTCTGCTGCTCGGGCTGAATTATAAACAACGCGCCGCACCGAACTCCCATACTTCATAAAGCGTGTTTTGCGGGTCGGTATTTTCACTCAATATACCTAAGTTCCCCCTGTAGCGGCGACTCTTTTGTTGATCTAAATTATATACTGTAGTCAGAAAAGAAAATCTTTTGAGGGACATATTATAAGCGGAAAGGATTTCTAAACACAGAAAGTAAAGGTTTGAGTCTCCTCTATACATATGATGCGAAATGTGAACGCCAACTTTGGGAGAATGAAAGTCTTGAATGTGTTGTGTACAATAAATTTTAAATTGGCATATTCTTCCGCTTATTCATAGTGGAAGTGTACACTTGCACCCACCTTAAAAAATTTGGGCTATTCAGGGAAACATCCTTTCTAAAATTTATTTTCTTCGTAACAGAAGGCAGGTGTTCTTAGGAAAGTGAAGGAAAGAATATCCTTTCAGAATAAAGAATGCAATTACCAATATGATATAATTCGAAATCTTCGGTGAAATTGGATTCAAATTGGTTTGTTAAAATCTAATTACTTCATCTCTTTGATTTTATGACGTTAGGAAGATAAGCTTATATTTGACAATATAATATCGATATGTAATTTTAACAAGTTCTTCCAGTTAGTACAGGAAAATAAAAAGTTCTATAACACAAATACAAAAAATGGCGACGATGTCTGTGTGTGCGGCCCAAGAACTTTGTGTATTTATGGAGTGTGTGTGTGGGGGGGGGACGTTGTTCACAAGAGGGAGATTTTTGTAGTTCCATTGAGGGAGTTATTTATGGGATCCACTTTAGGAAAAATTATTCTATGCATCATTGTGGATTTATCAACGCACACCTCCCAACGAGCAGACTATACTTTACCTCACCCCACACGAGTTGAGGTCTCAATTTTTTCAACTCAATGATTTAATCTATATGATATCACTTGTTGTTATTGTGGCAGACATCTTCCGTTTTTCTTCCTGAGTTGGTGAAGTGTGGATTATTACGCGGCATTCTGGCGTTGTTAACTGTAACATTAATTTCTTCCACATACGTATATAGACTGAGTTACACAAAAGTCCGTTATCATTTGGCGAGGCAGGTACTTCACGGAATATTGGAGATCGATAAGTAATAAATGACTCACACGCTTAGCATGACCGGGGGTTTTATTGACATAAAAATAAAGTACATAAAATGACCAATAGATGGCATTTCATACGATACACAAGCAACAATTAGCATAACAGTCGAGGTTTAGCAAATCGACTTTTTTTATAAGACATGCTCAACATGTCGGCCGTCATTCATCAATAATACTTGTAGTCGAGGGACAACAGTGTTTGGTTCTACAAGTGGTTCGTGCAAGGTATTTCTATGCTCTGGCCAACCTCTCACACTCCAATGTCTTTGCCTTACCACCATTGCCCCTTTCACATAGAAAGCTAGATATTATTGTTCCTCATACTGGATACTTGTTGTGTGTTTCGCTACAACCGAAATGTTGCCGTCTGGGGGTGCAAAGGACGTCGCGACTGTACCACAATTCTCCCACGATCAAAGTCGACAGTCACCGGGTGCGACTGTTGTATTCCTCTACGGGAAAATGTCAATACTAATAATGGTTGAAAATACATTAATAAATAAACTTGGCAGGGAGGTGGAAGGGGCTATTTATGTGACACGGAATCGGAAGAAAAAAGAAACAAAAAAGAATCTCGTCAAGGAATTCGGCAACCACAACAGCGGGTTATCGCATTTAATCGCAGGAAAACTCTGGCGTTTCGGGACTGTGGATTATTAACCATCCGACACACTGGTAGCCGTGTTGGATGGAATTGGGCCACAGTGGAATGAGTGTGGAATCTGTGAGACGAAAACGGACGAACTGACCGACGTGAAGGAATCCCAACAGCAAGAGCGCAACTGAACGAGCGAATACACATCTCGTTGGCGAGGCTGTTTTGGTTATTACAACTACATCACACTCCATCATTGATAGGTAGATAGATAGTTATGTAGAAAAGTAGATAGGTATGTGGATAGGAAGACAGATTTGTAGGTAGGTAGCTATTTATGTACATTATAGAGAGGTGGATAGGTATGGAGATAGGTAGATAGATATGTAGATAAGTAGATATTTATAAGGACAGGTAGACAGATATGTAGATAGGTAGTTAGATATGTACATTGGTAGATAAATGGATAGGTATGGAGATAGGTAGGTAGATAGATATGTAGAAGAAATAAAAGTAGATAGGTGCATAGATGTGTAGAAAGGTGTGCAGATATGTAGATATATATGTAAGTATGCAGATAGATAGATAGATAGATAGATAGATAGATAGATAGATAGATAGATAGATAGATAGATAGATAGCCTTCAGCATTGAGGTTTTATTCTTTTCAAGGCTCTCTGTCTACAAGCTATTATTGCGTATGTCGGGTGTGTTCTGCCGCAGTCATGTAAGTCTCCTACCAGCGACTTTCTCCAAGTATAGTTCTTCTGTATCTCCTTGCATTTATTTTAAAATTCCTTCCTGGTCTTTCATCTCTGTTTGACTTTTTCACTTGTATTTTCTTTAGCAACTTTGGCATTCTCACGAATTAGCTTCATGTTTCGGTCCCGTGTTATCTTCAATCATGTAATCATCTGTATCTTTACATTCACTTTGCAACGAATCCTCTCGCCGGGCTGAGTGGCTCAGACGGTTAAGGCGCTGGCCTTCTGACCCCAACTTGGCAGGTTCGATCCTGGCTCAGTCCGGTGGTATTTGAAGGTGCTCAAATACGTCAGCCTCATGTCGGTAGATTTACTGGCACGTAAAAGAACTCCTGCGGGACTAAATTCCGGCACCTCGGCGTCTCCGAAAACCGTAAAGGAGTAGTTAGTGGGACGTAAAACAAATAGCATTATTATTATTACGAATCCTCTCACACCTTCTTGTTTTCTGTGTTTATCGTATTGCTACATTTCGTGCATCCTGGCACCTCCCATTATTTTCTAATTCCTTATTTCTTTTTCTCTTAAAAAATAAGTATATCATGCGTTCCAAGAATTGTAGTAGGATATCTCGTCTTATTTCAAAAGCCATATATATAGTGGTAGTTTAAATTCTGCCATATTCATTCAGTATGAGTCAGTTCTAAAGTTGCTAATAGTTTCGACCGTTTTATGCTTGAACAACTCCTAAGCCTCTCTGCTATTCTTCTTTCTCTCTCTTCAATCCTCAGGTCATGTAGGCGTTGCGGTTATAATTATGATAACCTAGATCAATTATCTCCATGATTCCCTGTCACTTACTTGCTCTATTTGAACATACATTGTTCTTCCACATGTACTGGTAATATCGTTTGAACTCTTCCTCGTAGGTTCTGTCCCCGAGTTCTTCCCTGGATGATGAACTTCTCCATATTTTCTGGTCCTCTTCTCATTACAAGGTCAAAGTATTTCAGCTGATGAAGACGAAAGTGGCCTGAGGTCCTATTTAAATTGGGAGTTTTTTAGCATGATTTGTGCGTTGGTCAGTCTATGGAATTCTTAATATTCTTCTTCAGCTAAACATTTATGTTGAATCGAATTTTCCATGTCTTTCTTTCTTAATGTCCACGATTCGCATCCTTGCATTAATATGTGATATACTCGACAGTTTGCAAGACTTATTTTCAGATTCTGTTGATCCGTTGATCCTACCACAGTGTTGTTAAGTTTTTCATTTCCCCCTTCGATTGCATCTTTGTTTTGTCACTTCTCGCGATGACCCCAAATATATATTTATCTTATTCTTCATAAAATTCCATTTATTCTTTATTTGTTCTTCTTCTCATAATTTTGATCACCTCCAAGGTGAACTTTAGCTGGTGGTAGAGAGTCTTGAAATAAAGTACCTCGATGCTGTAGACTATATCGAAGTGTACGGGAGGTCTCACCTAAATTCGTAAGTGCTTTTTTTGTGATGTAGCTGTAGGTTCCTTAGTAGGTAGAGTGATTGTGTTGTATCTGTACGACCCATAATAGCTTCGCCTTCAAGACGTGCATCCTCTTGTTCGGAAGTGCGACGAGGCCGTCGGGTTTCTTTACATTGGTCAGTTCGTCTCCCATCTCGCCGATTTCATACTCGCAACACTGTGGCTCCATTCCGTCCAACACGCGAACCAATGTCACGGATGGCGAATCTGCAGTCTCGATATACAGTCGCTACGATCATTGGAACCCCAGCCAGCATCAAAGTGAGCGGAAATGGTCGCATCCTCCAAGTGATGAAACTGGGGTTCTGAAAAAAAGAAAGCAAAAAGAAGCGTTGTTGCCAAACATTTTTGGGCTTACTGTTCGATAGGACAATTGTGTCTAAGTGTGTTGTGTTCTTTTGCTAGTTTTTTTACGTCGCACCGACACAGATAGGTCTCACGGCGACGATGAGACAGGAAAGGGAGTGGGAAGGAAGCGGCTGTGGCCTTAATTAAGGTACAGCCCCAGCATTTGCCTGGTGTGAAAATGGGAAACCACGGAAAACCATTTTCAGGGCTGCCGACAGCGGGGTTCGAACCTACTATCTCCCGAATACCAAGTTTGTTGTGTAGCATGTTGAAAGGGAATGAAAGAAATGAGAGCCACCCAGTGGCAACAACATTGTACTAGAAGCCCAGCCAAAAAGTGTTCTGAGGGACGAAAGAGTCTGTTCCGCTACAACTAAAATGTTGCCGACTGGGGGTGCAATAGACGCCGCGACTGTACCACAGCTGTCCCATGATCAATGTAGACAGCCTCCCGGAACTACTGCTGTATTCCTCAACGGGAGAATGGTAATAAAAAATAACAGTTGTAAAATAAATAAATAAATAAATAAATAAATAAATAAATAAATAAATAAATAAATAAATAAATAAATAAATAAATAAATAAATAAATAAATAAATAAATAAATAAATACGTTAATAATTTATTAATATATGCATACGTCATCATTATAGATCGTTATGGCTTTCAGTGATCAGTCTGCAAACCGGCCCTCTTACGACTTTTGCATTTCTTGGAGACCTCAGTGTGCCGAAGCCTGTGCCACACTAGTTCTTCAAGTACCGGTAAATGTGTCGTTAAAGGCCCGTTTTTATCTTGTTATGGTTTAAGCATTTAGAATTTTCAAGTCTCAGATTAGCTGTTGAAATGCGCGACTTCTCTAATCTGTAAACTCGTGAGATGGACAACGTCTTACCAACATGTTACATATGCATTTATTTCTTTGGAGACATAGAACGAACTCAGTTTATTAACGGGTATATACAGTATCTGTCAGTACTAATGTGTTAGTACTATTCTCTGACTGTATTCGACTTTCATTAACATCAAATACTGTTCCTCGTTATGTAGTGGCACTAATGGGCATGCATGTTACACACATCACCATGATACTATTGAAATCAAGTGCCAAGGATTCGTAAATAATAAAACTGTGTTTGGGAAATTTTTACCTTTTCTTGTAAATATTTGTGTTGGTACATATATCAAACAGTTGAATGTTAATAAATATGGTGTTCGAAGATACATTCCCATCATTGGTCCTCCGGCCTGGATATGGATTTCAACGGCAAACTCCATGAACGTGGCAAGTTTTGGTATTTACAAGGTATCAAAGGATATAATCTAATGAAATACTATTACTTACTGCATCAATTTCGTGAAACATGTTGATTTTGAGTTTTTCAAAGCATTGCCTTGGACATTTCGATTATGACATCTACCGTAGTGTTTACAAACTAACCTGTACCAAAGAGAATAAGCCACCTGTACAAAACAACGGATTGCACATCGTTATAATGACAAGTAGCGTCATCTAGTATGACATATGAGAACTAATATCCATGGCACGGAAATTCTAACGTGGTTACATTCGTGCCACATGATTTAGAAGGCGGAAATTAGACGGAATTGGCACGTAAAGACGATACCAGTCATTCGTATTAATCTCTACAAATGCAACATGGATCCCGATACAAAGAGAGCTCTAATGAAGAAAAGATCCGTTCTTAAAGCCAGTTTAACACGCATACAAAGCTTTGTGAGCTCAGAACTTGATACGGCAGACACAACTTTAATCGAAGTAAAACTGAATAGGCTACTTTCTGTTAAGGAAGATTTCAAATACATTCAAACTGAACTCGAGGTAAATGATGACGAAAATATCGATTCACATATCGATTACCACCAGGAATTCGAAAATAAGAGCGATCTTCTGGAAGCTAAGCTTAGAAAGGCTGTCATTTCCCAGACTTCACATTTAGCTGACGAAGTACGTTCCCTTTCAACCAATGATGTAGCAAGGCAAATAAAATTGCCAGAAATCAAGCTCCCTACATTTGACGGTACATTAACAACTTGGCTTCACTTCAGGGACACCTTTCAGAACTTGATAGTTAATAACAATGATCTATCAAATGTTGAGAAGTTTCATTATATGTTATCCTCGCTTAAAGGTGAAGCCAAGGATGCTATTAGGAATATTGGCATTTCAGACTCCAATTTTACTGTAGCTTATGACCTTCTCGTGAGCAGGTATCACTCGCCAAAATTAATAGCTGCTGAATATATTAAACAGATCCTAGAATCACCGGGTAAAGTATGTTCAACCGAAACAGAGATACGCCAACTCGTAAA
Organism: Anabrus simplex; assembly: GCF_040414725.1. Classification (NCBI taxonomy): domain Eukaryota; kingdom Metazoa; phylum Arthropoda; class Insecta; order Orthoptera; family Tettigoniidae; genus Anabrus; species Anabrus simplex. Next base: position 1,761,899,264 of record NC_090265.1, on the reverse strand, counting down.
TAAATTCCGAGGTAGCATTGATGCGCTGAACGCACTCGATACTAAGATAAGCATTCTAGATCTTCTCCTAAACGAGCTTTTACTATCGCGAGTGGATAAGAAATTGAGATTAGAATTCGAAAATAAACATTCTCACCGAGAAGCTGTAGAGTTTAAAAAACTTGTTAAGTTCTTGGAGAGACGTTGTCAGACATTGCAACTTTGTGCCTCTAACCCCTCTCCCAGTCAATCGCAAAACCATCAGACAAGTTCAAGGTCAAAAATCGCAGCTCAACAGTCATACATTACAACGTCAAGACAATGTTGTATCTGTTCAGATGAACATCAGCTTTATAGGTGCCCAGACTTTCTTAAATTAGATTGTGATGAAAGGTTCAAGGCAGTAAAGGATAAAAATCTATGCAGCAATTGTCTGAGCTCATCTCACACTTGGAAGGCATGCACATCAAAAACATCATGTAGATTATGTAACAAATATCACCACACGTTGTTGCATCATGAGACTGACCATATATCATCTCCTGCAAATCAAAACAACAATCCACAACAATCATCTTATCATTCTCTGAGAAGCACATCCAAGAATCAGATACTTCTGAGTACGGCTTTAGTAAAGATCAAGGACGGTCAGGGAAGATTCCATTTAGTTCGTGCCATACTCGACAATGGTTCGCAGAGTAACTTTATATCCGAACACATGGTGCAACAACTGAGACTGAAAAAGAAAAAGACCAGCGCCATAACACTGCAAGCCTTTGGTGAACTCACATCCCAAGCAAACACAGCAGTGAATATTGAGGTTCACTCAACAATTAACGATTATCACTTCAACATGGAATGTATTGTTCTTCCCAGAATAACTGGCAATATACCTGTCTCACATATCAATTGCAAGGACTGGAACATTCCACAAGACATCACTCTCGCTGATCCTGACTTTCACATCCCTCAGGCTACCAATTTACTGATTGGCGCACAGTTTTTCTTACAGCTCCTGCAACCCGGAAGAAAAAGCCGACAAGGGTACCCATGCCTACAGAACACACAGCTAGGATGGATTCTCAGCGGAGAATATTCACAACTCAATCGAGAAAGGGAAGAGAAGACACCAACCAAGTCGCTCTTTATCAGATCTGACCTCAACTTAGAAATACAAATTCAGAAGTTCTGGAGCCTCGAGGAAGTGAACCATGTTACACACTCACCTGAAGAGAAGGAATGTGAAGCCCATTTCAAGGACACCACAAGAAGAGATGAAACTGGGAGATTCATCGTAGAGCTACCCCTTAAGAGAGAGTTGCAACTTGGAAACTCAATGCAGACTGCCAGCCGACGTTTTCATCTATTAGAACGGAAACTACAAACTCAAGACGACCTTCGTAAAAACTACATCACCTTCATGAGAGAGTACCAGACCCTTGGACACATGACGGAACTTCAGTCAGAACCCGTTGAAGGAGAAAGATATTATATGCCTCATCATGCTGTTGTCAAGCATTCTAGCAGCACTACTAAAACAAGAGTCGTATTTGATGGATCAGCAAGGACTGACAACGGTACTGCCTTAAACGATGTCTTAATGGTAGGACCTACAATTCAAGAAGATCTCTGCTCAATAGTTATGAGATTCCGCACTCACAACATTGCTTTCACCGCTGATATTGAAAAGACGTACCGCCAGATAATGGTTCATCCTAAACATCGACACTTACAGTGCATCCTATGGAGAGAACATCCTCAAGATAATCTAAAATCTTATGCTCTTAACACTGTCACATACGGCACGTCTGCAGCATCGTTTCTGTCCACAAGATGTCTCCAGCAATTAGCACTCGAAGAAGCGTCCGAATTCCCGAGAGCGGCCGCGATCCTCAAACGTGACTTCTATGTTGATGACTGTCTTTCTGGAGCAGATACTTTAGAAGAAGCCCTGGAGCTACGAATCGAGTTACAACAGCTTCTCGGTCGTGCAGGGTTTCGTTTGCGAAAATGGTGTTCCAATAGCCCAGAATTACTGAACTCCATCCCAGAAAGCTTACGAGAAGCTAAGCACTCGTTAACTGACAACGTTAGTGACATGGTAAAGACATTAGGGTTGACTTGGCATCCATCCACGGACATGTTTCAAATAAACTGTAACGCAAATTTTCAAGAATTAATGGGTGATACGACGTTCACAAAGAGAATGGTGCTCTCAACGATATCCTCAATTTTCGACCCACTTGGATTTATAAGCCCTGTAATAATCAGCTTCAAGGTTTTCATACAACGTCTCTGGCAGGAAAGGTGAGGATGGGATGACCCTTTACCAGTAAACTTACTTGATATTTGGTTGCAATTATATGATCAGATCCCCACGCTTAATAGCATCAAGGTCCCAAGGTGTGTTCTCGCTGAAGGGAAAAGCAAGTCCATAGACATCCATGGTTTCTGCGATGCTTCACATCACGCTTATGGCGCCTGTATTTACGTGAGGTCTGTGAACAGCAAAGGTGACGTTCTTATCAGATTGTTATGCGCAAAATCGAGAGTCGCACCCTTAAAGCAAGTCTCAATTCCCCGACTAGAATGGTGTGGTGCCTTACTGCTCTCCCATCTCCTGAAGAAAACACTTGCCTCTCTACAACTGCCATTCACTAAAATACAGCTTTGGACTGACTCGACAATTGTACTAGCATGGTTAAATGCGTGCCCCACTAAATGGAAGACGTTCGTAGCAAATAGGGTTGCAGAAATTCAAGAAATTGCTCCCTCGAATCACTGGTCTCATGTTAAATCACAGGATAACCCAGCAGATCTCGTCTCGCGAGGCATTGAACCAACAGACATGAAGAACAACATGCTGTGGTGGCACGGTCCAGCCTGGCTGTGCTTAGACCCCTCAGCTTGGCCGAAACAAGAAACTATCTCCGACCCTAACAAGATACCAGACAAAAGAATATTAACTTCACTTGTTATTGTGCAACATAACGACTCATTTCTAAACACAATCTCTTCGTTAAACCGACTACTCAGGACGATTAGCTATTGCCTCAGATTTGCTTCAAACTGCAGGAGAAACCCCGATGATCGCGACATGTCCCCGTTAAGGCCTCAAGAAATAAGTAATGCCCTAAATGTATGTATCAAGATTGTTCAAGCAATATCCTATCGTGAAGAAATTCGTTGCCTCGAGCAAGGAAAGAACATTCACTCAGCTAGCAAAATTAGGAATTTAAGCCCGACTCTGGACCAACATGGCTATCTTCGTGTTGGTGGAAGACTGTACAATGCATCATCCATCTCTTACGAAGCTAAACATCAACTTATATTACCTCCCAAGCATCACCTCACGAAACTTATTATTTTAAGTGAACATCAAAGATTACTGCACGCTGGGCCCCAACTCCTGATATCATCATTACGTGGGAGATATTGGATTCCAAGAATTCGACAAGTCGTCAAAGGGTGCATTCATTCATGCTTGCCATGCTACAAATTAAAATTGACAACAAATCAACAGAAGATGGGAAATCTTCCCAAAGAAAGAATCACCCCTGCAAGACCATTCCTGAACGTGGGGGTAGATTATGCTGGTCCATTTTTTATAAGAATTGGAACACTGCGAAGCAAACGAACGGTCAAGGCCTACGTTGCCATCTTCACTTGCCTTGCCACAAGAGCTGTACATTTGGAAGTTGTCTCAGACCTTACAACGGATGCATTCATGGCCGCACTGCGACGCTTCACGTCACGCAGAGGATGTCCATCAAATATCTATAGCGACAATGGCACTAACTTCATCGGTGCTGCAAGGGAGCTGAAAGAGCTGCAAGAATTTCTCCAAGATTATGATCAAAACAGAAATATTGTCGAAGCTGCAACCACAAAGGGGATCGCCTGGCGTTTCATCCCTCCATCAGCACCGCATTTCGGCGTAGTTTGGGAGTCCATGGTGAAATCTTTCAAGTACCATCTGCGAAGAACTATGGGTAGCACGGTGCTTACCTTTGAAGAATTAACTACCCTTTCTTCCCAAATAGAGGCCTGTCTGAATTCTCGTCCTCTAACAAGACTCAGTGATGATCCTACAGACTTATCTTGTTTAACCCCATCTCATTTCCTAATTGGGGAACAAATTACTGCACTTCCTGATCATGACCTTGTTCACTGAGCCATAAACAGACTTTCCAGATGGCAACATCTTCAAAAGATGACCCAGGACTTCTGGAAACAATGGCATAGGGAATATATTAACACTCTGCAGCAGCGTCACAAGTGGACTGAGAAACATCCTAATCTTCGAATTGGAGATCTTGTGTTCATCAAAGATGACAACCTACCACGTCTGCAATGGCGAATGGGCATAATAGAGTCTGTTCATCCTGGTGAAGACAACCTCGTACGGGTCGCCACTGTGAGAACAAACTCTGGTATCATAAAACGACCCATCAAGAAGTTGTGTGTTTTGCCTGAGAATGAGAAAGAATACTAAAAGTTTTGAGTTACACAGTGATGTGATTTATACCTTTATGAACTCCCTGACTATCTGTGTTATGTGTTTATGCCTGAAGTGAATTATCTTTCTTCTTCCCTTCTTAAAAGGCCAGTGCCTTTTGGTGGCCGGTATGTTTGGGAAATTTTTACCTTTTCTTGTAAATATTTGTGTTGGTACATATATCAAACAGTTGAATGTTAATAAATATGGTGTTCGAAGAAACTGTCTGCGAGGCACTGTAATGTAGCCTAACGCTTAGGATCTGTATCGACCAACGGGAACTTGGCAACTATTTTTTGAAAACCACACAAGGCGTCTAGATTCATCTTGCATGAGAATAAAAACTAAGTGATTAATTTTGTATTAATTCCAGCCAGTGGTTTTGAGTAGTTTTATTTCATGTTTGAGAACCTTTATAGAACCTACGCATCATGAAGGAAAGTGTTGAAGTCTGTGCATATTGTCTAGGAATGATTAATTTCTAAGTGAAGACAAAATTTGTACTGCAATTTCTTGCCATATACTTTTATGCAATTGTTGTACAGTCATCAGGAATGAAGAAGAAAAATAGAAAACATACAACCGTTTCTTAGAAGCACTTTCATATTTGATTAGCCTTTCTTTATAAATAAATTAAATGCAAGATAAACGACTGGTACCTGTAAACGGAGGGTAATATAACCAATATGTGTCACTGGAGTGAAATATAGAGTAAACATATGAAGAAACACGTTATTATTGAATGAAGACTGTACTGTATTACGTCAGATGTAATGTATTTATTACTAGTGATTGTCATGTGCCATGTTTTGGTATATCGTCGCTGCCGGGACAAAACCTTCTATGTGAAATATTTTAGCTTAGGACTTTGGCCGCTAAGGTTCTGTCATCTAAGGTGCAATATTCTGTGCATATTGTCAAGGCATTCTCGCTCTTCATAATGTATGTGCTGCGGGTCAGTATACCTCCAAAAATATCATCACATAGGAGGTTTTGTCCCGGCAACGACGATATACTGCACACCTCTTTGACGTTGTAAAGCGGCGCCTGGGTTCTTGACTCTTCCTGGGCGCTGAAACATACTTAACTGCTGTCGTGAACCTTACTTTAGGGGTGGATCGTTCGATGCCCTCATCTTCAGGGATGCATCAGGGTAATCAATATTACAGGCTACACTGTCTACACTAATGTTCATAAAACACAGCACCTTGAAATACTAGAGATAGGAAGTTCATATTCACAGCACATGTTCACTAGTGCGTTCTGCAGAAACGATTGACATTTCATTCACCTACGTTCAACATGTGCCCTTAGCCTAGTAGACACTGGGCATTCTTGATGGCATCGACGCGTGTAAGACGCAAATTGCATCCTGGGGTATAGCCATCCACGCTGCATTCACCTGCTTCTACAGTCCATCTTTGCTGGTTGCCATTGGGTCACAGCGCCGCACTTATCGTTTCACCATATACCACACCTATTCGATTGGTGACAAGTCCGGTGATCGGGCTGACCAGGGTAAAAGTCTGACATTCTGTGACAACAAGAAAGCACGCGTTCGTGTCGCAATATGCGGTCGCGCATTGTCCTGCTGAAATATGGCATCTGGAGTGTCGTGCAGAAAGGGTATGGCTACGGGTCACAGGAAGTCATTCACGTAGGTCAAACTGGTCACAGTGCCCTTTATACGCACCTACTGTGCTTTGTGGTTCTACCCAATAGCACTCCACACCATAAGACCTTGAGTTGGTGCTGTATGTCTTGTGCGAATACAGTCAATGAGATGCCTCTCCCCCTGTCTGCAGCGAACCAAAATGCGGCCATCATTTTCAAACAAACATAACCTGTATTCGTCCGGAAACACTATCTTCTGCCATTCCTGTCCTTACACCATAGCAGCCTAACGTGTTTATGCACATTAGTCAATGGAAGGCTGAGCACTAGACGACGTGCCGACAACCCACATCGTAATAAACGGCGACGGACTATCACTCGTGATAGTGTACGGTGTGATACACTGTTCCAATGTAGCGCCAGAGCCCAGGGGGACGCAAATCTGCCTTGCAATGCCATTCGGATGAGGTGTCGATTTTCTCGGGTGTGGTCTGGGTGGTACGACGTGACCCATTCTACTGGGCCTTAAATAAAAGTAATAGGTTAATTTAAACGGCCCTAAATACAAAAGGAATGGAGGCAAGAATTTGCACTCCTACATGAAACTTGTTAAAACCTAAGTGGCGCTAGGCCGATTCCACAGGGGCTATTCCCACACTAGGGAGGTGACTCGTATAAGAAAATTTTAACACATTAGGAAAGAGAAGAAAATCGGTTATGAAATTCTGTACGCACCCGTTGTACTGCCGACACACTTCGTCCCACACGAGCAGCAATTTCTAGGAGGGGATGCATCACGTTCTTCCATGCCAATAATGCGCCTCTTTCAAACTCACTCATTTGACGGTACGGTTCTTAGATACGTCTGCGAGTCATTCTGCACGTCTGCTCAAGTCAAACTGATCCATTACCTTCTGTTTATAGCGACAACGAGATCCGCAAGGAAAAGTTTACTAGATGGTGTTGCGCCGAGATATCGATGTGGACCTTGAACCTGAGGGCCGACTTGATTCGAATGCTAACCATTTATTCAGAACATACTAATGCACATTTTCTGTGAATATGAACTTCCTATCTCTAGTCTTTAAAGATGTTCTGGTTTTTATGTGCAGGAGTGTAGATAACGTGAAATAATGTAGACCAGTCGCAGTTTAAATCAAAGAATTTATTAACAAAGAATTCTTAAACGAAAATTAATAAAGGCAACTTAGGACTGATTATCGCAATATTTTTGACAAAAATTCCGTCGCCTGTTACTAATATATTCAGAAGGAGTACACTCAAATCTAAAACTTATTACACTAACCTAATCATTTAAAAAGTTATATAAATTCAATATTAAATTCAGATCTGTCAACTTAATCTAAATTGAGCGCATATGCCTGAATATCATCAAACACTCCTGACAGTTAACGGTTCCTCAATAATTTTCTCAACGCCTCCTACTGAGACTTTCCTAGCTCGCTGACTATTTTTGAAACATATATAAAACAGCATTTAACTTGAAAATTATGAGTATTTGAATTTAAAATGGAAAATCTGAAAATTAATATTCATTAAATAAAATACACACTCGTCGGACCTTGTACTCACACTTACTTGTTACCTGATTACTTACACATACGTTATTTGAAGGGCGCCAGCTGCCACTCAGTGCAGCAATAATAGAATGAGACTCTTGACTATCTCTAGGGTGTGGGGTAATAAGCTTACTTTTGACAACATACCATATAAGTTCTGGGAAAAGGAGATTGGCGTTCGGTTTCCCCATTATTTTTTAGGTTAAGATATTTTACTGTCAATGAAATAAAACTATGAATTCGTTTGATAGAAAAATATATATTCTTTAAATAATATATAAAAATAGCGAGTCTTGTTGCGATAAAACAGATGAGAATATGAAATTATGACATTGCAACTGAAAGAAACTAGGCATGCATTTGAATTCTTCTTGACCGGACATTTAACAATTTATACGAAATATTTCCCTCACTGATTCACTTGACTGTACCTTCAACACTTTGAGTGCAATTACGACGTATTCCTTTGATCTGGTGTTTACTGTAGATGTGTCACGCCTAATGTGGTGATACATCCTTGTGACTGCTTCTTCTCCATATCATCTGACTTCTTGGTAAGTCAATATGGTATTACCTCTTGGCAGGTCCAGGGTTGCCCTCTCTGACTCCATGGTAAGCCCTTGAGTCCGTGTCTTCCACTAAGTGACGGACCAACTAACTTTTGGCCTCACTCTCTCAATGACCAATGATTAATAGCTCACTGAGTCTTCTCCATCTCTCGTTCACACTCGTTGACTGACCGACTGAGGCCTCTTCATCTAGTAGACTACTTCACTGTTCAGCTTCCGTTTAACTAATGACTGACGCTACAATATGCATCCACCTTATATAGACGTTGGTTGACACAGCTACGTAATCTCCAGAAATAACAATGACATACTCCCACCTACGCGACAGATATTACATACAGTGGTGAAATAGCCCGGGGCGGCCGACTCTCTGAGCGCATATTCTAAAAGCTCACGATGACGTAGCCATGATTTGGCAATGACTTGGCAGAATCGCCACCAATCTTGCACAATGTACCAACGTCACATCCAATCTCTGATATATACAACAATTCTCACTGTACAGGTATTGATTGTTATTCTACACATACGTATACAATGCATACATCTAAGTACAATCTTGCAAGCAACAGGCATTGCAAAATCGAATTGAATAAAACTGATAATTACAATAATAGTAACAATATCACAGATAACATAATAATACTGACATAATAATAATAATAATAATAATAATAATAATAATAATAATAATAATAATAATAATAATAAAATCATACAATAATAAAAATACAGATATCATCTTGTAACGGGATTTGAACCGTTACACTACAGTCGATTCCATGTTAAGAAAACAGTATTGTTCTTACGAAAAGAGGGTTGTCATAACAAGCGGCATCACGGGAAAACAATGGCACGTATATAAATCGGGGAAAGGAAGCAAATTGCATTTTAAGAACAGTTTACTTCTGTTTCTTCCTCAGCTTCATCCAAATTTAAATGAATCACTGTATTAATGTTAAAGAAAGGAATAACACACGTAGGCCAGTTAATCATATAACACTCACTCAACACAAATGCGCCCTGTTATAAAGAAATAAAAAACATTCGCAACGCATAAATGAACAACATCTCTGCAACAGTAATAAGCTGTCAGAATTCAGAGAGTAACGCAATACGCGTTACATGTGCCAGAGCAACACGGAAGGAAAATGAAGGCAACAAAACGATGGCTGTTGCCGTCACTGTGCTTCCTCCCTGGGAATGTACAACCATGCGCATAAAAACCAGATCACCTTGAAAGACGAGATAGGAAGTATAAAAAAGAGAAGAGGAAAAATACTGCAATGTAAATATTATGCCGATTATCAACCGGCGTGGGGGGTCTCGTAAGTAAGGTAATTTGGATGGTTCTGCTACTACCACCACCACCCTTCGGCCCCCGGCAAAGGCCTCCACCACCCAGAATGTGCTGACTGAGACTGCATGCTTAACATCACATGACCTTATTGGCGGGCGATTTGAAAAGTAAGGCGGCTGGCTAAGAGTTCAGCCTTAACCTCACATGATGCTACACTGGCTGCGTGTTCAGTCTTAACTTCACAGACCTTCGACCCTAGGCTTTTGGGCGTTAACCTTACAGACCCAAGTTTGATGCTATAAAGAGCAACCTGGACCCAACTGCTAACGTGATTATAGTTAAGAATGTAAGCTTAACCTAACAGGTACGGATTCGACTCCAAACTTAATCTCAAAGGCCTTGGATTCAACCCTAGGCTTATGGGCGTTAGTTTTACAGACCTAAGTTTGATACCCAAGAATGCCAGTTTAACCTAACTGCCAGCATGATTATGGCCAAGAATACTAGCTTAACCTAAAAGTTACGTATTTGGCGCCAGACTTAGCCTTACCAGGGCGCTAGAGTCTCGAGTTTGAGATTCGATTCCAGGCTTAACCTAACTGGGCAAGATGAGACATGGTCCAGGGGCTTTGATGCTGAGATTGGTGGACTCTGAACTTGAAACAAGATGGCGGCTACACCTGGGACTAGGAAGAAGGTGTAAGACTTAATACAAAACCTTTATTCATAGGGGCATAACGCTGAAAGTTGACTAGGTCTTGGAGCTGAGCGACAGTACAAATGGCAAAAGGGACAAGTGAACTAAATGTCGAAAAGGAAAAACGGCTAAATGACTAGAGGAGTAAAGGGCAAAAGGGCAAAAGGTCAAAGGGGAATTAACCGAAGGGAAAAAGATAATTCACAAAAGGGCAAAAGGGAAAAAGGGCACAAAGACAGAAGGGCAAAAGGAAATGAACAAAAGTGTAAAAAGGGAAAAATGGCAAAAGGACAGAAGAGCATTAGTGTGAAATGGCAAAGGAGCAGAAGGGCAAAAGGGCAGAGGGCAAAAGGGAAAGAACAAAAGGGCAGAAGGGCAAAAATAAAAAAGGGCAGAAGGGCAAAAAGTAATGAACAAAAGGGTTAAGGGGCAAAAGGGCAGAACGGCAGAAGTGCAAAAGGGCAGCAGAGCTAGAGGGAATTAAGAAAATGGCAAAAGGGCAAAAGGACAGAAGGAAAGAAGGAAAGAAGTGCAAAAGGTAAAAAGGCAAATGGGCAAAAGGGCACAAGAGCAGAAGCAAAAAAGGGCTGAAGGGAAACAGGGAGTGAACAAAAGAGCAAAAGGACAGAAAGAAAAAAGGGCAAAAGGGAATGAACAAAAGAGCAGAACAGCAAACAGGAATGATCTATGCTCTAGGACTTAGAGCTGAACTTGGAAGAAGTTTGCGACACGGGATTAGGAAGGTGGTGTAAGGTTTAATACATGTTCTTTATTCATAGGGACATCACGTTAGAAAAGAAATTAAATCCTTGAATTCAAATACGAAAACTGTTCACGCTACTTGCATGATAAAAGAGGTTAACTAATGAAGGTTAAAATCCCCGACCCGGCAGGGAATCGAATCCGGGATCATCCCAATCAATGACCAGCACGCTAACCATTTAGCCATGGAGCCGGACTACCTACCTACTGTATTTAAAACAGTCAGTACGACTTGCATCTCAAAGTCAAAATGTGTATTCTTTAATGCATAGACTTTGCTAAATTCGCAAGGTTAAGCATGCATCATTTCACAGGAAGTTCTTCAAATATTTATTCCCTCTACTAGAAGCATTTCCGGAAATCATTCGTAAGAGCAATGGAACAGAATATGATTGTATTTAAGATTGGGAATGATAGTAACCAAAGTAGTTGTGTTAGAAGGGTGAATTACCGGTAGTTATATACGCCGATGTTGACTTTTAATCTATCTTTTCTGGAATCCCCTTATATCTCATTGCACCTATACAAAACATACAAAAACGTCACTTGGGCTTTATATTACACTATTCACTCCCGTGCGGATAAAGCTGCGGGGAGTGCGGGGAATACGATAGTGGTCTCCAAGCATAGAAGAATTTCCTGTGGACTTTTCTTGTAAAAATAGCAATATATTCTCCGTATGTCTTCCGAATATTTATTTCTTTTTTCTACCGAGCGAGTTCTCCGTGCGGTTAGGAGCACGCAGCTGCGATCTTGCATTCAGGAGACAGTGGGTTCGAACCCCACTGGGGCTGTACTTTAATTAAGACCACGGTCGCTTCCTTCTCACTCCTAGCCCTTTCTTATCCAATCGTCGCCAGAAGACCTGTCTATATCTGTGGAAATATCGACATATGCTGTGTCTGTTTTCGGAATTCCTTTACTTAACTCTCTCTGAAATATTAACACATACTGTAATCGTTTTTGGTTTTCCTTCCTGTTCAAAATCTTTGAAAGAGACAAAACATACTGTGTCTGTTTTGGGTATACATTTTTATTTCTTTCTTGTTTTTTTCAATTTGCTGTAAATTGCACCGACACAGATTTATAGCCCCGATGGTATAGGAAATGGGTAGTAGTAGGAAGGAAGCAATCTGGGCCTTAATTAAGATAGATCCCTACAATTTTTCTAGTTTGAATATGGGAATGCATTTTCAGGGCTGCCGACTGTGAAGTTCAAGCCCATTATCTCCGCAATGCAAGCTGGTAGCTACATGACCTAAACTGTACAGCCACTTGCTCGGTGGTATCCATTTCAAAATTCATCCACTGACCACAATTCATCACGATATTAAAAACAGTTCCAAAATCAATCCACTGGCTATATTTCAAAAAGACGACGCTGAACAATGATTAGGAACTTAAAACATTCAGTTGATCCGATCCGCAATGCCCCAGCTTTTCAGAAACCAACTTAAAGTAATGGTATGTACTGACCAAGCAGCCGGTTTCAAAGCACAATCCTGAATCGATGATACTTGTTGTCTGAAGTGGTCCAAAATCCAAGTCAACGGCTCCTCATAATGGAACTTATTGCTAGTAAAGGAGAACCATGGTATTTCTCAAGTAGCGGTTCTAATCACAAGTAACGTAGACTCACGGGGCTCCACACATTGTAGAACTACTCACTGGTAACGCAGACCCATGGTGGTTCTCACATAGTGGTACTAATCACAGGGACCCGTACCAAATACAGTAGAAACAATACGCTACACTTCCGGATTTAGCCGTGTTAAAATGGAAGACAAGTCCCAAGTGACGCTCCTAGTTGCTTGATCTGAAAATTCGCGCTAAATTCAAATATCAATGGAAATATATATACGGAAATGGATAAATAAATTACGTCTAGAATGAAAGTGTTACTAAAATATTAACTTCAGAGTTGCTAAAACAATTCTGGATAAATTAATGAAGAATTATTTAACAGGTTATTATTTAAAGACTGAAATTAGACATATAATCAAGATGTGAAATGGACTACTGTTACAGGGCTAGATCTTTCATTCATGCATTGCTTTTTTAGCTTTTGCATACCTGCCTGAACTTTTACGGCTAGATTTTTCTTTTTTCTTATTTAAAAGCATTGTATCATCACATTAGGACACTTGTCAATAAAAATATCGGCACATTCCTTACACACATGATTAAATAACTTTACATTTAAGAGATGGACACTTTTCATTTTAACTTGACGCCTACCAACAAAAATAAAATCTATTAAACTAACATTTTTCTCTGTGAATACAATTATTTATGGCCTAGGTTATAGCGACTATTCCCCAAATTTAGACGCAAAAACATTCAAAATCTCGCTATAAGCAATACTTGCCATTCCATTAGGTTAAAACAAATTTGCACCATTTTATTGTCTCAACAAAATATGCACATTTCTTAAATAACACATATTTCTTTCAGTGCTTGAAAACGCATTGCAGCATTCCAAATGGGGTAACTTGCAACACAACCAGCCACACGCACATATTCATAAGCATTTTCTTGAATTAAATCAAAACCTGCAGATCACACCTACAACAACACATTGGTATTGAAGTTTAACTGCTGCACTAATACAATAAAATAAGCTTATTATATTTTAAGCCAGTTAAAATATGGGTCGCGCAGGTCACAAGTTTAGGAAGTACTATAAAAATATCTTTGTAACTGGGAGGATATATATACAAACACAGTATTTACTTACATTTTCTTTGCACGAGGGAAACGGAAGAAAGACCGCGAATCCTTCTGCATTTCATAGTTATTGCAGCCAAACGCAGCACACATATTTCCACTCAAATTGACAGGAGATATAAAGGAAAGTTACACGCTACTATTTACTTGTGTCAACTTAATGCAAACGCATAAATAACGCCAAAAACTTCTCAAACAAATACACGTGCTCTTATGACAGAATCAATAACTCCAGGTCACTCCGCTAGACAGAGCCCTAATCGCTGTCCCTCGATATATCGCAGAGTGTCGCGTATTGTTTCTATTGTATTTGCCCGTACTATCTCATGGTGTTCCTCGAAATGCAGACTCATGATGTCCACAATCATAAGCTGAAACCTCCCACACCTCTTCTAAACTCCTTGGGGTGTTCTAACAGAACCTGGAAAACGGGCAGCCTCCGTTATAGTGGCTGATACTACACACGGATACTGTAACTCATAGTGATCCACCCACATACCCATGGTATTCCTCACATTGTGGTACTAATCGCAAGAACACTGGGATCACGGTGTTTCTCGCGCGATGATACTAATCGCAGGTAATCTCATGGTTCAAAATTTAGTATCCCTTGGTCGCTCCTTTCAGAAGCCTCTAACGACAGGCAGGGGATACCGTGGGTGTATTCTTCGTCTGCATCCCCCACCCGCAGAGAGTCAGGTGAAGATTGAGATGATGATATAATTGACACTTGTAGTGATAATGTTGAGCGAATGGAACGAAATAGCGAAAGTGAGTTTTCGGGAATAAAAACGGAACCCCTTATTTCAAATTCTGACCATCTGGTTCACAGAGGAAGATGAAGTTACCACGTGGGATGTACACTGCAGAAACACGACACACAAAACTAGACATAGGAATCTCGTGAGACATCTACCATGTGTCAGAGGACAAGTACCAAATATAAGTTCGGCAATGGAAGGAGGGCATTTACTTTTCTTGAAAACAATATGAAACAAATTGTGCTTTGTGCCAAATTCAAATTGACAGAAATGCGTAAAGGAATCACGCGTGAAAGATTTTTTTTTTAAATTCTGATTAACAATGTAGCATACCCTACAATTTTAACTGCAATATTGTAAAGCTACAATAATTCTAATGAAATTTACAAGTTTTAATTAACCATTTAAATCTAAAAGTGTACTGTAAAGTTGAGTTTCTTTATTCATTTCATAGGTGAGGGAATATTATACCACGTACTCGCTTCCGTTCCTTGCAACCACGCGCCCAATGCCGGGTGAAGTTTATAGTTGTAAGTAATCTGTATTTCTGATTATTATTTTATATACATTGCATCCTCTCTAAAGAACCAGAGAAACAAGGAAATGCCATTTGGTCCTTATTTCAATGATGGTGATATCCTGACATTCACCTCCCCGCAGTAGAGAGGGGGCAACGACAGGCGGCTAACGAATGAAGGGACCGATTATCTCCCGGTATAAGAAGATCCCTTGTACCAAGTGCCAACAGTCTCTTTGAGAGAGGATCAGCGGGTATGGGTAAGGGCACTCTATTGTCCTGGGGACAAGAAATTGTTCCAAAAGGCGGAGGAACCACTTTGGTCAACGGCATTAGGATGCAGAAGGTAACGGGAAACCACTGCATCAAAGATCCTGAGAGATATTCCAATAAACCCACACGGCATGGCTGCAACATCAAGATCGGAGCTGGCCGTGTGGATCGTCTACCTCCGTTCGGAGACGACGTCTTAAGAAGAAGAAGAAGAAGATACATTGCATCACAAAATACGGTAACATGGAGTTGGAGACTAAATGGCCCTAATCTTGGCAGAAGGAACTCTAATCTCATTTAATCTCTAGATTCTGGCGTTAATTTTAAGAACAACATATTTGCTTATCAAAAGAAGCAGGATGTCGTAATTATGTTTGTATTTCTCCAGAAAGTTTACAGATAAAAATATGTACTAGTATTTTAAATCCAGTTTAATGCCGTTGAAATTACATTGTTTAATTAATTTCCTATAATATTTATATATCTATATCAAAATTAATTCAGATATAATGAATCTAACAGCCAAGTTACTGAACTCTCAGTCATCATTAATTAACGGAAAGCGTGGAATCAACGACTTTTAAATTTTATATTGACCGCATTTCTAAGTCCTACATACGTATGAGTATTTGTAGGAAATCGAAAAGTCATGAAATATAATTTTCACTACATAGTATTCAAGTACAAATATACTTCAACTTCGTTTTTCCCAAAGATAACTTTCTGTCGTTTAGTTGAGCTTGGCTTAATATCAGCAATTTCCAGTATATTGTGTTTTCATTTCCACTAGGTCAGAAAACTGACCGCCCTACTCACATACAGCAATCTAAATTGACAAATCCTTAATCAACAAATGAGTATTTGTTAGCTACTCACCAATGACAGTGAGGTTGACGATGGTGTTGCGAGTTGGCGACCTCTTGAAGTCTACTCGACAGCGGTAGCTTCCCTCGTCAGCCTCACGGATACTTTCTACCGTTAAGTGAGAATCTCCGACGATAGGATCGTTCGATATGTGGAAGTAAGACCGTCCTCCTAGAGCCTTCTCGTCTGCCCAATGCATACCTTGCTGGAGGAGGCGTCCGCGAACATCAAAGCTGGAAAGGAAAATAAAACATCTTTAGAACTGAAAGCATAGTAAGGATACGGAGGTGCTTCATTAAATGAGGAAATGGTCCTTAGAGTTACGCAACTCTTACATACATGTAACTCATGAGTATAAATATGACATACATTAATGTTCACATAATTCCCATATCTGTTAGAACATTTCTTTCAATGGTATCTACCCTGACACAGGAGAAATCACAGTCAATTGCTGAACATTAGGACAATAATTGTCGTAGATATTGACTTTCGATTATTATTATTATTATTATTAGTTGTAGTAGTAGTAGTAGTAGTAGTAGTAGTAGTAGTAGTAGTAGTATCATTGTTGTCAGATAATAAAATCGCAAATGACGAAGTAAATTACAGAAATATTAAAATATACTTAAATGCAGACTAAATGTTCTGTCAATTAAGACAACTCTAAATGCGTAAGGACATGAACACATTTTAAAACATTGTATACTGCGTACGGTCTTGAAATGGACCGTACTGCCCTGAGTCCCGACCTGAGCGCAATGGACATCTTTGGGATGAGTTAGAATACAATTTAAAACAACCTATGTTGTATACATTGACGTCGGGGGATATAGAGTGAGTCTCGGCCCACAAGTGACCAAGGCTGGTCCGTGGTCCGACAATACTGTTCTCCGACCAACTAACCGAGCAGAGGAGGGCGTGGCCACGACTCTACCATGGCTCTACGCCTTTGTATTCGGGTGACGAAGGGGGCTCGTCCCCCCGTCTGCTGTTGAGATTGGTTTCCGGTTGTTTTCCATTTTCCTGCACAAACCTGAATGCTGGGACATTATAGGTCACGGCCGCAAACCCTCTCACCTTCTCCCAACATATCCTTGTCCGATACCAATCTTCTGGCCTGAGAGACGGCATTACTGTCTAGGAGGACCGCCTCCCCCTTCAGGGGAGGAATGAAATCATTTAGTACCAGGAGATTGCATTGAAGAAAACCCGGATGATAACTACAACATATGCAAGGGCCTTGTACTGAATTAGTTACAGATTTTGTCAATACACCTAATTCAAGTAAATTTCATAGTGGAAATAGGCATGTCCTCAAAATAATACTGGTGTTCAGTGAAGAATTTAATAAATGATTGAGCTTAACTTCGGCGACTATGGTCTTCGGGGGACGAGGGGATAGGAGAGGACAGAATGGGAGAGGAGGTGACCAAGGTCATAATTTAAGTACAGCCCCAGAAATTACTTGGTATAAAAATGAGGGCTACGGATAATGTTTCGAACTGATCATTTCCCGAATGCAAACCTACAGCCACACGTCACGAACCCTGCAACCAACTCACTCAGTGTTTTGTAATGCACTAGAATTGCCTCAAAGGACTGAGTAGGTGTTAATTTAAAATTTGTATTCCAGCATTCTTCAGCCATCCTCGATATACAGTTTTGACACATTTATCTCATACTGCCTTCATTACTACGATATGTAATATAGATCTGAAACGTTGATTATACAGGACGTGATGTAATGCACTTATCTTCAGGAACAAATTAAATACACAGTTCCCCTAGACAGGATAATGAGATGCGGATAAAATCGCAGGACAGCCGGAAATTGAAAAGGGACCCACTGAACCGGAAGTCGCTATGCTGTACAGACAAAGATCTGTAGGTTTATTTTCTTTCCATTAAAACTACCGACAATTCCACGGGTTGAGAAGCATGTAAGATTTTGTAAAGGACAGTCACGTATTGTAGTGGTAGCATGTCTTCCTCTTACCATGAGATCGTGGGTTCAATTCCCTGTCTGTCCGGAGGTTTCGTGAGATCGACAGAGGAAAAGTCTGGTAGAGGGGGTGGAGACCAAAGTCAGAAACGTTGCCGCGAACTTGATTAAGGTGGGGTGTGAGGGCTAACTCAACCTAATTCCAAACACAAAAATATCTTTATGTTAAAAACAGTAGTTTATTATATTACGAATTAATTAACTTTATTTATATATTTCAGTCTCCCTGCAACTACAATTTGACAGTTAACAAAATTAACGAGGCCGTAACGCATTCCAGAGGGGGGAGGGTGGATCTGCCCCCCAATTTGACCACCCCGGCCGACGACCATGCAAAGAATATGCCTGAGGATTTCGTCTCCCTCATCACATGACACTCCGATATCTGCAGACCAACTGGTTGGACTGCCGGTCCCGTGGTGTAGGGGTAGCGTCCCTGCCTCTTACCCGGGGGCCGCGGGTTCGATTCCCGGCCAGGTCATGGATTTTTACCTGGACCTGAGGGTTGGTTCGAGGTCCACTCAGCCTACGTGATTAGAATTGAGGAGATATCTGACGGTGAGATAGCGGCCCCGTTCTAGAAAGCCAGGAATAACGGCCGAGAGGATTCATCGTGCTGACCACACGACACCTCGTAATCCGCAGGCCTTCGATCTGAGCAGCGGTCGCTTGGCAGGCCAAGGCACTTCAAGGGTTGTAGTGCCATGGGATTTGGTTTTTGTATTATCTGGTTGGACTGCATTCGTCATGGTAGGACAACGCCATCATGGAGATAGTCATACAAAAAGCTTTGCTTATTATATGTTTTCATTTTCATATCAATTGTCTGGAAATTATAGCAATCGGATTTAACACGTTCACGTTTCTCGGAGCGCAGAAAACTACAGGCTTGTAGTTTAACGTGAATGTTCACATCACCACTATAGCCACATAAGATCAGTCCTTCCAACTCAGCGGATTTTCCGACAAATTTGGCGGATTTTTAAATGGAACAGCGGATAAATTTTCCATTTAGCGGACAGAGGATTTTTGACGGATTTTCGAACTTCCTTTAGCGATTCTCTGCAGTAACAATATCACCTTTCATCACCAGGATAAAGTCCGGCTCCATACCTAAGTGGTTAGCGTGCTGGCCTTTGGTCACAGGGGTCCCTGGTTCGATTCCTGGCAGGGTCCGGAAGTTTAGAGGATCATTGGTTAATTTCCCTGGCACGGGGGCTGGGTGTATGTGTTGTCTTCATCATCACTTCATCCTCATCACGACTCGCAGGTCGAATACGGGCGTCAAATCAAAAGACCTGCAGTTGGCGAGCCGAACCCGACCTGGGATCTCCCGGCACTAAAAGCCATTCTTTTCTACCAGGAGAAAAAATGAATATAAAACTTACTACGGTATAATAGTATACTTTATCCCGTTGTATTGAACTTATGCTTGCATACTACCAATCGTTTCCTAGACCTGCTCTGGTCCACAGCCACAGTCAGAATTTGTTGCAATCGTTACTGTATTCTTGATGGGCCGGGTAGTGTCGTGTTTGATATCGTATTTATTTTGAGATTAGGTTAATTTTGGTACGTCAATCCGCCGAAAGAAAAGGTTAAAAACGAGTCAGATATTTCGCAACGAGTGGTTATATAATTAAACTTTAAAAGACTGGTTGGTTGAGCTTCCCAAAGATCGCAAACACAGACGTTTGCAGGTATTAGCTTTGCAATATGGACGCGAAATTGTTTGACATTATTTCTTTTCGCACTTATCAAAAAATGAAAACAGTAATGAAAGTGAAAATAACATTCGAAACAGATTTTAAAATTTCCCTATTTGCTTTGCTGCTGTGAATTGTCAGCATATATTTTGAAAAAGAATAGTACCATGTGGCTTCTTATGAAACCACAGGACCTCAACTCAGCACATCTGCTTCAGAGGATACAGTGCGGGGAGGAGAAGATGATGAACTCCTGTTCTGAAACTGGTGAGCGTTGAGTTAATCTCTTTTATTTAAACAGCTGGTATATGCTATTTTGCTTCAGTTTGAAATTTAGCGAAATTTAGCGGATTTTCAAATAAAATTTAACGGAGAAAAGATTTATGAATTAGCAATACTGCAAGACCTCCAATTATTCATGGAATCCGAACCACAGAGGGGTGACTTTTCATTTCAAAAACCTACATGCATTGGTTACGATTCGATCGGCGACCGCCTTAGCAAGAAATCTGTGAATGTTTCTTAGCTTTCACGCCTGTACTTCCACAAAAATTAAATTAGCTGAAATGTAGAAATGAACCCTTAATAATAATAATAATGACAGGAAGCCTCCGTGGCTCAGGCGGCAGCACACTGGCCTCTCATTGCCGTGTTCCGTGGTTCAAACTCTGGTCACTCCATACGAGATTTGTGTTGGACAAAGTTGAGGCGTGACAGGCTTTTCTCCGGGGACTCCGATATTCCCGTCATCTTTTTTCCAGAAACACTCTCTAATATCACTCATTTTATCTGTCAGTCACTAATCATTGCCCCAGAGGAGTGCGACAGCCTTCGGCAGCCGGCACAATTTTTATCCTCGCCGCTAAATAAGACTTCATTCATTAGATTTCCGATCCGGTAAATTGACTGGAAACATGCTCTGGATTTTAATTCTCCAATAATAATAATATCAATAATAATAATAATAATAATAATAATAATAATAATAATAATAATAATAATAATAATAATAATAATAATAATAATAATAATAATAATAATAATAATAATAATAATGTCACTGCGACTATTAGACTACTGCCCAGATTTTTCTCGTCAGCGGATGTAGAGAGGGTCTCGGCCCACAAGTGGCCACGGCTGACCCGTGATCCGGCAACTCTGCACTCCGACCGGCCAACTGAACGTAGGAGGGTTGGACTCGGCTCTACCGTGGCTATGCCACTCTATTCAGGAGACGGAGAGGGGCTGGTCCCCACTGTCGGCTCTCCTGAGAATGATCTTCCGTGGTTTACTATTCGCCTGCACTAAGGCTAATGCCGGAACAGTTCCTAGTATAGGCCACGGTCGTCAACTCTCTCACTTTCACCGCACATCTCGTCTTCGATATAAATCTCCTGGCCTGAGAGACGGCGTTACTGTTTAGTAGGCCCGCCTCCACCTTCAGGGAATAATGAAAACGTTTTAATAGTATTAGTAGATTTTTCTCTTCTGAAATGTCAGACTGTACGGTCTCTCTTGGTATGGGGTAGAACAAGTTTTGCTACTTTCATTTCCTTGTCTCGGTCTCATCGTTTGCTTTGACGATATAAAAGTGACTCCGGTAGTAACACTCACCTTTAACAGCCAGCCCCTGAGACGAATGGTGTAAAGAGTTTCTTGTTGAGTGGGTTGTTATATCCATTTTATTAATCTCAGCAGACTAACATGTAACAGCATTTCCTTGCTCGACGAGGAAACCAACAAGAAACTACCTCATTCCTTATTTCTTTCAAACACTCAATTCAGTAACGTCCAGGCTACACAAGACTAATGATGGTGGATCTGTTGAGGATCCGACCAGCCTTTAGACTGAAGACTCAACACCACGCTACCAACCACCAGAGAAATATGAAATACCGAGCGATTTGCGGCGGTTAGCGGCGCCCAGCTGTGAGCTCTCATTCGGGAGAAAGGAGGTTCGGACTCCGCTGGCGGCAGCCCTGAAGATGGTTTTCCGTTGTTTCGAATTTTCACGCCAGGCCACTTCCTTCCCACTCCTAGCACTTTCCTGTCCCATCATCGGCATAAGACCTACCTGTGTTGGTGCGACGTAAAACCAGTTGTAAAAAAATAAAGGGAATATGAAATAGCCCATCCCTCCACACACGGCTGACGTCAAGAAGGATATCAGACCGAGCTGAAGGAGACTGTTCCTTACGATGAAATCTTCGAAATTTCTACATTTACAGTTCCTTTGAAGTATGCAGGTAACGGCGTTAACACGTGAACAACCACCATCGGTTTATAGAATTATATCTGAATATTGTCCCACAGGAATTTAATTTCGCGCTTCTAAATATGTTAACCAGACAGGACCTACTATATTTCAATCCTGTTAAATATCATGTGGATCTGTCGTATTCTAACTAAGCTTTGGAGGTCCGCTCTCAGCTTAAGATGATTTAAACAGTAATTTCACAAATAAATACTGAACTTAGTGATTATTTTAAGGGGATGAACAACGAAATTAAAATCACCTCATTGAGATGCAAAAGGAAACAATGAGAACAATTTATTCACGGCGTCAGTACGTAAGCTGTTGTAATGTTGCAGTACAATGACTGTAATTTTATGTTAATCGTTCCATGTGGGGTTCAGTCCCGGCGGAGTTCCTGTCACTTAGAAAAACTAGAGGGATCAGATTTGCTGACATGTAAATGGATACTTTTTCAAGGCATTACTTCGGTACTACGTACAATTTCTCTAAACGACGTCATTATATGATGAGATCATAGGTGCGAACTGTGTATTTGGCCATGTTGTGTGGGTGGATGCCCTTCCTCAAGCCAATCCTATGTGGAGGAATATATTCACTACTACTAGCTCCTCTGGTTACTGGTAGTGGGGTATGGTGTATGCATATAAAGAAGTTCGTATTGAGACAAACATAAACACCCAGTCCGCGAGACACAGGAATTGACCATACACGTAAAATTATAGGGCTGTCCGGGAATCGAAATGATGTCCACCGAGCCGAAGGCCGATCATTCAGCCAAGAATCTGGATACTTAGTCCGATATACACACCTGATGAAAAGTACTGTATCTGGAAGCCTATCTGAAATTGCACTTAGATTTTACCCGTGTCATGTTCTCTATTGGGTATTGATATGAGGGTGGGTCCACCCTTCGCCTTTATGACATCATTAACTTTGCTGGGGACACTTTCAATGAGAAGTATGAATCGAAACAGACTTTCAACGTATTAGGTCGTGTTACGTACATGTAGTACGTGTTGAAGAGATGTTAAGTACAGAACAAAAATGGCCAGCCGGACACCAGTGGGACCCGAACCCACAACCTCCCGATTTCGCGTCAGTTGCTCTACCAATTGAGCTATGGTGGCCTAGGCCATCTTTGTTCTGTTTGAAAGGATCTGAGCTACAGGTCTGGCACTGCTGCTAGCACACTGTAGAGTGCGTTTAAGTCGCCGGCTGGCCATTTTTGTTCTGTACTTAACATCTCTTCAACACGTACTACATGTACGTAACACGACCTCATACGTTGAAAGTCTGTTTCGAATACAATGCGGTCGTGAAAATTCAATATTCATTGAAGTAGTATAATGCAGGGATTCGGCGGCCTCCTCCGCCGCCCGCCTCCTCCTCCTCCTCCCTCCTCCTCCCTCCTCCTCCTCCTCCCGCGGGAAATTTGAATTTTGGCGCGAGATTTGAATTTGTAAACAAAGCCACGTGCTTTTTGACAGCTGTCATCGACAACAACGCATCGCTAACCTCAGTACTGCCATCTTGACGGGCCTAAACCTCACTAGTACCAACTTAACCTAACTAGCATGAGGTAAACAAAGCCACGTGTTTTTTGACAGCCACGTGCTTTTTGACAGACAACAACGCATCGCTAACCTCACTGCTGCCATCTTGACGGGCCTAAACCTCACTAGTACCAACTTAACCTAACTAGCGTGAGGTAAACAAAGCCACGTGTTTTTTGACAGCCACGTGCTTTTTGACAGACAACAACGCATCGCTAACCTCAGTACTGCCATCTTGACGGGCCTAAACCTCAGTGGTACCAACTTAACCTCACTAGCGCGTGGTAAACAAAGCCACGTGCTTTTTGACAGCCACGTGCAGCTGTCATCCGCCATCTTTAAACACTGTGCTGCCCTCTTAAATTCGTCACCTGTCATCGGCAGTGCTGCCATCTTGACGGGCCTAAACCTTAGTGCTACCAACTTAACCTCACTAGCTCGAGATAAACAAATCCACGTGCTTTTTGACAGCCACGTGCTTTTTTGATAGCTGTCATCCGCCATCTTTAATCTATAGAGCACAGTGCTGCCCTCTTTAGCTACTTACCTTTGAAATGTGGTGGCGGATAATTTGAAAAATGCTTTTTGACAGCAGCCATCTTTGTGCACCGTGCTGCCCCCTCTTTAGCTAGATACCTGTGGTGGCAGGCAATTCCACATGACAGCAGCCATCTTTAATCAAGAGAGCACTGTGCTGCCATCTTTAGCTAGATACCTTTGAAATGTGGTGGCGGCAAATTGAAAAATTTCACGTGCTCTTCTTTGGGAAACAAACTCACGTGCTTTTTCTTTCTGACAGCTACCATCCGCCATCTTTAATCAACAGAGCATAGTGCTGCACTCTTTACTTGAAATGTGGTGGCGGCAATTTGAAAAAATTTTGTGCTCTTGTTGGGAAACAAAGCCACGTGCTTTTTTGACAGCTGTCATCCGCCATCTTTAATCAATAGAGCACTGTGCTGCTATCATGCGGGCAATTTCGTCAGCTGTCATCCGCCATCTTTAATCCAGAGAGAACAGTGCTGCACTCTATGTGGTGGTGGCAAATTCCACGTGCTCTTGTTTGGAAACAAACCCATGTGCTTTTCTGTCATCCACCATCTTTAATCTAGAGAGAACAGTACCGCACTCTTTAGTTGAAATGTGGTGGTGGCAAATTCCACGTGCTCTTGTTTGGAAACAAACCTATGCGCTTTTCTGTCATCCACCATCTTTAATCCAGAGAGAACAGTGCTGCACTCTATCTGGTGGTGGCAAATTCCACGTGCTCTTGTTTGGAAACAAATTCTACGCGCTCTTCAGCTGTCATCCACCATCTTTAATCAAGAGAGAACAGTGCCGCCCTCTTTGTGGTGGCGGATAATTTGAAAAATTATTTTCGACAAGCAGCCATCTTTAATCCAGAGAGAACAGTGCTGCCCTCTTTAGCTACTTACCTTTGAGGCGGTTAATTTGAAAAAAATCTTTTCGACAAGCAGTCATCTTTAATCCAGAGAGAACAGTGCTGCCCTCTTTAGCTACTTACCTTTGAGGCGGTTAATTTGAAAAATTCTTTTCGACAAGCAGCCATCTTTAATCCAGAGAGAACAGTGCCGCCCTCTTTAGCTACTTACCTTTGAGGCGGTTAATTTGAAAAATTATATTTAACAAGCTACCATCTTTAATGAAAAGAGCATCGTGGTGCTATCTTGCGAGTAATATTTTACGTCACAGCTGTCATCCACCATCTTGCATTGCTAACCTTAGTGCTGCCCTCTTTAGCTACTTACCTTTGAAACAAAAAATCTATTTGACAAGCTGTCACCCGCCATCTTGCATCGCAAACCTCAGTGCTGCACTCTATGTAGTGGCGGATAATTTGAAAAAATCTTTTTGACAGGCAGCCATCTTTAATCCAGAGAGAACAGTGCTGCCATCTTTAGCTACTGCCATCTTACATCGCTTACCTCGCTGCTGCACTCTATGTGGTGGCGGTCAATTCGAACAAGTTTAATCACGCATCGGGCAAGCTAGAGTAAGCACGTGCTGTTGTGATGACATCATCATGCATGTTTAAACCCGTTCGTTGACTAAAAGCTTTAGTCTTCGAGAAACAGTGATAGAGTGTAGAGTGCAAACATGACGAAAACATTAATAGTTGATGTGCAAGGCTTTAAAGTAAACGGAAACAAATTTGTGTTTAAAGAGGTGGCTGTGTTAGATTGCAGTGTGTTGTGGGCTCCAAAACTTGTTAGTTTAGTATTTAGTCCACCGTTCCCTTACTGTTTGCAAACAGATGAAGATAAAAAGCAGACTAAGTGGATTGAAAACAATTTAGGTTTGAAGTGGGAAGAAAAAGGAATACCTTATCGTTTTCTACCTTTAATGATGAATGCACATTTGTCAAGAGCAGATCTTGTTCTTTTAAAGGGTTGTGAAAAGAAAGAATGGTTGCGTGAGTTTCTACCATCATCATGTGAAGTTATCGACATGCATGAATTGGGGTGCCCATCATTTAAAACTCTTCCGAAAGAGCATAGCAGAGAAACAAGTAAACTGTCTTTACAACATGTAGGTATGCTCTTTGATTGGTTGTGTCGCAGTGCATGCCGGGAAGTGAACAACATATGTAAAGTGCAGTGTCGAAATAACCTTAGTGTAAAAGAAACATTTGTAGAGTAAAGACATCATGTCATTTCTAACAGATACTAAGTGTAACGCAGTTGAAAAGGCGATCGTAAAGTTTTATGCATGCACAAAGAAACTAAACACTTTTACTGAAGAAGAGTTAAATGCATTACCAAAGGCATTTTTGGTTAATGTAGCTGCGAATGCTGTAAAGAAGATTTGGGAAAAGGTGCCTCGTGAGTGGACTCAATATCCTGTTTTGTCAGAGCTTCAAACGTGTAGTTTACATCATGAACACGTGAGTTTAGCTAGAAGACCTTCTGTGAGACAGTGCCGTACATGTCAACTAATTAAACTGTATCACGCCCTAAAACTAACGAGTTGTCTTCGCTTATAAACACTTATCATGGCTGTGGAGAGAGTAAACAAGGAAAAGGTGAAGAAACGTGCTGGGAGAAAGATGAGGAAG
Organism: Anabrus simplex; assembly: GCF_040414725.1. Classification (NCBI taxonomy): domain Eukaryota; kingdom Metazoa; phylum Arthropoda; class Insecta; order Orthoptera; family Tettigoniidae; genus Anabrus; species Anabrus simplex. Next base: position 1,761,872,526 of record NC_090265.1, on the reverse strand, counting down.
CATGTTGGGCGTGGACTCATCAATAGAGTGATTGATCTTCTTTTCTTCGTGCTTCATCTCCCCTGCGGCCCTAGAACACGTTCGCCTGACACGTAGTTACATGCTGCCTGCATAGATTATATCGTGTAGCTGTTAAAATCTGCTTCGTAAAGTTATGCTGTGTGTGTGTGTGTGTTATTACCTAGTGCTTTAGCTGCTCAGAAGAATATAGCAGCACTTGTCGTTGTTGGTGTAATAAAACGAAAACTGAGTGACAAAGACCGTAAAATAAACAAAGGATAAAAATGTATATATTCTAAAATAAATATGAATTGTCAAAACATATTACAGGTGTTGTTTAATCTTACAGCATGTCCTAGTGACTTAGAAGAAAGGAAACGTAGAGGATTAAAAGAAAACACACATAAGATTTAAAGTACATCCTCTTTATTAATCCATGAATTAAAGCTGTTATTAAAACCAAGCCATTTAACATACAGTTTATTGCCACGACGTCGAATAACACGTTCAACTAAATAGTGATCAGGATATTTTGTTTTCTGCAGTTCTTCGATGTAGAATCCTCCTTCAATAGGCTGTCTTCTGAGATCGCGAAGTAAATACGTAACTGGATTAGTAAGCTTAACACTTCTGATTTGAAAAATTTCAGTGCTCCAGTTAGGTGTGTATCCTATTGCAACGATAGACTTGTGTTTGCTGATGCGAACGAAATCACCTTCTTTAAAGCGATGGCGACGTGGATCAGCTGTTTTAATTACAAGATGAATAGCATCTAGACGAGGTGTATTCTTTGTAACAAGACGTAGCTTTGTTCCGATAGTGCGATGAGGTGTATCGTTGTAAGTAGATAAAAGTCTAGGTAGCAGATCAATCCAACGATATGAACCTTGCGCTGTAAATTCTCGCCACATCATTGTTTTGAGTGTACGATTAAAGCGTTCTACAACACTTGCCTTGAGATTGCTGAACGTAGAGTAGTGTTGAATGCCAAGTAACTTGAGGTAAGAAGAAAAATCCTTGTTGTAAAACTCTTTACCTTGATCAGTTTGAAGAAGCCTTGGGCAGCGTTTCGATTCCTCAACAATATGTTTAAATGCTTCTTTAACTTGAGCTGCTGTTTTAGAACGCACGGGTTGTGCAAAAGCAAACTTTGAGTACACATCGATAACAGTAAGTAGATACTTATAGCCCTTATTACTAGAAGCATATGGAATCATTTCTACTAAGTCTGCTTGCCAGAGATCATCTTTTCCTCGTGTAATAACGCGTCTGCGAGAGTAGGTGCGACGTGCTGGTTTATGTAACTCATGTGCAATGTTTACCTTTACAGGTGAGATCTTCTCTTGACGAGCCATTACAAAATAATACCGGCATAACGTAGTTCTCTTTCTATTTCTAGAATTTCTGATCCGTGACCAGTGTGACCAGCCTCTTGCGATGCTCTTAAAAGTTGTAATCGTTCAACGAGTAAGTTTGGGTCATTCCACATACGGCAACAAAGGCTTGTAGATAACGTCTAGACTACGTGCAGTCGGAAACAGCTTAGAAATAAACTCACGATACTTGTAACTCTTATTCGCATTTACAGCTTCTGTTCTCTTGTAATTACGTCGTGTTGCGTCAGTAGCAAAAAGTATTGCTTTATACTTTTTAAGATCATCTTGTAAAATTATATCCTTGTCAGGTATTCGTGAGAAAAGAAGTTCTAAGAGTCCTTTCGTAGGTTTATAGGTGACACTTTTACAATGAGTTTGTTGCTATTAATCTTAACATTTGAATTTCCTATCCGGAAACAGTCATCTTCGTAGCGAATACCGTAGGTAGTGTCAGTTTGTCCTGTAAAAAGTTTTTCTATATAAGGTGCAAAGAGAGATCCATAGGTATCTTGAATAAAAGTTCTAAACTGATTGCGATACTCTGGTGTAATCATAACCTCAGACAAAGATGGTAGATTTTGCGTCGATGTAGTAGGTGTTTCAGCAATAACATCTGTAGTTAAAAACTCAACACGCTTAGATGGTGATGTATCATTAAGTTCTTCTTCTTCCTTATCTTCCTCTTCTTGATCTACATCCTGCTTCTTCTCTTCCGTATCTTCTTCATGCTTTTCTTCTTCATGCTTCTCTTTATGATATGATGTTTGCATAGAAGCAAAACTTGAAGTAGACTGCGGTAATGAAGTAGAATTAAAAATTTCTTTGAGTGGTGTACTTAGTTGTGTTCTTAATAATAAATCCGTGTCTGCTTGAATACGTTTAAGCTCTTTAAATTTCCCTCGAATATTGTTTCGAGCTTGGATGATATGTTTTGTGATCTCCTTGCTAGATGTTAACATGATGGTGGTCTTTAATCAAGTAGTTACTGCAATTCTGTGTTAATGCATATAAAATGATCGAAACCCATGCGATATCGTCCATGCTGTACATCACTTTCTTTATCAATAACTAAAAAGCTGTAACGGTGTAATGACCAACATTTAGCACACATACTTTTAAAATCATCGAATGTCATATCAGTGTTAACATGATCGTTATACACATGTCGCATGTTGCGCTCATCTTGCCGAAAAAGCACAATAACATTAGCGTTGTCGCGTATCAACTGCTTAGGCACACGAGAATAGGTTTGGCACAAATAGATGCAATCAACATATTTATGCCGACCCATACTAAAGAATGCACGAATAACGTTTTGCTGTTCTGTTGCAACATCATCAAAGATCATAAGAGAATTAGGAAGCACATCGTCTGGTGATGGTACTTGCTCATGTGAATTAAATTTAAAATATCTTATTCCATCTTTAACTAGATCGTGCATTACAGTTTGTAGAATAGTATATAGCGGCTGATAGAGTGACTTTGCGAAAACGTAAATATTCTCGAAGCGTACACCATTTACAGAAGTAATAAGTGTGAGTAAAAGATTTGTTTTACCGCATCCCGACGGACCTGATATAATACATCGAACAGTAAAAGGAAACAACGTTCCATGACGTTTTCTTGTAGTTGTACTAGAACTAGGTAAGAGATGTGGTACTATGTCGGTAACAGGTAGCGTGTCTTGCTGCTTTATAATCTTCATGATAACTGAATCATAAAGTACGTAATAGTAATATATATATATTAAACGAAACAAGAGGCAACGGTTAGTTTATGATTTGCTCTTGACTAGTAAAGTCGTGTCCAGCATGGTGAAACAACGATATCCAAACGACATGAAGAAGAAGAAGAAAGTAAAAACTGTTGGATGGAAAGATGTTATAAAGGCTGCGCAAAAAGCTATTCGAGGGGAATACAATCCTCGTGTAGCTATTACTAAGGCGTTACGCGCAGCAAGAGCGAGAATTTCTCCAAAGTGCAGAGCAATATTTAGTAAACGTGCGCGAATTATTCCTGTACCAAAACGAGGAGGATTTCTTCCTGCGCTGTTTGCTGGCTTAGCAGCTTTAGGGTCATTGCTAGGTGGTGCTAGTGCTGTAGCGAGAACTGTCAAAGCTGTAGAAGAAGCGAAACAACAGTTGAAAGAGAGTGAACGTCATAACAAGACGATGGAGGCAATTGCGTTACGAGGCAAAGGTGTGAACATGAAGCTAGCGCCATACAAGAAAGGGCTTGGTATCTACATTTCTCCAAAAAACGTCTACTGAATGCACTGCCATACCGAGCTCTAACGCATGATGAAGGTTTTACGTTTGCTAAACAACTAGGAATTCATTATTTTCGAGGAGTGTATATGCGCGATCAACTACCAGTACGCCCACGTGAACGTGAAAGTGCCGTAATTAACTTGGACGACAGTCGTGGTCCAGGAACTTATTACGTTGCTTATGTAAAACGTAAATCTAAAGTATGGTATTTTGATAGCTATGGAGATTTACCTCCTCCTTTTGAGCTCATACGTTATTTCGGAAGCAGTGCAGACATTGTTTACAATAAAAACCGTGTGCAAAACTTTAATACACGCATGTGCGGACGATTATGTCTTATGTTCTTATATCAAACTCAGACAGTAGAGAAAGTGCATTAGTGTCTACGTGATGACGAACAGTGAAAGAACGTTTGCTGTACGTGGAGAAGGACCTGAAACAACCGTCTATTTTAATCCACCAATCGAACTTGGTTATCAGCCGCATAGTCTTGGACTAGTATCGTTTGAAAGCTACAATAAAATCTATAATGTGCGTGATGGTTTAAACAAGTTCTATTACGATGAGTATATGCTAACACTACCCTCAGGTAGTTATACAGTAGATGATATTCACGACTATATTGAAAGTACGTTAATTGATCAGTTTGGGGAAGATAGTTTTAGTAATCATAATTACAAGTTCTCAATCACTATAAGCAACATTACACATAAATGTGTTATTGAATCATCATTTAAGATTGACTTCAAATCGCAACCTGATTCGATTGGACCACTGCTTGGATTTTCATCGAGGGAGCTCCTACCGAACGTACGTTACGAGTCTGATCAACCTATAAAACTCTTCGATGATTATAATGTGAACATTACTTGTAATATTATTACAGACTTGAATAGTAATCTACAACCTTCGCACGTCCTGCACGACTTTATTGTTACAGAGGAACGTGGATATACTATTTGAGAGAAACCATCAGTAGTTCTTTATCATCCTGTGTCTGTAAAACACATTAGCAACATTACTCTTAGACTTGTAAATAAACATAATCAGCTTATTCATTTAGATCAGCACGCGTACGTAGCTTACAAACTACATCTTAAACCAGTATGAAAACCATCTATAAAACACGGTGTACATTCCGAAGACATACTACATGTGTGCAGAGACTCATCGAGTTAACAGATACCCATAAGCAGATACTCCAAGATTTAGGATATACACTACTACAACAGAATGGAAGAAATGCTAGACATTACGAATACAGTAGAAAGTCGTGAAGGTGTAGTACGAAGTGAGCTTCATTCCTATCAACCTTTTACGTTTGGATTAAATAACAATGATGAAATTCATTTTATTATTAATCAACAAGATGTTTACACCTTACCACACGAAAGCTACCTCTATATTGAAGGACGATTAGAAAAGTCTGATGGAAGTGGACCAAGCACTTCACAACTAAACAACCATGCTCTAGCTTTTCTCTTTTCTGAAGCGCGATATGAAGTAAATAATGTTGAAATAGATCGAACGAAGAATGTTGGTATTACAAGTGCAATGAAACTCTACCCTTCTTTCTGTGATGAAGAAAGTAATCTTTTGCGGATGGCTGGATGGTGTCCAAAAGCTACTAACAACTGGATGATTAATGAGGATGGAACTTTTACGGGTATGTTATCACTGAAACATATTTTTGGATTCGCAGAAGACTTTACACGTATTATAATCAACGCAAAACAAGAGCTTATTCTAATCCGTGATCGAAGTGATTACAATTCTCTTAAAGCAGTAGAAACACCTGTAGAATCGAAAATAACACTGCATCGTATACTGTGGCGGATTCCACATGTAACCTTATCTGATCGTGAAAAACTTCGATTGCTCAAGATTGTAGAAAATGATACACCATTACCTATACGTTTTAGAAGTTGGGAGCTGCATGAATGTCCTGTGTTACCACATACAAACAAGCATAGCTGGGCTGTTAAAACATCACGTTTTACTGAGAAGCCCTTGTACATTATTTTTGGATTTCAAACTAATCGTAAATTCAATCACGAAAAAGATAGCTCACTGTTTGATCACTGCAAATTAAGACACGTTAGACTATATCTCAACGGAATTACGTATCCCTACGAAAACATCGACATTAACTTTGAGAAAAATAAGTTTGGGATGCTCTATGACATGTTTTGTAAATTTCAATCATCGTATTATCAGAAAGAAGATCGTCCGCTATTTACACCTCAAGAATTTAAAAATAAACCACCGATTGTAGTTATAGACTGCTCTTATCATGAAGAATCTATAAAAGAATCTCCAGTTGATATTCGTTTAGAATTTGAAACATCTGAAAACATTCCTGCTAACACAGCAGCCTATTGTCTTATTATTCATATGAGTGACGTTACTTACCATCCGCTAACGAATATTGTTACGAGACTGTAAATAAGAATAGATCTTTATCATTTTCATTAGTGTGTGCTTCGACATCGTACGCTATGGAACAAAACTGTAAATGTGCATGCTGTTTGCATGCTCATACGCAACATCTTATTTATGTTTCACGAGTGAGTGAGGCTATTAAGATGTTCTATAAACGTAGATCGTCGATGCCGAAACATCTTATTCAATACTTACCACCAGGATTTTTATATACGTACGCTGCCTCTTACGTACATAATTTTTGGGACATCCTTCCTCTACACAGTAAGATGTCAATCGAAGTAGCTTTACGCAGAACTTGTGTACGACATTACAAGCATCGAGGAGAAAATGGTGATGATGATTGGGATGGACCAAATCCGAGGATTGAACACTGTACACAGTGTATGAATGTACTTTCTCTAGTACCTCATGATGATGATGATGATGATTCTGAAAAGGAATAACAGCAAGGTATGAAGTATATGATCTTCTCTGTAAAGCATAACATACTTAGTATAATATATTTCTAAATGCTTTGTTTAATTTGAATGTTGCAGGAGGCATTTCAGAAGCATACGTTGTTAAGAAGCACACCAACCTTGTCAGCAGCAAAAACGAACACTGTTGTAGTACATTTGTAAATAAATATTTGATCGCATTCAAAAAATGTTGTACTTACTGCATTGCTTTACACCGACTTACTCTTAAGAAAAACGATCAGGTCTAAACATGCACAATGACGTCATCACAACAGCACTTGCTTACTCTAGCTTTCCCGATGCATGTTTAAACTTGTTCGAATTTACCGCTACCACATTCCTTTACACCGACTTAAGAAAACGGACAAGTCTAAACATGCACGATGACGTCATCACTGCAGCACGTGCTTACTCTAGCTTTCCCGATGCGTGATTAAACTTGTTCGAATTGACCGCCACCACATAGAGTGCAGCAGCGAGGTAAGCGATGTAAGATGGCGGTAGCTAAAGATGGCAGCACTGTTCTCTCTGGATTAAAGATGGCTGCCTGTCAAAAAGATTTTTTCAAGTTATCCGCCACCACATAGAGTGCAGCATTGAGGTTTGCGATGCAAGATGGCGGGTGACAGCTTGTCAAATAGATTTTTTGTTTCAAAGGTAAGTAGCTAAAGAGGGCAGCACTAAGGTTAGCAATGCAAGATGGCGGATGACAGCTGTGACGTAAAATATTACCCGCAAGATAGCACCACGATGCTCTTTTCATTAAAGATGGTAGCTTGTTAAATATAATTTTTCAAATTAACCGCCTCAAAGGTAAGTAGCTAAAGAGGGCGGCACTGTTCTCTCTGGATTAAAGATGGCTGCTTGTCGAAAATAATTTTTTCAAATTATCCGCCACCACAAAGAGGGCAGCACGGTGCTCTCTTGATTAAAGATGGTGGATGACAGCTGAAGAGCGAGTAGAATTTGTTTCCAAACAAGAGAACGTGGAATTTGCTGCCACCACATAGAGTGCAGCACTGTGATTAAAGATGGCGGATGACAGCTGTCAGAAAAGCGCATAGGTTTGTAAAGCACGTGGAATTTACCGCCACCACATAGAGTGCAGCACTGTTCTCTCTCGATTAAAGATGGCGGATGACAGCTGACGAAATTGCCCGCATGATAGCAGCACAGTGCTCTATTGATTAAAGATGGCGGATGACAGCTGTCAAAAAAGCACGTGGCTTTGTTTCCCAACAAGAGCACATAGAATTTTTCAAATTGCCGCCACCACATTTCAACTAAAGAGTGCAGCACTATGCTCTGTTGATTAAAGATGGCGGATGGTAGCTGTCAGAAAGAAAAAGCACGTTAGTTTGTTTCCCAAAGAAGAGCACGTGAAATTTTTCAATTTGCCGCCACCACATTTCAAAGGTATCTAGCTAAAGATGGCAGCACAGTGTTCTCTTGATTAAATATGGCTGCTGTCATGTGGAATTGCCTGCCACCACAGGTATCTAGCTAAAGAGGGGGCAGCACGGTGCACAAAGATGGCTGCTGTCAAAAAGCATTTTTCAAATTATCCGCCACCACATTTCAAAGGTAAGTAGCTAAAGAGGGCAGCACTGTGCTCTATAGATTAAAGATGGCGGATGACAGCTGTCAAAAAAGCACGTGGCTGTCAAAAAGCACGTGGATTTGTTTATCTCGAGCTAGTGAGGTTAAGTTGGTAGCACTAAGGTTTAGGCCCGTCAAGATGGCAGCACTGCCGATGACAGGTGACGAATTTAAGAGGGCAGCACAGTGTTTAAAGATGGCGGATGACAGCTGCACGTGGCTGTCAAAAAGCACGTGGCTTTGTTTACCACGCGCTAGTGAGGTTAAGTTGGTACCACTGAGGTTAGCGATGCGTTGTTGTCTGTCAAAACACGTGGCTGTCAAAAAACACGTGGCTTTGTTTACCTCATGCTAGTTAGGTTAAGTTGGTACTAGTGAGGTTTAGGCCCGTCAAGATGGCAGTACTGAGGTTAGCGATGCGTTGTTGTCGATGACAGCTGTCAAAAAGCACGTGGCTTTGTTTACAAATTCAAATCTCGCGCCAAAATTCAAATTTCCCGCGGGAGGAGGAGGAGGAGGGAGGAGGGGGAGGAGGCGGGCGGCGGAGGAGGCCGCCGAATCCCTGCATTATACTACTCATTGACATGCCCCACAACGGGCGACTTAAACGCACTCTACAGTGTGCTAGCAGCAGTGCCAGACCTGTAGCTCAGATCCTTTCAAACAGAACAAAGATGGCCTAGGCCACCATAGCTCAATTGGTAGAACAACCGACGCGAAATCGGGAGGTTGTGGGTTTGGATCCCACTGGTGTCCGGCTGGCCATTTCTGTTCTGTACTTAACATCTCTTCAACACGTACTACATGTACGTAACACTACCTAATACGTTGAAAGTCTGTTTCGATTACAATGCGGTCGTGAAAATTCAATATTCAGAAGTATGGATGTCTGCGGAGGAATTGCGGCCCGTTGTTCCTGAAGAGCCGAAACCAGATGAGGTATTGATGTTAGACGCCGGGGTCTGGAACGAAGTCGACGTTCTAACTCATCCTAAAAGTGTTCCATTGCGTTTAGATCGGTACTCAGGGCAGGTCAGTCCACTTCAGGACTCATAGAGGCAGATTTGTGACAGAGTTCATTTTTATGCTGATACAAACAATCATTGTCTCCGAACTGGTCCTCTAGAAATCTCGCATGTTCATAAAGTATGTGGTTGAGCAGCCCCCTGGTGAACTACTGGTGAACTAAGGAATATACAAATCAGCACAATATTAGACAGACTTACTTACCACTTAATGTAATCTTTGATTTTTTAACATTTATGTATCCACTTGAACGGAAGCAAATGCAACTGCGTTATAATACTGAAGAATGTCGCAGAAGTAAGTTTGGTTTTATTATCATTATTTTCTTAACTGATGAGTACAGCATATGTGTTAATTTCCGTCCGCATTTTCTTAAGTGAAATAATGGGACCATCTCTAACCACGATAAACACACCCGTATCATAACACCACCGCCTCAGTTGGCACTGTTGACACTACTCATGATTGCAGGTAACGTTCTCCACGTATTTGCCAATCCCAAACACTTCCATAGGCCGATGACCTCGATGTTAGGCCCCTTTAAACAACAAGCATCAAAATCATCATCAAACAAACTCTTCCATCGGATTGCCACAGGATATAGTGTGATTCATCGCTCCTAATCACTCGTTTCCAGTGTCCGGCTCAATAGCTAAATGGCTAGCGTACTGGCCTTTGGTCACAGGGGTCAGGGGTTCGATTCCCGGAAGGGTCGGGAATTTTAACCAAAATTGTTTAATTCCTCTGTCACGGGGACTGGGTGTATAAATCGTCTTTATCTTCATTTCATCCTCATCACGACGCGCAGGTTGTCTACGGGTGTCAAATCAAAAGATTTGCACCTGGCGAGCCGAAGTCCTTGGACACATCCCGGCACTCGTTTCCGATCATTCACTGTTCATTGACGTCGCTCTTTACGCCACCTCAAGCGTCGCCTAGCACTGGCTACGGAAATGTTTTGCTTATGAGCAGCAGCTCGACCATTGTACCTCATTCTTTTTAACTCCAGACCCACAGTCGTTATGCTGGTAGCACTTTGGAACTCACGAGTGATTCCTTCCACTTATTTCTTCTTTTTCTTTATCTGTTTACCCTCCAGGATTGGTTTTTCCCTCGGACTCAGCGAGGGATCCCACCTCTACCGCACCAAGGGCAGTGTCCTGGAGCTTCAGACTCTGGGTCGGGGAATACAACTGGGGAGGATGACCAGTACTTCGCCAAGGCGGCCTCACCTGCTATGCTGAACAGGGGCCTTTCTGGGGAATGGAAAGATTGGAAGGTAAGGACAAGGAAGAGGGAAGGAAGTGGCCGTGGCCGTGGCCTTAATTTAGGTACCATCCCGGCATGTGCCTGGAGGAGAAGTAGGAAACCACGGAAAACCACTTCGAGGATGGCTGAGGTGGGAATAGAACCCACATCTTCTCATTTGATATCCCGTGGCTGACTGGACCCAGTTTCAGCCCTCGTACCACTTCTAAAATTTCGTGGCAGAGCCGGGAATCGAACCCGGGCCTCCGGGGGTGGCAGCTAATCACACTAACCACTACACTTTAAAAGCGCACCCACTGATTTCTTGCGATTATTTACATTAACCCTCCACAATGCTCGACAGTCCCTGTCCGTCATTAAATGAGTTCTTGCTGGTTTTGGTTTAGCTGCGGTTGTCCTCCGCGTTTTCACTTCACAATCACATCACCTACAGCCGACTCGGGCAGCTTTGGAGTTGTTGAAATGTCCCTCATGGATTTGTTACCCAGGTGATATCCGAAGACTAGTCCACGTTCGAAGTCACTGAGCTGCCCTGAACGAACCACTCTGCTGGTACTGCTTCGCTACTGACAACCCGTCTCCTCTTAAACTGGTGGGTCTGCCTCTCGTGACATGTAGGGTTCTATTCCGCATTATATAGATGTGTCCGAATACATTTGAGCAGGTAGTGTATATGTAGCTTAACCGCAGTTCTATGCCAAATGTGCCCTTCCTTACGCCAAACCTAAGTGGAGGTGTATATTTATAGAGTTCCTTTGGTGTCTGTTAATTTATTATTATTATTACTAGAGGACCCGTGCGAGAAATCTCGCAATAATTCTTCAAATTTGAAGAGAATGGCGTTCTTCGCTCTTTAAGATCACATTGCGCTAGAGAGAGATGACCGTAAAATGTGAGATGGTGCTTCTACTTTGGAGTGCACCTCCACATTCGCCCTCGGCATTTTAACGTATGACAAGGATCCTACGTAGGAATTTCCTCTCTTTCCTTGTGTTCAGGCCTCCCTCCCTTTCACATGGATTGCGGTTAGAAGAAACCACGTTTAATGTTAATATTCAAGAAATAAAGGTAAATGTAGGAAGCTTTTAAAATCTATGCAAATCCTTACAATTATTTGTCGAATTTGGACTTACTTTCACAGGACAGACTCTGATATTTTTCGTACATTCAACGGAAGAAATGTTTAGAATAAAATAAAATGTTCTAAATAAATAAATAAATGTTGAAATGAACAGTAATTGTTCCTGTAAAACGAGCCATCAGGCAGATACAACGAGTTTTATGCTTAAGGTCCTCTCCAAAGCACCCACTTATGCTGATTTCTTAACAAAATCTACCCAATACCCAAATCACTCTTATCCTTAACTTAAATACCAAAATAAAAATGAATTCATAGAACATTATTTGCCCTATCTGGTGTAAAAAAACAACTGTCTAGCTTATTTTCAAAAAGTGGAGGCATTAATCTATGTGCTTACATGTATAGGCCCGAAGTTCCATCAAGCAGAAATACCGGAGCTGGTAAATCTACGAGGGTGTTGTTTGAAAATTTTGGGTCACCGTTATAGGTTTGGCCGTATTTTCTTAAAAGGTGTCCAGGAATATAGTTTTTAATTTTTGCTATTACAATTTGGGTGGGAAATAAAGTGTATGCAAGTATTAAAGCAATGCAATTGTTCGGCTATATACAGGCTTAAAGAAATGTACTAATACAAACTGTTGTAAACATTTCAGTTGTGGGAAACGTATCGTCATAATCTTTTCAACTGTAAAGCCATTTAGCTGAGCTGAGTTGTGACAGAAGAAACAGAATATACCTTAATAATGAAGAACACTCATTCATTGTAATGTTATTGTTGATTAGATTTAAGGCCTTCAAACTTCGTAAACAAGTTTATGAAACATAATCGCGAATAATATTGTCACGTATCCATGCGGCTGTCAGCTCTGTGTTGCTCACTTCGGTAATTCCTGGAAGGTGATCGGTGAGACTGGTCAGTGGTTGGTGTCAGTTGCTATGTGTTGTGTGTTCAGTGTGTGGAGCAGTCAAATTAGTAGATTGTGCGAGTTATCGGCCTTGTCTTGAGTCAAACCAAGTGTACAGTCGTAATACGTCATAGTCAACAGAGTTGTGTTCAAACTTGTATGCATGTAGCTGTTACGTGAGCTTGTGTACTGATTGAGTCATCCTAAATTTACATCAGAAACATCCAATATTATACTCGTAACAATGTCTTCGTTGTTATTCCTCGTAGTTTGAAAACCCACCGGCTCTGTGGTATAGTGGATAGTGCGATTAGCTGCCACCTGCGGAGGACCGAGTTCGATTCCTGGCTCTGCCACGATTTTTGAAAACTGGTACCGGAACTGAAGCGGTGTCCATTCAGCATCGGGAGGTCAACTGAGTAGAGGGGGAGTTCGATTCCCACCTCAGCCATCCTCGAAATGGTTTTCCGTGGTTTCTCATTTCTCCTCCAGGTAAATGCCGGGATGGTATCTAACTTGAGACCATGACCACTTCCTTCCCTCTCCTTTGTCTACCCATTCCAATGTTCCCATTCTCCACACGTCCCCTGTTCATCAAAGCAGGTGAGACTGCCTTGGCGATGTACTTGTCCTCCTTCCCAGTTGTATACCCGACGCGAAGTCTCACACTGAAGGACCCTACACTTGAGGCAGTGGAGGTGAATCATTCGTAAAACAACCCTAACAAACATTTCAATAAACAAACTACAACAAGGTGTTTATAACACATGTTTCACAAGCTCCTTACTGCGAATGGTGGGATGGCGGGTTTGTTCCAACCTTGACTCACGTTGATGGAGTGGGAAGGGGATAAATAGCTACAGATAGCAGATGACGTAGAGTTGAGAAAGAAGCAAACAGTCTGCATCACGTTTAGGAAGCAAATTAGGAGTAACGTTATGGTAATACAATGCAAATTCTTGTAAAATCTAATATGGGTCAAAATTACCCTTCCGTCCTTCTAGGGTTATTGAATTATAGGGGCTAAGATGTGAGGGCTGGGGCATCCAAATTTAAACGACAGCAAATAAGGCCTAAGTGGTGAAAAGTCATAAAATCTGAAGGAAATATAAGATAAAATATGGTAACACCAGAGTGTTGAATTCATAAAAGTAATAATTAAATGGTTACGTCCCACTTAGTTGAGATTCCATTGAAAAATATAAGTTCCGTGACTATGATAACGAAATGATCAGTCGCGTAGAAATAAGAGCTAGCCTGTTTGTTTAGCTTGATCTCCTTCGCACTAGGCTCTGTGAACAGATTCGCCGTGTGACTGAGAACCCCGGCATTTTGATTACGCGACAGTCCCACTGAGTGGAAAGAGAGGTAAGTAGAGACATTTCCAGAGCTTTAGCTAGCGATTTCTTTTTATTTCTTAAGAATGACGATTCTTGAAATTCTATCTTCGGAACAAAATTCAATTCCAACTTCGATTACTCTCAAAGAGGTAGAAAAGGACTTTGCATTTTATCTCAGCACAGTGATGGAATCTGAGAAAGCTGGTGCGATGTTTAATTTAATTTAATGCAATTTATTTTAATGCATTGCTTGCTACAAGATTCCATCCCAATTACATCAGTATTCTTCGTGATTCAAGGTGTAATTATTACTTAATACTACATAATTAAATATAATCTAAACTAATCTAATATAATTAATATATCCTGTTATTATTACAAATATTTGTTCCAATATAATTTAATATACTGAGCATACAGTGATTTATCATAATTGTTATCTGTTAATTCTGGCCGAGAATTCCTTTTAATAATACTAAAAGAGTTTCGCTGAATTCGAAAGCTTTATTTTTGGGAGGTGCACTGTTACAGATACTGCGTAGTCTGTAAAGTGGTAAATTTCAATCGGGAATGTTTTTGTTTGAAAATGTTCCATGAATTCTTGATTTTTTTTGGACATATGGAAATTAAGGAGGGAAAGGAACCCATGATTATGAATTAGCCAATTTATTATTTATTGAGTGAATTTTACCGCACCCCCCTGCCTTCGATATCTTTCGATTTAACGTAAAGCTCGCTGCATGAAACCAGAGTTGGACAATGAGATGTTCTTTAAAATGTAAATATTTCAAGATCCGACTCGTTGGCTGAATGTTCAGCATACTGGCCTTCGGTTCAGAGGGTCCCGGGTTCGATTCCCGGCCGGGCAGTGGATTTAACCTTCCTTGATTAATTCCAGTGGCTCGGGGGCTGGGTGTTTGTACTGTCCCCAACATCCCTACATCTAACACACCACACATAACACTATCCTCCACCACAATAACACGCAGTTGCCTACACATAGCAGATGACGCCCACCCTCATTGGAGGATATGCCTTACAAGGGCTGCACCCGGCTAGAAAAAGCCACACGAAATTAAAAAAAAAAATTAATGAAATTCTTTTGCACCCTTTCTGTTGATACACATGCATTTTGTACCTGGGAATTACACTGAAAATCCACTGCCTGTATCCAATCATTTGAGCTGGTCAGAAATGGGATGAATGAAGCCCCATCTAGCGGCGAGGACAGATATTGTGCCGGTTGCCGAAGCCTGTCGCACTGCATTGGAGCAATGATTAATGACTGACAGATGAAGTGAAATGATATTGGAGAGTGTTTCTGGAATTAAAGACGACAGGGAAAACCGGAGTACGCGAAGAAAATCCTATCCCGCCTCCGGTTTGTCCAGCACAACTCTCACATGGAGTGACCGTGATTCGAAGCACGGAACCTTGAGATGCCACAGCGCTGCCGCCTGAGCCACGGAAGCTTTTACACCTATGCTCGCATATTCCAGTTATGGCCTGACCAAAGTGTTGTACAAATTAATACACGTTTATATGTTTGTAAATGGCTTGACATTCCTTATCACAAATCGTAAAGTTCTACATGCTTCAGCGACCACCTGCTGTGGCTGAGCAGTGAAAGACTTTTCCCGGTCTAGTAATAGCCCGAAGTCTTTCCTTTCTGTTACCTCTCTCAGATCATTCTACCCTAACTTATATGTGAACAGGGATGAACGACACGGACATACATTCTAGAATGTTTGAATATAATTTATTTTTTATATACCCAGTCCATTATGTTATTCAGGTCTAACTGAAGATATTCATAGTCGCTAATTGTTAAAATAATTGCCAATACTTTGAAGTTATAATTTTTTAAACTTTCGAATTGTTATCGTTATGCTAAGTGTCGAAAGTGTGCCCATCATTTAAATCAGGAGTCCCCACGTTAATTACCCGACAAAATTCATATAAATCTCAGCCACAGAGGCCCAAGGGGCATTCGGATTAACCTGCCTGCTATCTAGTGGGCCTAGAGTAAAACAGAACGTCGAAACTGACGAGCAGACAGCCAGATGGCGTCGAATTGAAATATCTGCACACGGTAGCTGAGGCCATATTATTATTATTATTATTATTATTATTATTATTATTATTATTATTATTATTATTATTATTATTATTTTACCGGGATGTATACCTCAACTCCGTACATTTAAATGAAGCGCCTTGAAGAACGCTACCTATCATATAAAAATGGAAACATCTAGTACAAGAAGCGGCGGTAGATGCAGAGTGGGCTGTTGTCCCATAACCTCCGTACTCTGACCGGCCAACCAAGCAAGGGAAAGGTGGTCTTGGCTCTACCGTGGCTCTACGCCTCTGCATTCGGGAGACGGGCCCGGGGCACAGTGCTGCATTTCTCGCCTGGCCTCGCCCGTCGGCTGTCCTGAGAATGGTTTTCCATTCTCCTGCACTAAAGCGAATGCCGGGACAGTTCGTAGTGTAGGCCACGGCCGCCCACCCCTTCACCACTTCCGCAAACCTCCTTCACTGCAACAAATCTTCCGGCCTGAGATACGGCATCACCATGTAAGAGGCCCGCCTCCCCCTTCAGGGGTGGAATGAAAACGGTTAGTAGTAGTACAAGAAGTCTGCCTTTGCTGGCAGGGCGTAGTGATTACAGTGCACTATGTCCTCTGGTAAAGCAATATTGTTACTGTCATTGATCTGTCTCAGCTTTATCCTTGGCTTTGACAAAATGAAAGTGACTGAGGTATGAGTGATGCTAGTAATGCCATTCCTTCTGCAGCCAGTCCTTATGAATGGTATGAAAATTTTGCTCATATGGTCAGTTGGTGCGTGCATTTCAGTGGGCTTGGCAGACTGATATGTAATAGCAACTTCTGGCTCGGTGAGGAAAGCAACGGGAAACCACCTCACTCCTCATTTCTCTAGTGTGCCTCTTGAGTGATGCCTAGGCCATTTATGACAGCTGATGGCGGAGCTTTCGAGGACCCAACCAACCTTCGGTCTGAAACTAAACATACAGTACAAGAATTTGGAACGTTGATCAAAAGATGTCACTACTGAAGGATGGAGTAATAAGTTATTTTAAAGTTTCCTAAACTGACTGGATTTCCTTGTTTTGTTTTGGTGTATCACAGGAAGTTCGCACTTTTCTCCATATATGCTTCTATTAAAGAAAAGATGTCATGAACTCTGGTGCAAAGTGGAATAACTAGAGATTCAAAGAAATTTTGTGTTCATACGTTTTCTGAACTGAATTGACTTTCATTATTTTTGATACTTCAAGGTTTGCAACATTTCTTACTCATCCCGCCAGCGCTGGTTTCCGACCAATCAGAAATTTTTTGCAATTACTTTTTCAGCCAATCATAGGCTTCTTGTAACTTTTTGTTTATCCAATGAAAATAAGTGGGTGTGTCCGGATTTAATCCAGAGCCTTCTCGAAGCCTCCTCTCGGGTATAAAAGCTGTCGCTTTTTCGAGTTAACATGTCTTATTGATAGCCGAATTTCTGAGTGTATGCGTTAAGAGAGGTGACGGGGTCCTCATTCTTCGTCAGGCAGAACATCAGCCCAGGTAATAGCCACCAGTTTTCTATCTCTGTAGTTACCTCAACAAGCTGAACTCGAGGGGAAAATTCCAATAGTTAGCTATGTAACCGTCAATTCCTAAAATGTAAACCTTCTTCTATCGCATGTAAAATTTCATGTAAATCCTAAAGACTTCAACTGTAAATCAGGGATAGAGAGTGCGTTACCCTCTCGAATTCCCTTTCAATTTATCTTGAGGTGACTACGATTTTGTAACTGTTTTTCTCCTGTAAATCATAAATTAACTTGTCCTTCTAGTCACCTCAGTAGTGTGGGATTAGCCTCTGCATCGTCGGGCTGCAAGCCCAAGTAGGGTTTTTACCTTGGTTTTCTAGGAGCGCAAGTGTATGCCTCCATACAATTTTCAGTTTAGGCCAGTTACTTAACCTGTTCTTTTTCACGAAGGCCCAGTAGAATGGGTACTAGATACCCCTGTGTAAACTAAAATTCATATGGTATTGTAAATTGTCGGTTGTGCCTAGAGAGGCCTAAGGGTGTAACTGTATTGAGCAGAGACGCTCTTGTAATAGTTAATGGTTGCCTTGAGTAGGCCGTAAGAGTTCGGGAGCGCTGTCTCCTTGGTAGAATTTGTAGAGCATGTAAGCTCTTTTGTGGTTAGGTAATAGATACTTGTGTACTATTGAGCGGTGCCTTTGGAAGGCCGTAAATTGTAACCGTTGGAGCAAAGTGCTCTTGGAAATTGTGTTCTGGGAGATATCTCTCCTTATCTATCTGTCTACACGCAACATTTGTGATGTTGGGACCTTGTACATTAGAAGCGTGAAGCTCAAAAATTGTAAATGAACAATTCTTGGTTTCTCTATCCTTATACCAACTATCTATGTACCTGAAAGCTTGTTATTCGTTGAAATTTAAGATCTGAAAAGAAATATAACCTTTATGTTAAAATTTTAAATAACTTAAAAGATAAATTATTCATCTTTGACTATCGTAGATAGACCCATTCCAGTCCGCACCTTCTTACACCTCAGCGTTCCACGAAAACCACGCTAACAATTATTATTATTATTATTATTATTATTATTATTATTATTATTATTATTATTATTATTATTATCGGCCGGCATCCATATTTTGTGCATTGGCAAAGCTATTTGAATTGGTACTAGATCTTAGAATATCAAATCACATAAGACCTTCAATAACAGAGAAACTGCACGGATTTATTTCGGGGTAGGCGAATGGAGTAGGCAATCTGATAATTCACTCGATCAGACAGATCATTGATAAACACGGGAAATGTTAGCGGGCCCAAAGTAGATCCGTGAATTATTCCTGATTTTATTGGTATTCGCTAGAATTATATCTTCCGTACGGCACATATTGTTTCCTTCAACTCAGGAAGGAACAGTAGAAACATAACAGTGAATGAGAAAACCCTACCTAATATCTATATTTAAAAAATAATGAAAGTTAAAGTCAGTCAGCCTGGACATTCTATCCGGTCGATTTCCTTCATTCCTTTTTTCACTGAAAGGTATTCATGCACAGATTTTTCATCAGGTACTACAAATCACTTAACTTCCGCCTTCCTCAAATTATTTGATTTTCAATTTTTTGTCTCCTTGACGCAATCATATCTTTGGTCCTAATTGAGGTACGGAGTTCGTTTTGGCCTAAGAACACCCATTTCAGCTCTTAACTGTTCAACTTGGTTGATTCTGAAGAAGGTTATGAGTGCACATTCAGTCTGACGTCTCATTTCTTGAAGCAACTATATCTTTCGTTCTAATTGAGGTACGCAGTTTGTTTTGATCTAAAAACACTCAGTAGATCAAGCGCTTTCTTTTGAGGAAATAACTACTGAAATTGGTAGATTCTGAGAAAAGTTAAGAACACATCTGTCTCCAGGACGAAGATCTTTGAAAGACTTTTTAACAGTTCGGCGCGTAGTGTTGTTCCAAGGCACGTTTAATTCAATTTCTTTGTGTGATGTATTTTCAAGTGTTTTGTTGACATAATATTACATTCTATTACCACAGCAGATCATGTGCTTTATTTCATTAACTCGAAACTTTGCAAATACATCCGTGAGGATAGTAACGAACAACACCATACTTTGTACATTGCGGGCGGAGCCAGAGGGAAACTGCTAGTTTAATTTATTTAAAAATATATCGTGATTCATTTTGTCGAAAGCTTCCTCAAAATTCGTAAATATAACATTCATCTGATCGCCACTCTATGATGCTGTGGATACAGACTACGTGAAATTAACCAGATTTGTAACTATAGATCACTTCGAAAGAAATAATCTGTATTTTCTGATATTAAGGCCTTACGTGATTTGACATTCTAGCACAAATTAATATATCTTCGCCAATGCTCAAAACATGGATGCGTCCGATAATTATTAATTAACAAGAAAAACAAATAATCTGAAAAGAAAAACAAAATAAAATCTAGAAATAGATTGAAATATTAAAAGTTAATTGTAAACGTTTAATGTTGTGTATGTACCAAATCATATTGGAATACAATAATAATCCCACCCCAGTTGAGTGATTATTCATATTATTTTTGTCATTAGTCACTTTATATGCTAGTTCCAGATCTTTTATACGATTTTCAATTTTAGTTTAGTAGCCCCTTATATGAAGTCATGACAGATATCTTTTCGCTACGAAAGACGTCCAAATAACTTTGAGAGAAAATCTCAAAACGATTACTGATGTCATCGAATGTTTCTTCCGTGAGAATCCTACACTACGTCTTCGGTTTCTTAGACTGAACACTACCAGTGGCCTGAAATGTATTTTACAGATTTTCGATTACCGTGCAGCCTGGAACATTTTCATCCGAGAATCATTGTGCAAATTATGTTTGAACAAGACGAGCTGACTGGTTTAACACATTCGAATCATAAATCAACAGAAAGTTTTGCAGTAGAAAACCGTATTTTACTTCGCAGTTACAATATAATAATTCATAATGCAACTTCGAGTTCCACACTAATAGCAGCTAATGTTACCTTGTCCTCGTCACCATCCGGACGTTGAGTGGGAAGACACCACCAGCCACTCCATATTTCGTTGGATCTTCTGTAAGAGTCGTTCAGAAATAGACACCGCTATGCCATGAACATTTGGGAACTCATTCCATTGAATAGTAATATTAAATTGGATATTGAAGTAAGTTGCATATTATAAATGTAAGTATAATAATGATAAAATTAGTATATAAAAGTGTAAGATATTTAATATATGTAAATTTATATGAAGGAACTAGGCAAATTTAATGTTCGCCTGTTTATCAAAAACATGTCCTTTTGAGATGTATTTAAGGTCGGGCCTGCCCCCTGATAGTGAATTAAAGGTCCGCGGTATTTTGACCGTGCAAAGGTAGCATAATCATTAGTCTTTTAATTGAAGGCTGGAATGAATGGTTTGACGAAACATTAACTGTCTCCGTGTAATGAATAGTATTTAACATTTGAGTCAAAAGGCTTAAATGAATATGAAAGACGAGAAGACCCTATAGATCTTCATATGAAATTATACATATTTTGTTTGGTGGTATTATTAATATGTATTTTACCATATTTTGTTGGGGTGACACAAAGATAAATAGAACTCTTTGTTTTACAAACATTGATTTATGAATATTTGATCCGTTAATAGCGATTATAAGATAAAGTTAACTTAGGGATAACAGGGTAATTTTTTTTTAGTGTTCATATCGACAAGAAAGATTGCGACCTCGATGTTGGATTAAGGAATATGATGAGGTGTAGAAGTTTAATTAATAAGTCTGTTCGACTTTTAAATCCTTACATGATCTGAGTTCAGACCGGCGTAAGCCAGGTCGGTTTCTATCTTTAGAGTAAATGAATATTTTAGTACGAAAGGACCGAATGTTCATAATAATTTTTGATATAAGTGATAAATATTAATACTACTTTGGCAGAGAAGTGTATTGAATTTAGAATTCAAAAATGTAAGAGTATTACAGGTAGTATTGTTAATAGAAATTTTAATAAGAATATTGGGGGTTATTATGTTGATTATTTGTGTATTGATTAGGGTAGCCTTTCTTACTCTATTGGAGCGGAAGGTTTTAGGTTATATTCAGATTCGCAAAGGAACTAATAAAGTAGGATTTATTGGATTGGCGCAGCCTTTTGCTGATGCAATTAAGTTATTTTCTAAGGAGGGAAAATATCCCGTAGCATCAAATTATGTGATATATTATTTTTCTCCTGTTTTTAGTTTATTTTTGGCTTAATGACTTGAATGATTTATCCTTTTATAACAATTTTATTTACTTTTAACTTGGGAATTTTTTTTAGTATGTACAAGTTTAGGAGTGTATACTGTAATAATTGCGGGGTGATCATCTAATTCTAATTATGCATTATTAGGAGGATTGCGAGCTGTTGCTCAGACAATTTCTTATGAAGTGAGATTAGCATTTATTTTGTTAAGATTTATTTTTTAGTAGATAATTATTGTTTAATAAGATTTATAAGTCTTCAAGGTTATGTATGATTCATATTTTTAACCTTTCCTCTAATATTAGCATGATTTTCATCACGTTTAGTGGAAACTAATCGAACTCCTTTTGAATTTGCAGAAGGGGAGTCGGAGTTGGTTTCGGGATTTAATGTAGAATATAGAAGTGGTGGATTTGCATTAATTTTTTTTGCTGAGGACACTAGTATTTTATTTATAGGAATATTGTTTTGTATAATTTCTTTGGGAGGAGATGCTTTATCAATTTATTTCTTTTTTAAGTTGACTTTTCTAGCTTTATTTGTATTTGGATTCGAGGAACTCTTCCTCGATTTCGGTATGATAAATTAATATATTTAGCATGGAAGGCTTATTTACCTTTATCACTTAATATTTTATTATTTTTTCTAGGTTTAAAGGTTTTTGTGTTTTCTTTACGTATTTAATGTATTTTATTTCGTAAAGTTAATAGAAGAATTGAACTTCTGTCTTATGTTTTCAAAACATATGCCTTCATAAGCTTAATAACTAATTTACTAGATTATCTCAAATATAAAAGATTAGAGGATTTAGAATATAGTAAAGAAAGTATAGGGCAGTAAGGATTTGACCAGTTAGAATATAAGGGTCTTCTACTGGTCGAACACCAATTCATGTTAAAAGGATAACAATGGAAACTATAGATCAAAATAGGATTTGGTTAATTGAATAAAATTGGATTCCACGGAATTTATTATTTGCAGTAAAAGGAAGGATGAGAAGAATTGCAATAGATATTACTAATGCAATTACTCCACCTAACTTATTAGGAATAGATCGTAAAATTGCGTATGCAAAAAGGAAATATCATTCTGGTTGAATATGAACAGGTGTAACTAAAGGATTGGCAGGAGTAAAGTTATCAGGGTCTCCTAGTATATAAGGTTCAAGAAGGGTTAATAATAGTAGGATAGCTACTATAATGATAAAACCAAAAATGTCCTTGAAGGAGAAATAAGGGTGAAATGGAATTTTATCTGAATTTCTGTTTAGACCTAAAGAGTTATTTGATCCTGTTTGATGAAGGAATAAGAGGCGAATTATAACTATTATGGCTACAATAAATGGTAGAACAAAATGGAAAGTAAAGAATCGAGTGAGAGTGGCATTATCAACAGCGAATCCCCCTCAAACCCATTGAACTAAATCAAGGAACAGCTGATAAGAGGTTTGTAATTACAGTTGCCCCTCAAAAAGATATTTGACCTCAGGGGAGAACACATCCTATAAAAGCTGTTCCTATAACTAGAAACAAAATGACAACACCTGTAGATCAGGTGTGTATATAATTATAAGAACCGTAATATATACCACGACTTACATGAAGGTAAAGGCAGATGAAGAAGAAAGATGCACTATTTGCATGTAAGGTGCGTAAGAGTCAACCATAGTTGACATCACGACAGATGTGAGCTACGCTAGAGAAAGCTAGGTCTACATTTGCGGTATAGTGTATAGCTAAAAAAAGACCGGTGTCAATTTGAATTATTAAACAAAGGCCGAGGAGTGATCCAAAGTTTCATCAAGCGGAAATATTGGAGGGGGCAGGTAGATCTACTAAGGCATTATTAGCAATTTTAAAAAGATGGTGTGATACTCGTATAGGTTTGGCCATTAAAATTTTTGTCGTAAAGGACCTTGAAAGATGTTTGTAATTTTTACAATTACGATTAAAGTAAGAAATAAGTAGTTTAACAATATCAAGGTAATAAGATGATTAGGCTTATTATAGAGTTTAATTAAATGAGGGGTGGCTTCTGTATTTAGAGCTTTATGTATTAGATCAATAGGTATAAGGTCCATATTTTTGGTAAGTATGTTGGTAAAATATGGATCTCTTATTGATGAAATTATTAAAATTAAAGTGATTAAGAGTAAGGTAATGACAAAGGTTTTTATTGAAGTATAAAACAGCTCATTAGAAGCTAAACTGGTAATATAGATAAAAAGGACTAACATATCTCCCAGGAAAATCAAGAATAGGGTGTAGGAAAATCAGAAGGAGGAGGATATTAATCCAACAGTTATAGAGATAATACATGTTTGTACAATGATAATATGGGTTATAGCAAGAGGGTGATTAGCTTGTATAATGATTAGACTATTAAGAAGATTAAAAACAAGAATTCTTAAATTTAAAATTCAGAGGGTAGTTTAGTATAAAATATTAATTTTGGGGATTAGTGGGAAGAATTTTTCTTTCCTGTGAGTTTTAGAAGAAATATCTTAATATTGGTTTACAAGACCAGTGTTTTATTAAAGTACTAAAAGAATGGTAATAAATACAAGTTGAGTTATCTTGATTTTAGTATTTTTGATAGGAGTGTGAACTTTTTGTTCTAAGTGTAAACATTTATTGTCTATGTTGTTGAGTTTGGAATTTATTAAGTTTGTTTGGTTCGCTTTATTTATATTTAATTTTTGTTTATTATGAATTGTATTTTCTCTCTCTTTGCGTTTAGGCCATCTGTGGACCACGGTGCTTGTGTTCTAGCTGTGTTTTTGTCTTCGTCTGCCCCTTTTAGCATACTGGATTGTGTTCTTAGTGGCCTCTTGAGCCTTCCTGTTGGCCCAGTATTCCTTCATTTTCTCGCTGAATTCTTTCCTCCGCTCCTCTGACCAATTCCCGGCTCCTTTGTGGCTAGCTGATGTAAGGGATGTTAGGAAAGGTTTAGTTTTGACCTTTAAACGGTATGCATTTCTGTCAGTAATGGCGGCTTGATTAATATTAAGCTCTGCAAGATCTTTGTCCACTTGTTTGGTCCAGGGGAATCCAGTAGCTTTGCCTTTGTTAGCAACCTTGAAGATCTTATGGGATAATCTATTAGGATCCATTCTGTATAGGTGCCCATAGAAAGTCAGACGTTTTCTCCTGATGGCATCTATGAGGTTTTCTTGATGCTGGTAGAGCTCATTGTTGGGTTTGTACCATCGCCTTCCATCTGGTAGGATCCTTGGCCCTATTATTCTTCTCAGGAATTTCCGTTCTTGCACTTCCAGGGCTCTCAGTGGGGTTTTTTTAGTTAGGGATAGGCATTCTGCTGCATAGAGGACTGATGGTCTAACTACTGCATTATAGTGTCTCAGTTTTACATTCTTTGATAAATGCTTTGAGGCATACAGTTTTTTGACGTTTTCTGTTTGTGAAGGGGCTTTAGGCTTATCTGTGTTGTTCTCTATAATTCGAACTCATGGTAACGATTTTTTCAAACATTTAGAGTTTTACAATGTTAAAGTTTATATTTATAATTGTATTTTAATCCCCCTATGTTTTTAATTGTCTATTGATGGGTGGTTCAGTCTTTAATGTATTTTATAACTTTTATATTTTTTATGAGTTGCATTTTATCAGGCAATTTTGGTAATTTAAGTTATTGTATTGGAGGTGATATTTTATCTTATGGACTTATTTTATTAAGATTTAGAATTTGTGCATTAATAATTACGGCGAGAGAATCGGTTTATCGAGTTAAAGTTTATAATCAATTATTTCAAATTTACGTTTTGTTTTTATTATTAATATTATACTGTACTTTTAGAAGAATAAGTATATTTTCTTTTTATTTGTTTTTTGAGAGTAGATTGATTCCTACTTTGTCTTGAATTTTAGGTTGAGGATATCAACCTGAGCGGCTACAAGCAGGAGTGTATTTGTTGTTTTATACTCTATTAGCTTCTTTACTCCTATTAGTAGGATTGTTTAATATATATATAATTTATGGTAATTTGGATTTAAGCTTGTTAACAAATGTAAATTTGTTTAATGTTATGTTTTATTTGGTTTTAATTTTGGCCTTTTTAGTAAAAATTCCAATATTTCTAGTTCATCTATGATTACCGAAAGCACATGTGGAAGCCCCAGTATTTGGTTCTATAATTTTGGCGAGTGTATTGTTGAAATTAGGAGGGTATGGATTGTTACGTGTTTATTCAATAATGGTTTCTTTAGGATTAAAGTATAATTATATTTGGGTTGCTATTAGTTTGGTTGGAGGTGTACTAGTTAGTTTAGTATGTTTATATCAAACGGATTTGAAGGCGTTAATTGCTTATTCTTCGGTTTCTCATATAGGGATTGTTCTAGGAGGTTTGATAACACTAAGTGTTTGAGGGTTTGGAGGGAGTTACACACTTATAATTGTTCATGGATTATGTTCTTCTGGTTTGTTTGCATTAGCTAATATTACGTATGAGCGTCTTGGTAGACGAAGAATGTAAGTAAATAAGGGTTTGATGAATTTTATACCTTCAATAGCTATATGGTGATTTATTCTTAGTTCTTCTAATATAGCGGCACCCCCTTCTTTAAACTTAATAGGTTAGATTGGCCTGTTTAATAGACTAGTTGCTTGATCATGAGTGTCTATGGTTATATTAATATTAATATTTTTAGAGCGGTATACACTTTGTATTTATATGCTTATACTCAACATGGTATAATATATTCTGGGATTTACTCTTGCTCAAGAGGATATAGTCGTGAATTTATTTTGTTATTACTTCATTGATTGCCATTAACTGTTTTAGTATTAAAGGGGGATTTATTTATATTATGGTTGTGTTTAAATAGTTTAATGTAAAATGTTGGTTTGTGATGCCAGTGATGTAGGTGGCTACTTTTAACCATTTTATGATCATTGTCTCTTTGTTTTTTAATTTTTTTATTTTTGTTTATTGTGGCAGTAATTTTGGTTATTATAGGATTTTATTTTATCATACATGATTTAGTAATTTTTATTGAGTGAGAGGTGTTAAATTTGATGGATTAATGGATTGCAGAGGTTAGATGCAATATCACGAGTGTCTCCTATTAGGTCACAGCTACTTCATTAAACAACTACTGTACGGATATACTTTTGACATCCAGCAGCTGTAATCAGTTGTTACGTCTGTACATCTCGCTAATTGCTTTTGATCTGTAACAAGCCTGTTGTATTCGAAGACGGACATGAAAACATGGGGCGCGCAGCTGTGAGCTTGCATTCGAGAGAGAGTGGGTTCGAACTCCATTGTCGGTAGCCCTGAAAATGGTTTCCCGTGATTTCCCATTTTCACACCAGGCAAATGCAGGGGCTGTACCTTAATTAAGACCACGGCCGCTTCCTTCCCACTTCTACGCCTTTCCTATCCCATCGTCGCCATAAGACCTACCTGTGTCGGTGTAAAGTAAAGCCAATAGCAAAAAAAATGATTATTATTGTTACCGTTGTCTGGTGGATTAGCAGAGGTGAAAGAAGGTTCTGGGATGAACAGGTCTCAAACTACGAAATTAAAGTTAATTTAAAATTTCACCAAGGTTACATTTTCTTTTCGAGATCAAGAAATAACAAGTACAACAGGAACTTAGTTCAGAAGCAACAAGATAAGAATACACAATTACAGTTTATTAATGTATTTTGGGCTTCGAGTTACAGAAACACAATACCTGAGCAATGAGCCCAACTTTACTTATACATAAGGTTTAACAAAGGCGCAGAAAACCCCAATCATGCCCAGGAGCACTCACTCCCTATTACTCAGAAAAGCCTGCTCGAGGCACACAGAAACCAAATTTCAAAAAGAGAAATCCGCTCTCAAAGTTCAAGCCCATCAAAGGCCACACCAAACTCCACCTTCAAGTTGACCTCCAAGCACATGAAAACAGGGGTAACAATACCCAACTTACATAGGCCTATTAAGTAAAGAAACAGGGCAATTACATGGCCTCCAAAATAGCAAATTGAGAGGAGGCGTCCTTGCACTCCTAATACACTTTATTTAAAACCTATTTGGCACTAGGCCGCATATGCAAGGGCTAATCGCATACTAAAGAGGTGACACGATAGGAAAACTTATTACATTACGAAACGAAGAAAAATGGTTGAGAAAACGTAGTCACCCCAAAAACAATATGAAAGGGAGCTCGAGAGGGTTAGGCACTCTCTATCCCAATTTGTAGTTTAAAGAGATAGAATTTATACCAAGTGTCTATTACATTTTAGAGGAAAGTTACATGATAAAAGGTATCGAACCTGCCCCGAGAGTTAAACTGCTGAGCTAGCAAGAAAATAAATTATAAAAAGGCCATTACCTTATTGATGAACCACTGCCCGAAGAAAGAGGCGCTTCCCGCCCCCTGCTACATAATTTACACAATGATAGATGTTACTGAAGTGGCGCAGGGACCCGAAAATCAGCAGTTTATATACCCTCGCGGAACATTCGAGACCATTCATGAATGATAACACCCGCCCACAAGCATTTTATTGGACGGCCGAAACATTACAAGTCAAAACTGAAGAAGACATCTAGGATTGGTGGAAAATTAATTACAAAAATTACTCATTGGTCGAATTCAAAACTGGCGGAAAGAGAAGGGTTATACAGCCAACCTAAACAATGACTGAAAGAAATTTAACAAAGAACAAAGTTATGCATACGAAAACTCTTCAAAAAAGGTTCTTTCACTTCGCACTAGGGTGCACCGTTGTATTTCTCCAGTAGTGCCATCTAGAAGAGAATGTTCACACTTCTCACTACAGAGAAAACAAAAATAATTCGAAAAAGACACAGTTCAGAACTCTTCAAAATTTACAGATAGTGACATCTTCTGATAACCTTTAGAATTAACATGGTTGTTAGAGTTCAGGCTTCCCCCGGTAGAGGAGTTTCAACTGGCGCAAAGTTTGAATTAGCGGCGCGGAGGTGTACCGCCTGGTACAGACCTCCCCCCCCCAAAAAAAGTCCCGCCAAGGTGTAACACAGAAGAACATAAACTTTTGTTTTAAAATAAGGTCCAAGGTCTGATGTTGATATAGACGTTAATTGCAGAAGTATTTACAACCAAATTTTCTTAAATGATTGGATCCAGTTTCAAAATTCTTTGTACTTACTTTTGATGTAATGTATTTATGCTTGTAGAAGTTGGATTCAGAAGGAAAAACTTTTAATTCTTGAAAGGGAAGAAATTTTTTTTCTAAATCCACCAAATAACCAAGAAAATCTTGTAAAACCATCTACACATACAAGGATGAACTTGTTAGCATTCCCCTTTGACTGGGGGATGGGTCCTACGTAATCAATATACAGGCGTTCCATTGGGCGCGACGCTTGATGAGAGGACAAAAGGCCTATCTTGGTAGACATGGTTGGTTTACTAAGCAAACAAGATTTACAAGCCTTTACTAGTTCACGAATTTCACCGTCCATACCCTTCCAGATAAACATTTCACGGATCTTTTCACGGGTTTTAAAGATGCCTAAATGCCCCCCTAATGGGGTCTCATGATAGTACTTGAAGATCATTGGTACAAGAACAGCTGGAACTACAACTTTCATCATCTTATGCTACGAAGGGCAACATAAAACACCATTCCTCAGTACATAAGGGACAACATGTTCCCCAGAAGAAAGGGTTTCCATGATCGGAGCCAGCGTTGGATCTTCACGTTGATATTTCTCAATATCCCTAAAGAGCATGGGAGCATCTGTTAAGATGGCATTAACCTCAGATAGCATGGACTCGGAGGTGATGAACTATCGACCGATTCATGGGTCGCGACGTCATTGGAAAACATACGGCTGAGTCCGTCTGCGACAACATTTTCAGTACCTCTGATGATATGCCTAACGTCAAATTGGAAGGCAGAAATTCGGATGGCCCACCGGGCTATACGACCCGTACGACGCGGCCTACCTAAGACCCAGCTTAGGGCTTGATTATCAGTCTCCAAGTCGAATTTGACATGTTCCAGATAGAGACGGAACTTTTCTAAGGCAAATAAGACTGCCAAACCTTCAAGCTCATAGATGGAATACTTGGCTTCTTGAGCCGATAGAGTCCTAGAGGCATAGGCGATGGGTCGCCTCCCTAGTTCAGTCTCTTGAAGAAGGACTGCAGCTACCGCCGACGACGACCCGTCGGTTTGGACGATGAATTTCTTCGAGAAATCTGGCATAGCAAGGACAGGGGCATTACAGAGAGCTAATTTCAGATCTTCAAAAGCGGCTTGTTGCAAAGGCCCCCACTCGAATTTTATGCCTTTCCTACGAAGAAGGTTCAAGCGCGCCGCTCTATTGGCGAAATTAGGAATAAACTTCCTGAAGAAATTCACCATACCAATGAACCTGGCAATACCTTTGATGTCCTCGGGAGGCTTGAAATCACGGATGGCCTGTGTTCTAGAGTGATCGACTGCGACACCATCGGGCGAGACAATATGCCCTAGGAATGACATAGAGGGTTTAGCGAAGGCGACCTTGGACAATTTCACAGTTAACCCAGCTTTACGAAGGCGATTGAGAACTTCTCGCAGATGATCTAGGTGTTCTTCGTATGTTTCCGAAAATACGACGACATCATGCAGATAGTGGTACAAATACTCAAATTTGATGTCGGAGAATACCCTATCTAGCAGTCTGGTAAGTAGCGCTGCTCCCGTGGGGAGCCCGAAAGGCACGCGGTTGTATTCTTACAAATTCCAATCCGTGGCAAACGCTGTAAGATGTTTAGATTCTTCAGCCAGAGGAGTTTGATTATAGGCCTGAAATAGATCCAAGATGGTAAAGAACTTAGCTTTACGAAACCATGAAAAACAAGAATGAAGGTCAGGAAGGGGCACAGATTGTAACACCACCTTCCGATTGAGAGCCCTATAATCAATGACAGGCCTGAAGCCACCTTGGGGTTTCAGGACTAGAAAAATAGGCGAAGAATACGCCGACTTAGAGGGCCTAATAATACCATCCTTTAACATTTGATCGATGATTTCTTTCTATGCCTTCATTTTAGATGGAGATAGCCTATAAGGTGGAAAACGAACAGGAATCGAATCCGTGACCTCAATTTTGTATTCGATCGGGTCAGTAACACCAAGAGTATCAGAGAACACCTCTGGAAACGACTGACACAACTTACGCATACTGTCAGCCTGCTCCTCAGGTAGATGTCTAAGATCTAACAACATCTCATCCTGGGTAGGCGAAATAGATGAACATGATACAGAATTACATTTCAATAAGGGGATTTTACAATTAGAAGCAAATTTGAATGTGCATGACTTACTTTGAAGATCGAGCACTAGACCCGTATGGGGCATGAAGTCGGCTCCCAATATAATGGGGCAAGATAAGTGCTTGGCCACTGTACCGGGTGGTACACCTCCACGTCGCTAATTCAAACTTTGGGCCGGTTGAAACTCCCCTACTTGAGGAAGCCTGAACTTTATCTACTCTGTTAATTTTCAAGTTTCTCAGAAGATGTCCCTACTTGGAAATTTTGAAGTTTCTGAACTGGGTCGTTTTCGATGTATTTTTGTTTTGCCTGTAGTAAGAAGTATGGACATTCTCTTCCAGATGGCACTACTGAAGAACTACAATTGTGCACCCTAGTGCGAAGTGAAAGAACTATGTTTTTGGAGAAATTTTGAATTCATAAGTTTGTTCTTTGTTAAATTTCTTTCAGTCATTGTTTATGTTGGCAATATTAACCCTTTCTTTCTCCTTGTTTTGAATTTACCAATCCCGAATTTCTCGAATTAATTTTCCACCAATAATGTGTTTCTTCTTCATCTTGTGTAGGGGTTTTCTTGGTTAGCCAATAAAATTCTTGTCAGAGGGTGTTCTCATTCTTGAAACGCCTCGAACATTCCGCGAGAGTATATAAACTGCTGATTTTCGGGTCTCCGCGCCAATTCAGTAACATCTTTCAGTGTGTAAAGTACGTAGCAGGGGGCGGGAAGCGCCTCTTTCGTCGGGCAGCAGTTCAACCACCAGGTAATGGCCGTTTAATAACTTCTTTTCTTGCTAGCTCAGCAGTTTAACTCTCGGGGCAGGTGCGAAGCGTTTTACCATGTAACTTTTCCCTAAAATGTAAAGACACTTGGTATCAATTCTATCTTGTTAAACTACATATTGGGATAGAGAGTGCTTAACCCTCTCGAGCTCCCACTCATATTGCATTGAGGTGAACTTATTTTCTCAACCGTTTCTTCCTTAACGTAATGTAAATTGTCTCCTTCTATAAGTCACCTCTTTAGTAGGGGATTAGCCCTTGCATTTGAGGCCTAGTGCCAAGTAGGTTTAAAGTAAAGTATATTAGGAGTGCAAGAACGCCTCCGCTCAAGTTGGTATTTTAGAGGCCATGTAATATTTCTGTTTCTTCTCTGAATAGGCCTCAGTAGGTTGGGTATTTTTACCCCTGTGTATGTGTCCTTGGGGGACAGCTTGAAGGTGGAATTTGGTGTGGCCTTTGATAGGCTTGAACTTAAGAGCGGGTCGCTCTTTCTTAAAATTTGTTTATGCGTGCCTCGAGGAGGCTTTACTGCGTAATTGGGAGCAAGATCTCCTGGGCATGATTGGGGTCTTCTGCCCCTTTGTTGAATCTTGTATAGCGTAAGGTTGGGCTTATTGCTCAAGAAATATGTGTCTTGCTCTCTGAGCCCAAATCCTGTAACTCTGTAATTGTACATTCTCGATTGGTTGCTTCGCTACTCTGTACCTGCCATTCTTGTTATTTCTTAACCTTGGAAAGAAAATATAACCTTGCTAAATTTTATCTTAACTTTAATTTCGTATTTTGAGACCTGTTCACCCCCGCACCTTCTTTCACCTCTGCAAATTCACGAAACTCCGTAACAAGTGGTAGCAGAGCGTGGTTGAATGGGTATCAATTTAGCCCCTTTTGACGGCTAAACATTGCCTTGTTTTCGAACTGTAACAATTTTCTCAGTTGCTGGAATTTTTTGATTTTTCCTTTTTCAAAATTATTCTGTCAGCATGTCCGGCCCTCGCGATGTTCTTCATCTTAACTATTTGCGCAAGGAGGAGTTGATCTATGAGTTAACTATTAGAAACGTGCAATCTGGAGGCACGGTTGCGGTAGACACAAATAAGCTTAGAGAGTCCCTTGATTTGCCCATTTCCATCCCCACTTTGGGAGAGAAAGAAATTGACGACTCTCTCTCCACGATCACGGACAATACTACTGAGCTGGCATCTGTAATTACCTTTTTTGAAGAAAATGATCCTTCTCCCAATCAAAATAAACGCGTGCAAGACAGGTTATTTCATTTTTCTAATAGAGTTACCGACCTGTTTTCTCTGAAGTTGAATGACGTTCAGAGGAAGGTAGCTAGTGTGCTTCTTGAAAATCTTTCTGAATTGTCCAGTAAGGTTACCCAATTGTTAACTGGGGAAGTTCCTCCCAAAACTGATCAACCCACTACGGTGAACGTAGGTAGCGAGGAAGAGCCTCCTAAGGGAGAAGTCAATAGGAAAACCGTTGGAGCTCAAACAATCTCTGCCCCCTTGGACAACGAGTCTGAACGCCGTACCTCGTTGAATAATGTACGTTCTGAATTAACTTCTTTGCCACTTAAACCTTTACCTACTATGTCACCTGGGTTCAGCAGCTTGCCTCATCCATTAGCAATGTTGCTCAGAGGTATCTCTAAGTTTTCTGTTAATACCACCAGCGAAGTAATTTCATTCTTAAGGTTTTTAGTTGAGTTTCAGGACCATGCTCTTGTTTTTTCTCTTTCTCCATGTTAAATTTTGCAGATAATTTACCCTTATGCAATTGGTGTTCTCTCAGACAAAATAGTAAGAGCCATTGCCGAACAATCATCGATTGAAGACTTCCACGCCCACTTGCTAACTAACTTCATTCCGGCTAGGGCAAGGTCCTCACTTATTCAGAAGTACTATTATCGTGTACAGCGGTTGGATGTAAACTTGGCAGATTTCATCCAAGATATTAAGTTCTATACTAGGGTGTTTGCTCTTCACTTCCCTGAAGATCAGATTGTACAGGCTATTGTGGAAGGTATTTCACCATCTTATATGTCATATTTGTGTTTCGCGGCGAGCCCGCAAACCTTCTCTGAACTTGAAGCATTGGCCGTCTCAGCGGAAGGAGTTAGATACGCCGATTCCTTGCGTGTCGCGAAAGAACCCCCTCGTTATTTTAATAATCCTCGGCCTCCACCTCGCTGACCAGTCACACCCCGTAAATGTTATGCTTGCGGGTCGCCTGACCATCTTCGGAACAAGTGCCCATCAATGAAGTCTAGTGGGACAAGGAATGGAGCAGGGTCATCTCAAGGCTGTTTTAAATGTGGGGCTTTCTCACATATCGCCAAAAATTGCCCAAATTCGAATAGCACCCTCTCCTGCTCAACTTCTGGTGCAAATTCCACCAATGCCAATAATAAAAAGTGAATAGTGGCTTCGGCTGAGTCGACTAATCCATCTTCCCGAGGCTCAGCCCCTGGTAAACAGGTCGAAAATTCAGGGAAAACTCAATCTTCAGATTTATCTTTTGAATGCCCCAAATAATGTCTTAGGATTGCGGCGGATTCCCCCGCAACTGTGCCCTTCCTCAAAATTGAGTTAAATGATGATCCTATAACAGCTCTCTTAGATTCAGGCAGTGTTTGATCAATTATTTCGGCTCAATGGTATTCGAAATTGAAATCTATTTGTAACCTTCCTGACTATTGCTCATCTCCTGTTCAATATGTTTCGGCTAATTCTTCTCCATTAGAAATTTTAGGTTCCTTAAAAGCCAAAATTCGTATTTTTAAATTTACTTGGAAAGTTAAATTGTTTGTGGCCAAGCACTTGTCTTGCCCCATTATATTGGGAGCTGACTTCATTTCTCACACTGGTCTCGTGCTCGATCTTCAGAGTAGGTCGTGCACTTTCAAATTTGCATCTAATTGTAAAATCCCCTTATTGAAATGTAATTCTGCATCATGTTCATCTATTTCGCCTACCCAGGATGAGATGTTGTTAGACCTTAGACATCTACCTGAGGAACAGGCTTATAGTATTCGTAAGTTGTGTCAGTCGTTTCCAGAGGTGTTCTCTGATACGCTTACTGACCTTATTGAATACAAAATTGAGGTCACGGATTCGATTCCTGTCCATTTTCCACCTTATAGGCTATCTCCACCTAAAATGAAGGCTCTGAAGGAAATCATTGATCAAATGTTGAAGGATGGTAATATTAGGCCCTCTAAGTCGGCGTATTCTTCGCCTATTTTTCTAGTCCCGACACCCCAAGGGGTCTTCAGGCCTGTCATTGATTATAGGGCTCTCAATCGGAAGGTGGTGTTACAATCTGTGCCCCTTCCTGACGTTCATTCTTGTTTTTCATGGTTTCGTAAGGCCAAGTTCTTCACCATCTTGGATTTGAATCAGGCTTATAAACAAATTCCCCTAGCTGAAGAGTCTAAACACCTTACAGCGTTTGCCACGGACTAGAATTTGTATGAATACAACCGCGTGCCTTTCGGGCTCCCCACGGGAGCAGCTGTACTCACTAGATTGCTAGATAGGGTCTTCTCCGACATCAAATTCGAGTACTTCTATCACTATCTTGATGATGTCGTCGTATTTTCGGAGACTTTTGAAGAACATCTAGATCATCTCCGAGAAGTTCTCCACCGCCTTCGTAAGGCCGGGTTAACTGTGAAGTTGTCCAAGGTTGCCTTTGCTAAGCCCTCCATGTCATTCCTAGGGCATATTGTGTCACCTGATGGTGTTGCAGTCGATCATTCTAGAACACAGGCCATCCGTGATTTTAAACCTCCTAAGGACATCAAAGGTATCGCCAGGGTCATTGGTATGGTGAATTTCTTCAGGAAGTTTATTCCTAACTTCGCTAATAGAGCGGCGCCCTCGAACCTTCTTCGTAGGAAAGGCATAAAATTTGAGTGGGGACCTTCTCAACAAGCCGCTTTTGAAGATCTTAAATTAGCTCTCTGTAATGCCCCTGCCCTTGCTATGCCCGATTTCTCGAAGAAATTCATCGTCCAAACCGACGCGTCGTCGTCGGCGGTAGCTGTAGTCCTTCTTCAAGAGACTGAACTAGGGAGGCGACCCATCGCCTATGCCTCTAGGACTCTATCGGCTCAAGAAGCCAAGTATTCCATCTATGAGCTCGAGGGTTTGGCAGGCTTATTTGCCTTAGAAAAGTTCCGTCTCTATCTGGAACATGTCAAATTCGACCTGGAGACAGATAATCAAGCCTTAAGCTGGGTCTTAGGTAGGCCGCGTCGTACTGGTCGTATAGCCCGTTGGGCCATCCGAATTTCTGCCTTCCAATTCGATGTCAGGCATATCAGAGGTACCGAAAATGTTGTCGCAGACGGACTCAGCCGTATGTTTTCCAACGACGTCGAGACCCATGAACCGGTCGATAGTTCATCACCTCCCGAGTCCATACTATCTGAGGTTAATGCCATCTTAACAGATGCTCCCATGCTCTTTAGGGACATTGAGAAATATCAACGTGAAGATCCGACGCTGGCTCCGATAATGGAAACCCTTTCTTCTGGGGAACATGTTGTCCCTTATGTACTGAGGAATGGTGTTTTATGTTGCCCTTCGAGGCATGATAATATGATGAAGGTTGTAGTTCCAGCTGTTCTTGTACCTATGATCTTTAAGTACTATCATGAGACCCCATTAGGGGGGCATCTAGGCATCTTTAAAACACGTGAAAAGATTCGTGAAAGGTTCATCTGAAAGGGCATGGACGGTGAAATTCGTGAACTAGTAAAGGCTTGTAAATCCTGTTTGCTTAGTAAACCCACCATGTCCACCAAGGTAGGCCTGTTGTCTTCTCATCAAGCGTCGCGCCCTATGGAACGCCTGTATATTGATTATGTAGGACCCTTCCCCCAGTCAAAGGGAAATGCCAACAAGTTCATCTTTGTATGTGTGGATGGTTTTACCAGATTTTCCTGGTTATTTCCGTCTAAGCTGGCTACCGCTCAGTCCACCATTACTTGTCTAAATTCAATCTTTGCTTCTTTTGGTCCGTGTCAATATATTGTGTCTGATAATGCTAAGGCTTTCACATCTAATCTATTTCGTAAATTCTGTTTTGACCTGTCCATCTCTCATGTGACAACTTCTGCTTATTATCCTCAACCATCTCTGGCTGAACGGGTTAATCGTAATCTCAGGTCGGCCCTTATTGCCTATCATCATGAAGATCATTCTAGGTGGGACACGTCCCTGCATTGGCTAGCTTTTGCTTTGAACTCGGCTGTTCATGAATCACATAAATTTACGCCAGCTTCGCTGATGTTCAAGTTTGTTCCCAACACGCCGCTCTCTAACCTCTGGTCTCTGAGTGACATTCTACCTGAGACAATAGATCCAGATATCATTAAAGATCTTTGGAAGAAGGCTAAAGCCAATCTTAAGGTGTCTCATGAAAAGGTTAGGGAAAGATATGATCGTTTACGGAGACCCACCCATTTGAAGGTAGGTGACCAGGTGATGGTCAAGAATTTTGTTCCATCGGGCAAGGTTGCCCCCAGATTTCATGGGCCGTGTATCATTCTCGATTTCCTTACTCCCGTTACCTTATTATTAAGTAATCCAGCCACCGAGAGGATATTTAGGGTTCACCTGTCGCAGGTGAAACCTGTATAATTTCTGTGCTAACTTGCTTCATATAATCTTGAAAGAAATAGGAAGGTTATATTTTTTTTGAGGGGTTTCACTTTTAAGGCCTTCTGCCCTTTCTATAATGTTCTTTATATTTAAGCATTTATTGTAAACCTTCCCCGACCAGTTAAACTGACATCCTGTCCTTGCCATGGCCATTACCATGCTCCCGTCTCCTGCTAACATAACACACAGTGGCTTTGAAATGAAATAAATATCTCCACGCCGCTGGCCCCTCAACCTCGCCACAAAGACTGTACCGTAAAACATTATGGTCCAACAAATTCTGCCGCCGAGTTTTAATGTTTCAGTGCCTCCGCAGCAGCGCGGCGCCGTACCGCCACTGAGGTGGGGTATGGGCCCGCTCCTCTTCAGTGAGGCCAACCAGTGTACGGCGAGCCGGAGCCCTCCTCCCGGCCAAGGCTGATGTGAGGCGCACAACCTGCAACTTGCCCGCGACCTGCATGTTCGCCGCGGGCGCGGCGTGCTTCTACTCCACGGCTCCTCTCATAGTGAGGGCGAGCGGTATCTCAGGGTACTTGAGGGGTCCGAACGGCCTCCTTTGGACACAAGCAGCGGCGGCTGGTCTGGCTGTCAAAGTCATCGGCAACTGATACATTTAATCAGCTACATGGACATTTAATATCAACATTACTACAATTTTTGAATTCAACTGCAATATCTGGTGGACTTAGAAAAGCTTTCCTCAACTTTAAAAAACTAAAAGTTTCCTTCTGAATTCAACTTCTACAAGCATAAGGACATTACATCAATAGTAATCAAAGTATTTTGAAACTGGATCCAATCATTTTAAGACATTTTTTTGGTAAATACTTCTGCAATTAACTTCTATAACAACATCATAACTTGGACCTTATGTTGAAACAAAAGTTTATGTTCTTCTGTGCTACCCTTGGAGGGACTTCTGGGGGGGCAGGTCTGTACCGGGTGGTACACCTCCACGTCGCTAATTCAAACTTTGCGCCGGTTGAAACTCCCCTACTGGAGGAAGCCTGAACTTTATCTACTCTGTTAATTTTCAAGTTTCTCAGAAGATGTCCCTACTTGGAAATTATGAAGTTTCTGAACTGGGTCGTTTTCGATGTATTTTTGTTTTGCCTGTAGTAAGAAGTGTGGACATTCTCTTCCAGATGGCACTATTGAAGAACTACAATTGTGCGCCCTAGTGCGGAGTGAAAGAACTATGTTTCTGGAGAAGTTTTGATTCATAAGTTTGTTCTATGTTAAATTTCTTTCAGTCATTGTTTAAGTTGGCAATATTAACCCTTTCTTTCTCCTTGTTTTGAATTTACCAATCCCGAATTTCTCGAATTAATTTTCCACCAATCATGTGTTTCTTCTTCATCTTGTGTAGGGGTTTTCTTGGTTAGCCAATAAAATTCTTGTCAGAGGGTGTTCTCATTCTTGAAACGCCTCGAACATTCCGCGAGAGTATATAAACTGCTGATTTTCGGGTCTCCGCGCCACTTCAGTAACATCTTTCAGTGTGTAAAGTACGTAGCAGGGGGCGGGAAGCGCCTCTTTCGTCGGGCAGCAGTTCAATCACCAGGTAATGGCCGTTTAATAACTTCTTTTCTTGCTAGCTCAGCAGTTTAACTCTCGGGGCAGGTCCGAAGCGTTTTACCATGTAACTTTTCCCTAAAATGTAAAGACACTTGGTATCAATTCTATCTTGTTAAACTACATATTGGGATAGAGAGTGCTTAACCCTCTCGAGCTCCCACTCATATTGCATTGAGGTGAACTTATTTTCTCAACCGTTTCTTCCTTAACGTAATGTAAATTGTCTCCTTCTATAAGTCACCTCTTTAGTAGGGGATTAGCCCTTGCATTTGAGGCCTAGTGCCAAGTAGGTTTTAAATAAAGTATATTAGGAGTGCAAGAACGCCTCCGCTCAAGTTGGTATTTTAGAGGCCATGTAATATTTCTGTTTCTTCTCTGAATAGGCCTCAGTAGGTTGGGTATTTTTACCCCTGTGTATGTGTCCTTGGGGGACAGATTGAAGGTGGAATTTGGTGTGGCCTTTGATAGGCTTGAACTTAAGAGCGGGTCGCTCTTTCTTAAAATTTGTTTATGCGTGCCTCGAGGAGGCTTTACTGCGTAATTGGGAGCAAGATCTCCTGGGCATGATTGGGGTCTTCTGCCCCTTTGTTGAATCTTGTATAGCGTAAGGTTGGGCTTATTGCTCAAGAATTATGTGTCTGGCTCTCTGAGCTTAAATCCTGTAACTCTGTAATTGTACATTCTCGATTGGTTGCTTCGCTACTCTGTACCTGCCATTCTCGTTATTTCTTAATCTTGGAAAGAAAATATAACCTTGCTAAATTTTATCTTAACTTTAATTTCGTATTTTGAGAATTGTTCACCCCCGCACCTTCTTTCACCTCTGCAAATCCACGAAACTCCGTAACAGCCACAAACAATTTAACTTTTCAAGTAAATTTAGAAATACGAATTTTGGCTTTTAAGGAACCTAAAATTTCTAATGTAGAAGATTTAGCCGAAACATATTGAACAAAAGATGAGCAATAGTCAGGAAGTTTACACATAAATTTCAATTTCGAATACCATTCAGCCGAAATAATAGAACAAACACTGCCAGAATCTAAAAGAGCTGTTACAGGTTCATTATTTAATTCAATTTTGAGAAAAGGAACAGGTGCGGGGGTATCCGCCGCAATCCTAAGACATTCCTTAGGGCCTTCAAAATATAAATCTGAAGCTGGAGTTTTCCCTGCAAATT
The DNA here is from genome assembly GCF_040414725.1 of Anabrus simplex. Lineage (NCBI taxonomy): Eukaryota > Metazoa > Arthropoda > Insecta > Orthoptera > Tettigoniidae > Anabrus > Anabrus simplex. The sequence continues at coordinate 1,761,832,431 of NC_090265.1, read as the reverse complement.
TGGTGTGTTTACTTAGGGCTGAGCCTCGGGAAGGTGGGTTCGCCGACTCAGCCGAAGCCACTAGTCACTTATTATTATTGGCATTGGTGGAAGTTGCACCAGAAGTTGAGCAGGAGGGGGTGCTATTAGGATTTGGGCAATTCTTGGCGATATGTGAGAAAGCCCCACGTTTAAGACAGCCTTTTGATGAACCAGCTCCATTATTTGTCCTGCTAGTTTTGACCAATGGACATTTATTGCGATGATGGTCAGGCGACCCGCAAGCATAACATTTACGGGGTGTGACTGGTCGGCGAGGTGGAGGCCGGGGATTACAAAAAGAAGGAGGGGGTTCTTTCGCGACACGCAAGGTATCGGCGTATCTAACTCCTTCGGCGGAGACGGCCATAGCCTCTAACTCGGCGAAAGTTTGCGGACGCGACGCAAAACACAAGTATGATCTGTAAGATGGAGAAATGCCTTCCACAATGGCCTGCACAATCTGATCTTCAGGGAAGTGAAGAGCAAACAGCCTGGTATAGAATTTAATGTCTTGTATGAAATCAGCAAGATTTTCGTCCGATCTCTGTACTCGATAATAGTACTTCTGAATCAGAGATGACCTCGCACGAGCAGGGATGAAATTTGCAAGGAGGTGTGCATGAAAATCTTCAATAGATGACTGTTCCGCTATTGCCCTTACAATTTTGTCCGAGAGAACACCAATTGCATAGGGATAAATTATCTGCAAACTTTGACATGGGGAAAGAGAAAAAACAAGAGCATGGTCCTGAAATTCTACTAAAAACCTTAAGAATGAAATAACTTCACTGGTAGAGTTAACCCAAAACTTAGAAATACCTCTGAGCAACATTGCTAATGGATGAGGTAAGCTGCTGAACCCGGGTGACATAGTAGGTAAAGGTTTAAGTGGCAAAGAAGCTAATTCAGAACGTACCTTATTCAATGAGGTACGTAGTTCAGATTCATGGTCTAATGGGGCAGAGGTTTGTTGAACTCCTATCGATTTAGTACTTTCTACCCTAGTGGGAGAACGGTCCTCGCTGACTACGTTCACCGTAGCGGGTTGGTCGGTTTTGGGAGGAACCTCCCCGGTTAACAATTGGGTAACCTTACTGGACAATTCAGAAAGATTTTCAAGAACAACGCTAGCTTCCTTCCTCTGAACGTCATTCAATTTCAGAGACAACAGATCGTTAACTCTATTAGAAAAATGAAATAACCTGGCTTGCACACGTTTAATTTGGTTAGGAGAAGGGTCATTTTCTTCAAAAAAGGTAATCACAGATGCCAGCTCAGTAGTATTATCAGTGATCGTGGAAAGAGAGTCGTCAATTTCTTTCTCTCCCAAAGTGGGGATGGAAATGGGCAAATCAAGGGACTCTCTAAGCTTATTTGTGTCTATCGCACCCATGCCTCCAGATTGCATATTTCTAATAGTTAATTCATAGATCAACTCCTCCTTGCGCAAATAGTTGAGATGGAGGACATCGCGAGGGCCGGGCATGATGACAAAACTTTAACAATTTTGGAAAAATGAAAAGGAAAAGTCCAGCGACAGAGAAAATTGTTAGAGTTCGAAAGCAAGCAACGTTTAGCCGTCAAAAGGGGCTAAATTGAGACCCATTCAACCATGCTCTGCTACCACTTGTTACCGTGGTTTGGTGGATTAGCAGAGGTGAAAGAAGGTGCTGGGATGAACAGGTCTCAACCTACGAAATAAAGTTAATTTAAAATTTCACTAAGGTTATATTTTCTTTTCGAGATCAAGAAATAACAAGTTCAACAGGAACTTAGTTCAGAAGCAACAAGATAAGAATACACAATTACAGTTTATTAATGTATTTTGGGCTTCAGGTTCCAGAAACACAATCCCTGAGCAATGAGCCCAACTTTACTTATACATAAGGTTTAACAAAGGGGCAGAAAACCCCAATCATGCCCAGGAGCACTCGCTCCCTATTACTCAGAAAAGCCTGCTCGAGGCACACAGAAACCAAATTTCAAAACGAGCAATCCGCTCTCAAAGTTCAAGCCCATCAAAGGCCACACCAAACTCCACCTTCAAGTTGACCTCCAAGCACATGAAAACAGGGGTAAAAATACCCAACTTACATAGGCCTATTAAGTAAAGAAACAAGGCAATTACATGGCCTCCAAAATACCAAATTGTGAGGAGGCGTCCTTGCACTCCTAATACACTTTATTTAAAACCTATTTGGCACTAGGCCGCATATGCAAGGGCTAATCCCATACTAAAGAGGTGACACGATAGGAAAACTTATTACATTACGAAACGAAGAAAAATGGTTGAGAAAACGTAGTCACCCCAAAAACAATATGAAAGGGAGCTCGAGAGGGTTAGGCACTCTCTATCCCAATTTGTAGTTTAAAGAGGTAGAATTTATACCAAGAGTCTATTACATTTTAGAGGAAAGTTACATGATAAAAGGTATCGAACCTGCCCCGAGAGTTAAACTGCTGAGCTAGCAAGAAAAGAAATTATAAAAAGGCCATTACCTTATTGATGAACCGCTGCCCGAAGAAAGAGGCGCTTCCCGCCCCCTACTACATAATTTACACAATGATAGATGTTACTGAAGTGGCGCAGGGACCCGAAAATCAGCAGTTTATATACCCTCGCGGAACATTCGACACCTTTCATGAATGACAACACCCGCCCACAAGCATTTTATTGGACGGCCAAAACATTACAAGTCAAAACTGAAAAAAGACATCTAGGATTGGTGGATAATTAATTACAAAAATTACTCATTGGTCGAATTCAAAACTGGCGGAAAGAGAAGGGTTATACAGCCAACCTAAACAATGACTGAAAGAAATTTAACAAAGAACAAACTTATGCATACGAAAATTCTTCAAAAAAGGTTCTTTCACTTCGCACTAGGGTGCACCGTTTTATTTCTCCAGTAGTGCCATCTAGAAGAGAATGTTCACACTTCTCACTACAGAGAAAACAAAAATAAATCGAAAAAGACACAGTTCAGAACTCTTCAAAATTTACAGATAGCGACATCTTCTGATAATCTTTAGAATTAACATGGTTGTTAGGGTTCATTCTTCCCCCGGTAGAGGAGTTTCAACTGGCGCAAAGTTTGAATTAGCGGCGCGGAGGTGTACCGCCTGGTACAGACCTCCCCCCCCCCCCCCCAAAAGTCCCCCAGGGTGTAACACAGAAGAACATAAACTTTTGTTTCAACATAAGGTCCAAGTTATGATGTTGTTATAGAAGTTAACAGAGATAGTGGGTTCGAACCTCACTGTCGGCAGCCCTGAAGATAGTTTCCCGTGATTTCCCATTTTCACACCAGGCAAATCATTTGTTACGTCTGTACATCTCGCTAATTGCTTTTGATCTGTAACAAGCCTGTTGTATTCGAAGACGGACATGAAAACATGGGGCGCGCAGCTGTGACCTTAATTAAGACCACGGCCGCTTCCTTCCCACTTCTAGGCCTTTCCTATCGTCATCATAAGACCTGCCTGTGTCGGTGTGACGTAAAACCAATAGCAAAATTAATGATTATTATTATTATTATTATTATTATTATTATTATTATTATTATTATTATTATTATTATTATTATTATTATTATTATTATTATTATTACCGGGCGAGTTGGCCGTGCTGTTAGGGACGCGCAGCTGTGAGTTTGCATTCGGGAGATTGTGGGTTCGAACCCCACTGTCGGCAGCCCTGAAGATAGTTTCCCGTGATTTCCCCATTTTCACACAAGGCAAATGCTGGGGCTGTACCTTAATTAAGACCACGGCCGCTTCCTTCCCACTTCTAGGCCTTTTCTATCCCATCGTCACCATAAGACCTGCCAGTGTCGGTGTGACGTAAAGCCAATAGCAAAAATTATTATTATTATTATTATTATTATTATTATTATTATTATTATTATTATTATTATTGTTATTTATTATTATTACCGGGCGAGTTGGCCGTGCGGTTAGGGGCGCGCAGCTGTGAGTTTGCATTCGGGAGATAGTGGGTTCGAAGCCCACTGTCGGCAGCCCTAAAGGTAGTTTCTCGTAATTTCCCCATTTTCACACAAGGAAAATGCTGGGGATGTACCTTAATTAAGATCACGGCCGCTTCCTTCCCACTTCTAGGCCTTTCCTATCCCATCGTCACCATAAGACCTGCCTGTGTCGGTGTGACGTAAAGCCAATAGCAAAAATTATTATTATTATTATTATTATTATTATTATTATTATTATTATTATTATTATTATTATTATTATTATTATTATTATTATTATTATTATTATTATTATTATTATTATTATTATTATTATTATTATTATTATTGTACCGGGCGGTACACCTCCACGCCGCTTATTTAAAATTTGCGCCAGTTGAAACTCCTCTGCTGGAGGAAGTCTGAACTTTATCTACGGTATTATTTTCTACTTTCTCAGAAGATGTCACTACCTGGAAATTTTGGAGTTTTTGAACTGTGTCATTTTCGAAGTATTTTTGTTTTGCTTGTAGTAAGAAGTGTGAACTTTCTCTTCTAGAGGACACTACTGAAGATCAACAATAGTGCACCCTAGTGCGGAGTGAAAGAACTGTTTTCTTTGGAGAAAATTTAATTTCAAAAGTTTGTTCTTTGCTAAATTTCTTTCAGTCATTGTTTAAGTTGGCAATATTAACCCTTTCTTTCCAATTGTTTTGAATTTAGCCAATCCCGAATTTCTTAAATTAATTTTCCACCAATGGTGTGTTTTTCTTCATCTTGTGTAGGGGTTTTCTTTAACCACCAATAAAAGATTGTGGGCGGGTGTTTTCCTTCCTAAAACGCCTCGAACTTTCCGCGAGAGTATATAAACTGCTGATTTTAGGGTCTCTGCGCCACTTCTGTTCCATCTTTTCGTGTGTAAAGTACATAGCAGGGGGCGGGAAGCGCCTCTTTCTTCGGCGGCAGTCAACAACCAGGTAATGGCCGATTAATTACTTCTTTTCTTGCTTGCTCAGCAGTTTAACTCTCGGGGCGGGTCCGAAGTTTTTCCCTTATGTAACCTTCCTTAAAATGTAAAGAAACTTGTATCTATTCTATCTTTTAAACTACATATTGGGATAGAGAGTGCTTAACCCTCTCGAGCTCCCACTCATATTGTTTTGAGGTGAACTTATTTTCTCAACCTATTCTTCCTTAACATAATGTAAATTGTTTCTTTCTTAAGTCACCTCTTTAGTATGGGATTAGCCCTTGTATTAACGGCCTAGTGCCAAGTAGGTTTTAAACAAAGAGTATTAGGAGCGCAAGTTCGCCCCCTCTCTAATTGTTATTTTAGAGGTCATGTAATTAATCTTTTCTCACTTAATAGACCTCAGTAGGTTGGGTATTTTACCCCTGTGTCTATTTCCTGAGAGGACAACTTGAAGGTGGAGTTTGGTGTGGCTTTTCAGAGGCTTAAAGTTTGAGAGCGAGTAGCTCTTTCTTGAAAATTGAGTGTTGTATGCCTCGAGGAGGCTTTTCTGTGCAATTTGGAGCAAGTGCTCCTGAGCATGAATGGGGTTTTCTGCCCCTCTGTTAAAACTTATTTTGAAGTAAGGTTGGGCTGATTGCCCAAGCATTGTGAAGTCGGGGCGCGAAGCCCAAATCCAATAAATTGTGTAACTACATTTTGTTGACTTGCTACTCTGTACCTGCCATGCTTGTTATTTCCTTATTTTGAAAAGAAAATATAACCTTGTTAATTTTACATGAACTCTAATTTCGTAGCTTGAGACCCGTTCACACCCGCACCTTCTTTCACCTCTAACTACCGCAAAAACTCGGTAACAAGTGGTGGCAGAGCGTGGTTGAATGGGTCTCAATTTAGCCCCTTTTGACGGCTAAACAATGCTTTGATTCAAACTCTAACAATTTTCTCAGTTGCTGGAATTTTTGATATTTCCTGTTTCAAAATTGTTCTGTCATCATGCCCGGCCCTCGCGATGTTCTCCATCTTAACTATTTGCGCAAGGAGGAGTTGATCTATGAGTTAACTATCAGAAATGTGCAATCTGGAGGCACGGTTGCGATAGACACCAACAAGCTTAGAGAGTCCCTTTATTTGCCTATTTCCATCCCCAACTTGGGAGAGAAAGAAATTGATGACTCTCTTTCCACGATCACCGAGAATACTACTGGGCTAGCATCGGTAGTTAGTTTTTTGACGAAAATGATCCTTCTCCTAATCAAATTAAGCGTGTGCAAGCCAGGCTATATCATTTTTCAAATAGGGTTAACGATCTGTTGTCTCTGAAGTTGAATGACGTTCAGAGGAAGGAAGCTATTACGTTGCTTGAGAGTATTTCTGAATTATCTAGCAAGGTCACTCAATTGTTAACTGGGGAAGTTCCTCCCAAAATTGATCAACCCATCACGATGAATGTAGGTAGCGAGGAAGAGCCTCCTAAGGGAGAAGACAATAGTATAACCGTTGCTGCTCAAACTATCTCTGCCCCATTGGACAACGAGTCTGAACGCCGTGCATCGTTGAATAATATACGTTCGGAATTAACTTCCTTGCCACTGAAACCTTTACCTACTATGTCACCCGGGTTTAGCAGCTTGCCTCATATATTGGCAATGTTGCTCAGAGGTATCTCTAAGTTTTCCGTTAATACCACCAGTGACGTAATTTCATTTTTAAGATTTTTAGTTGAATTTCAGGATCATGCCCTTGTGTTTTCTCTTTCCCCATGTCAGATTTTGCAAATCATCTATCCCTATGCTATTGGTATTCTCTCAGACAAAATCGTAAGAGCCATTGCCGAGCAATCATCTATTGAGGATTTCCACGCCCACTTGCTAGCTAACTTCATCCCGGCTAGGGCCAGGTCCTCCCTTATTCAGAAGTACTATTATCGTGTACAGCGTTTGGATGAAAACTTAGCAGACTTCATCCAAGATATTAAATTCTATACTAGGGTGTTTGCACTTCACTTTCCTGAAGATCAAATTGTACAGGCTATTGTAGAAGGAATTTCACCGTCCTATAGGTCGTATTTGTGTTTCGCGGCGTGCCCGCAAACCTTCTCTGAACTTGAAGCATTGGCCGTCTCAGCGGAAGGAGTTAGATACGCCGATTCTTTGCGTGTCGCGAAAGAACCCCCTCCTTCTTTTGGTCATCCTCGGCCTCCTCCTCCTCGCCGACCAGTCACACCTCGTAAATGCTATGCTTGCGGATCGCCCGACCATCTTCGGAACAAGTGCCCATTGCTCAAGTCTAGTGGGACAAGGAATGGAACTGGTTCATCACAAGGCTGCTTTAAATGTGGGGCTTTCTCACATATCGCCAAGAATTGTCCCAATTCGAATAGCACCCCCTCCTGCTCAACTTCAGGTGCAACTTCCAACAACAATCAAAAGTGACTAGTGGCTTCGGCTGAGTCGACTAATCCATCTTCCCGAGGCTCAGCCCCTGGCAAACAGGTCGTAAATTCAGGGAATGTTCAATCTGCAAATCTATCTTTTGAATGCCCCAAAGAATGTCTTCGGATTGCGGCGGATACCCCCGCACCTGTTCCTTTCCTTAAGATTGAGTTGAATAACGAGCCTATAACAGCTCTATTAGATTCAGGCAGTGTTTGTTCAATTATTTCGGACCAATGGTATTCAAAATTGCAATCTGTTTGTAAACTACCTGACTATGTCTCTTCTCCTGTTCAATATGTTTCGGCTAATTCATCTCCATTGGAAATCCTAGGTTCTGTAAATGTCAAAATTCGTATTTTTAAATTTACATGGAAAATCAAATTGTTTGTGGCTAAGCACCTGTCTTGCCCCATCACATTGGGAGCTGACTTCATTTCTCACACTGGTCTTGTGCTCGATCTTCAGAGTAAGTCGTGCACATTCAAATTTGCTTCCAATTGTAAAATTCCCTTGTTAAAGTGTAATTCTGTGTCATGTTCATCTATTTCGCCTACCCAGGATGAGATGTTGTTAGACCTTAGACATCTACCTGAGGAGCAGGCTGATAGTATTCGTAAATTATGTTAGTCATTTCCAGAGATGTTCTCTGATACTCTTGGTGTTACTGACCTTATTGAATACAAAATTGAGGTCACGGATTCAATTCCTGTCCGTTTTCCACCTTATAGGCTATCTCCACCTAAAATGAAGGCTCTGAAAGAAATCATCGATCAGATGTTGAAGGATGGTATTATTACGCCCTCTAAGTCGGCGTATTCGTCACCTATTTTTCTAGTCCCGAAATCCCAAGGGGTCTTCAGGCCTGTCATTGATTATAGGGCTCTGAATCGGAAGGTGGTGTTACAATCTGTGCCCCTTCCCGACCTTTATTCTTGTTTTTCATGGTTCCGTAAGGCCAAGTTCTTCACCATCTTGGATTTGAATCAAACCTACAATCAAATTCCCCTCGCGGAAGAATCTGAACATCTTACAGCGTTTGCCACGGACTGGAATTTATACGAATACAACCGCGTGCCTTTCGGGCTCCCCACGGGAGCAGCTGTACTCACTAGGCTGCTAGATAGGGTCTTCTCCGACATCAAATTTGAGTATTTGTATCACTACTTGGATGATGTCGTCGTATTTTCGGAGACCTTTGAAGAACATCTAGATCATCTGCGAGAAGATCTCAATCGCCTTCGTAAGGCTGGGTTAACTGTCAAGTTGTCCAAGGTTGCCTTTGCTAAGCCCTCTATGTCATTCCTAGGGCATATTGTGTCACCTGATGGTGTTGCAGTCGATCATTCTAGAACGCAGGCCATCCGTGATTTTAAACCTCCCAAGGACATCAAGGTATCGCCAGGTTCATTGGTATGGTGAATTTCTTCAGGAAGTTTATTCCTAACTTCGCTAATAGAGTGGCGCCCTTGAACCTTCTTCGTAGGAAAGGCATCAAATTCGAGTGGGGACCTTCTCAACAAGCCGCTTTTGAAGATCTTAAAATTAGCTCTCTGTAATGCCCCTGTCCTTGCTATGCCTGATTTCTCTAAGAAATTCATCGTCCAAACCGACGCGTCGTCGTCAGCAGTAGCTGCAGTCCTTCTTCAAGAGACTGAACTAGGGAGGCGACCCATCGCCTATGCATCTAGGACCTTGTCGGCTCAAGAAGCCAAGTATTCCATCTATGAGCTCGAAGGTTTGGCAGTTTTATTCGCCTTAGAAAAGTTCCGTCTCTATCTGGAACATGTCAAATTCGACCTGGAGACAGATAATCAAGCCTTAAGCTGGGTCTTAGGTAGGCCGCGTCGTACTGGTCGTATAGCCCGTTGGGCCATCCGTATTTCTGCCTTCCAATTTGATGTTAGGCATATCCGAGGTACGAAAAAATGTTGTCGCTGATGGACTCAGCCGTATGTTTTCCAACGACCTCGAGACCCATGAACCGGTCGACAGTTCATCACCTCCCTAGTCCATACTATCTGATGTCAATGCCATCTTAACTGATGCTCCCGTGCTCTTTAGGGATATCGAGAAATACCAACGTGAAGATCCGACTCTGGCTCCGATAATGGAAACCCTTTCTTCTGGGGAACATGTGGTCCCTTATGTTCTGAGGAATGGTGTTTTATGTTGCCCATCGAGGCATGATAAGATGATGAAAGTTGTCGTTCCAGCTGTTCTTGTACCTATGATCTTCAAGTATTATCATGAGACCCCATTAGGAGGGCATCTTGGTATCTTTAAAACTCGTGAGAAGATTCGTGAAATGTTCATCTGGAAAGGTATGGACGGTGAAATCCGTGAACTAGTGAAGGCTTGTAAATCCTGTTTGCTTAGTAAACCAACCATGTCCACCAAGGTAGGCCTTTTGTCTTCTCATCAAGCGTCGCGCCCCATGGAACGCCTGTATATTAATTATGTAGGAGCCTTCCCCCAGTCTAAGGGAAATGCTAACAAGTTTATCTTTGTATGCGTAGATGGCTTTACTAGATTTTCCTGGTTATTTCCGACTAAGCTGGCTACCGCTCAGTCCACCATTACTGGCCTAAATTCTATTTTTGCTTCTTTTCGTCCGTGCCAATATATTGTGTCTGATAATGCTAAGGCGTTCACATCAAATCTTTTTCGTAAATTCTGTTTTGACTTGTCCATCTCTCATGTAACTACTTCTGCTTATTACCCTCAACCATCTCTGGCTGAACGGGTTAATCGTAATCTCAGGTCCGCGCTTATTGCCTATCATCATGAAGATCATTCCAGGTGGGACACGTCCCTGCATTGGTTAGCTTTTGCTTTGAATTCGGCGGTTCATGAATCTCACAAGTTTACTCCAGCTTCTTTGATGTTCAAGTTCGTTCCCAACACGCCGCTCTCTAACCTCTGGTCTCTGAGTGAAATTCTACCCGAGACAATAGATCCGGATAATATTAAAGATCTTTGGAAGAAGGCTAATGCCAATCTTAAAGTCTCTCATGAAAAGGTTAGGGAAAGATATGATCGTGGACGGAGACCCACCCATTTGAAGGTAGGTGACCAGGTGATGGTCAAGAAGTTTGTTCCCGCGGGCAAGCTTGCCCCCAGATTTCATGGGCCGTGTATCATTCTAGATTTCCTTACGCCGGTCACATTATTATTAAGCAATCCAGCCACCGAGAGGATATTTAGGGTTCACCTGTCACAGGTGAAACCGGTGTAATTTCTGGGTTAACTTGCTTCATATAATCGTGAAAGGAATATGAAGGTTATATATTTTTTTAGTTTTCACTTTTAAGGCATTCTGCCCCTTCTATAATATTTTGCTTCATATGTAAGTTTTTTGTAAACCTTCCCCGCACGGTGAAACTGCCATCCTATCCTTGCCACGGCCATTACCACGCTCCCGTCTCCTGCTCCACTACACACAGTGGCTCGCATCTGAAATGAATTTCTGCACGCTGCTGGCCCCTCAACCTCTCCACAAAGCCTGTGCCCTCAAAAAAAAATGATGATGGTCCAACAATTCTGCCGCCTAGCTTTAATGTTTCAGTGCCCCCGCAGCCGCGTGGCGCCGTGCTGCGACTGGGATAGAGGAAGGGCCCCCTCTTCCCCAGCGAGGACGACATGTGCACGGCGAGCCGGAGCCCTCCTCCCGGCCAAGGCTGATGTGCGGCGCACGACCTGCTACTGGCCCGCAGCCTGTATATGTTCACCGCGGGCGCGGCGTGCTTCAACACCTCTACTCCTCTCATAGTGCGGGCGAGCGGTATCTCAGGGTACTTGAGGGGTCCGAGCGGCCTCCTCTGGACACAAGCTGCAGCGGCCGGTCTGGCCATCCAATTTAATTAACTACATGGACAATTACTGTCAGCAATTACTACACCTGAGAATTCAACAACAATATCTGGTGGACTTAGAAAATTTTTTCCTCAACTTTAAAACTAACGTTTTCCTTCTCAATTCAACCTTCTACAAACATTAAGACAGTACTTCCGCTGTTACTACAAGAATTTTTGAAACTGAATCAAACTAAATTTCAACCATTTCGATAAATGCTTCTGCAATCAATCTTCATATCCACATCATAACTTGGACCTTGTTTTCAAACAAATTTCATGTGTCACCCCTGGAGGAACCTTTGGGGGGGGGGCGAGGTCTGTACCGGGCGGTACACCTCCACGCCGCTTATTTAAAATTTGCGCCAGTTGATACTCCTCTGCTGGAGGAAGTCTGAACTTTATCTACGGTATTAATTTTCTACTTTCTCAGAAGATGTCACTACCTGGAAATTTTGGAGTTTTTGAACTGTGTCATTTTCGACGTATTTTTGTTTTGCTTGTAGTAAGAAGTGTGAACTTTCTCTTCTAGAGGACACTACTGAAGATCAAAAATAGTGCACCCTAGTGCGGAGTGAAAGAACTGTTTTCTTTGGAGAAAATTTAATTTCAAAAGTTTGTTCTTTGCTAAATTTCTTTCAGTCATTGTTTAAGTTGGCAATATTAACCCTTTCTTTCCCCTTGTTTTGAATTTAGCCAATCCCGAATTTCTTAAATTAATTTTCCACCAATGATGTGTTTCTTCTTCATCTTGTGTAGGGGTTTTCTTGGTTAGCCAATAAAGTTTTTGTGGGAGGGTGTTCTCATTCCTAAAACGCCTCGAACTTTCCGCGAGAGTATATAAACTGCTGATTTTAGGGTCTCTGCGCCACTTCTGTTCCATCTTTTCGTGTGTAAAGTACATAGCAGGGGGCGGGAAGCGCCTCTTTCTTCGGCGGCAGTCAACAACCAGGTAATGGCCGATTAATTACTTCTTTTCTTGCTTGCTCAGCAGTTTAACTCTCGGGGCGGGTCCGAAGTTTTTCCATTATGTAACCTTCCTTAAAATGTAAAGAAACTTGTATCTATTCTATCTTTTAAACTACATATTGGGATAGAGAGTGCTTAACCCTCTCGAGCTGATTTCTCCATCCCAGTGGCCTGCATGATCTCTCCGAGGTACTTGAATGTGAGGCCCCTCTTGATATTCCCGTATTTTGTAATAATTCCCTCCGGTGCGTCTTTCAGGTTCGACAGACATTGTGTTTTCTCGAAGGAAATCTCTTGTCCCACTTTCCCAGCAATCTCTTTCAGAATTTTGATTTGTTTTGTTGCTGACTCTATGGTATCTGCAAGTATTGCTAAATCATCGGCAAATGCTAGACAACTGATATGTATTTCCCCTTGACCTTTCTTCCTAACCTGATGGATTTTGTGAAGTCCTTGTGCCTTCATTTCCTTTTTACATTCGCTGATCACTTTGTACAGTATTATGCTGAAACTTGTCTTACTCCCATTCTAATTCCAAATGAAAGGCCTCTCTCCTATAGTTCTTGTATCAGAGATTGTTTGTGTACAGAATCGTAAGCCTGATTGAAGTCTGCGAAAATGCAAACGATCACTTTGCTTCTCATTGCATGTTATCTAAGAAATGTTTTCAGATTGAGTATCTGTCCTTCACAAGATCTTCAAGTCTGAAGCCTGCTTGGTATTGGTATCGTGTGTTCCAGTTGCGACTGTACTCTATCTAGCAGGCACTGTGATAGAATCTTGTATACAGATGATAACAGCGATACTCCTCTGTAGTTATCTACATTCATTCTATCTCCTTTCTTACGAAGAATGTGTATGACTGCACTCTTCCAGTCTTCAGGCAGTGTTTCACTTTCCCAAAGATCTTGTATTATCTTCGTGTTTTCACTGACTGTTTTCGGTCCGAATTACTTTAGTAGTTCGGCTACGATTCTATCTTCTTCTGCAGCTATACCGTTCTTAATGTTCATGATTTGTGATTTGATCTCTAATTCATGTGCTGCTTCTGTCCTCTCATTTCTGTTGATCTGTTGTATCCTTGCGAATTTCTCTATGGGTTCGGGACAATTTTGGGGTTCTTCGAAATGTTTTGCTAGTGTTTCGCAGTTTTCTTTGTTGTTCATTGCCAGTTCTCCTTTCTCGTTTCTGAAACAAATGTTTTGTTGTTGATATCCTGTGATTCTGCATTTGAACGTCTTGTAGAACTCTTATTGTGGCTACGAAAGTTCTCTTCTGCCCCTCTCAACTGATCCTTTAGATACTGCCCTTTCTGATGTCTCTTGTCGTTTGTTTCCTTGTCTCTAAGTATATTGATAATTTGGTTTCCGTTTTGTTGCTGTTCCAATTGTTGTATGCTGCTGTTATATTCTCAATTGCTTCTTCACGTATGTCATTCCACCATGGGTGTCTATTTTGGTGACAGGAATATTCTCTTTAGCTTTCTTAATTATCTTCTCTTTGAATTCTCTCCAAGTCGTTGCTGTCTCCTCTTCCCATTCCTCTTTCATATCTGGTGATTTCAGTTTTGTTATATCGAACTTTGATATCCGTGGACTCTTCTTATTTATTCTCTTCGGAGTCAGTTTGATTTTGATTCTCGTGAGGTAGTGAACGGAGTCGATGTTTGCCCCCCCCTTCTCACTTGAACGTTCATAATTTGTCTGTGTTTTTTGTGTGTTATTGCTACATGATCAATCTGGAATTCTCCTAAGGACGTTACTGGCGAACGACAGGTCTTAGTTTTCCTGATATCCTTCATGAAGTGCGTCGACATTATCTTCATACTGTGCCGATAACACAACTTCACCAGTCTTTGACCATTCTTGTTAGTGAGCTTATGTCCGGGGTAATATCCTATTGTTCCTCAGAATTTTCTTTTTCTACCTAATTGCGCATTGACGTCGCCCAGTAGAATTTTAACATCTCCTTTATGGATTTTCCTCATTGTTTTCCCAAGTTGTCCCAATACCGTTCGACTCCTTCTTTGTCTCTCTTAACAGCATCTTTTCCAACTCTGGTAATTACCCTGCTCTGAGTAGTGTGTTGATATTCAGTGCCCCTATGCACGTCTTTGTTTTGGTGGGAAGTTTGCCAGAGGTCTCTGACTCCCTCTATTCTCGTCGTTGGCCGGACTCCCCAGAATCCGATGATCCGGTTGCGAAGCTACCTTGAGCACCGGTGGATTGGTTACCACCTGGGTTATCGAAGTTATTCCTCTCACGATCCATGTCTACGCTTGTTGACACTTGTTGGTCCAGCTCTTGCTGGGTGGTTAGAACTGGAGTGGCTAGTTCCAAAACATTGTTTGCAGCCGCACCAACTAGGTGAACAGACGCTGTCTCCCTGCCGCTCGCTCCGAGTAGAGACTCAGAAAGATTTGCTTCATTCAGTTCTTCCGTTCTCTCCGTCGTTGGGAAATGGAACTCCTCTTCTGCCTTCGAGACCGTTTACTGTGTTACCCCACAGTATTGCGTACAATAACAACAACATACATACATTGTGCCTGTCTTCTTCATGGTTTCCATGACAGTCTCGACAAACCGATCAATATGGCTGACACTAAGGGCAAAGATTATAAACGTGATACTAAGTTGCTTTCTTCGGAGTGTTATCTATGGATCAAGTTTAAGGTAAACAAAACGACTTATGACACAAAAGTGATGCACTATTTGTGTCTAAAATCACTATTAAACGAACATATTCTTACAAGATAACATTAACACATCTTCAGTACAAATTATATTGTCATGAACACTACCAGGAAACCATAAATGAAGTGTTATTCTTTCTTATACATGTAAATACGGCGCACCAAAACTACAGACGATCTTAACTCATTGCGGCCATTGTTATTATTATTATTATTATTATTATTATTATTATTATTATTAGTATTATTATTATTATTATTATCAATGTTTGGACAAAACTGTCTTTTTCAAAGTTTTTGTGAGATTTATGAATGCCTCTTGAAGGCTAACAGGCTCTCAGTTTCCCAAGCCTACACAAGACAACATTAACTTACAGTTTCTGGCCTTTCAAGGCAACACTTACAATAGGAAAATGATTATATAGGGGTATTTCATACCCAACCTACTGGGCCTTCATGCAAAAAGAATAACGATTAAATAACTGACCCGAATGAATGGAGGAGAATACTTGGAATCCTAGATTTGAATACTTAAAACCTAAAGGGCACTAGGCCTATGAAACAGGGGCTATTTCCAAACTACTGAAGGGACTCGTATAAGGTTAAACGAGTGCATTACGTGAAGGAAGGGAACAGTTACAAAACGTAGTCACCTCAAGATGAAGGGGAGTGTATAGCCTATGTTTTTCTATTCCTATGTAATGTGCCGTATAGAATAAATTAATTTATGTTTAATGTTGTGCTTACTGTAGCTAGCAAGTCAATAAGTGTAGTGATCCCCAGTGCACTGATCCCAACACGTACATACATGGATGCATGGATTTTAAATATAGATTCCTACGTCTTTCAGCATTCAGTCTGAAAGCCCCTGTGAATTTAGTAAACGCCTCCACAATCCTTCAACTGCGACTAATGTTTTGGCCTCGTTAAATTCTACACTCCCTTTTAAAAACCATCTTCACGTTGGTCTCTCTCTCTCTCTCTAATTCTCTTACACTCCAGGGCTGAGTCCATTATTCTCCTAGGTAACCTGTCCTCTTCCATTTGTCTCACAAATCTCACCAAGGAAGAATTGATTTACGAATTGCTTATTAGGAATGTTCAATCTGGAGGCACGGTTGCGGCAGATACCGCCAAGCTTAAAGAGTCATTAAAATTACCAATTAGTATCCCAACTTTGGGAGAGAAGGAAATTGAGGAGGCTCTCTCCACGATCACGGATAACACCACTGAGTTAGCATCTGTAGTTAGTTTTTTTGAAGTAAGTGATCCATCCCCCAATCAACTGAAGAGAGTGCGGGCAAGGTTGTTTCACTTTTACAATAGAGTTAGGGAGCTATTGTCTCTTAAAGAAGGCCATGCTAAGGAGGCTAGTAACCTTGTTGAACACTTTTCTGAAATGTCAAATAAAGTTCTTCAATTGTTGACTGGGGCAGCTATCCCCAAAACCGACCAAGCTCCTGCTATAAACATGGTGAGTGAGGAAGATTCTTCCAAGGGTGTAGAAAGCAGCAACGCAACAAATTTCTGCCCCATAGGAAACCGTGTCTGATCGCCGTACATCCATTCCACCATTCTTTAAAAAAAAGGCTAGATGTTGTAATTTTGGGAGCAAGTGCTCTTTGAAACGAGGGATTTCTGCCCTTTTGTAAATTCGAGCTAGTAGCTCAGGAAATTGAAAAACTAGGGGCTTAAAGCCCAAAGTGTTAAAGTTCTGAATCTTGGACTTTTTCCCAATCTTGTTTAATGATTGCTACTTGTACCTGCAATATTGTCATGAAAATCTTGTAATGTGTGAAGTTCTAAAATATAACCTTCAGTTTAAGTTTTAAATTCAATTCTTGACTTTGTAGTTAGACCCACTCATCCTGGTACCTTCTTACACCTCTACGTTCCACAAAGAACCCCGGAACAAGTGGTAGCAGAGCGTGGTTGAATGGGTCTCAATTAAGCCCCGTTTGTCGGCTAAACACTGAATTCGTTTCGAACTCCAAGAATTTTCTTGGTTGCTGGAAATTTTCAAAAGTTGTAAATTTTCTCTCATCATGCCCGACCCTCGCGAAGTCCTCCATCCCGGCTACTTGTCTATTCTCGATATGGCTTTCCCGTACCGAACTGAAAGCTGAGTGGACTCGGGATATCTGATTCAAAGGTAGGAACTAACGAACATAAAGGTAGCAAGAATAACTGCTATTACAAACAGGTGATAACAGTAGCTGGAGGGTACTCGTAATGAGGAGATAAATGCTATGTTAGGATTGAGGCGTATATGGTTTAAGCTACACGCATAAAACGGCTTCACGTGTGGCGAGGTCCACTAACTTTCACCCTCTGTCCGGTGTTGGGCTGTTGGCTTGGCGCGGCTGCCTGCTTCCTTTCCTCGTGCTGGCTAGTTGGGAGGTGCTGCACCCTGCTCCCTCCGGATGGAGGGATGTTTCGCAACCCAGTAGCCTTCTCTCCAACCTTGTGGCCGTTAACTGAGAGCTGCTGCTCTCTAGGTTTCTGTGGAGGAGGAATGACGTGGTTTCGCCACATACATATTTCATTCATGTCGTTTCGCCCAACTAAGGACTTCCCCGGGCTTTAACATTTCCCCAGTATTCCCGCATTCGTTGTCGGTGTTGTTCTTTGTTTTCTTCGGTCCACACCTTTTCGGTTTTCAGCTTCAGCTTTTTTGGAGACTCTCGTGGTCTTGAAGTTTCCTCTTAAGTGGGTTGTGCTCCAGGATATCATGATTTGAGATGCCCACCTCCTGAAGATCTTTCTCTACCTCACTGAACCAGGTCGCTTTTGTATTTTTATGTTGGAATTAAGGGAAGATCAGTTCAGTTCAGTATTAGGAAAGGTTATTCCACTCAACGTGTAGGATTCCAGCAAGATATAGCAGATAACTTGGATTCAGGAGATCAAATGGACTGTATCGCGATTGACCTGTCTAAAGCATTTGATAGGGTGGATCATGGGCGACTACTGGCAAAAATGAGTGCAATTGGACTAGATTAAAGAGTAACTGAATAGGTTGCCATATTTCTAGAAAATAAATCTCAGATAATTAGAGCAGGCGAAGCTTTATCTTACCCTGTGATACATAAGAGGGGAGTTCCCCAACGCTGTACTATTGGACCTTTATGTTTTCTTATGTATATGAATGATGTGAGTAAAGAAATAGAGTCAGAGGTGAGGCTTTTTCCGGTTGATGTGATTGTGTTTAGAGTATTAATAAGTTACAAGATTGTGAGTAACTGCAACATGACCTCGAAAATGTTGTGAGATGGACAGAAGGCAACGATATGATGATGAACGGGGTTAAAAGTTAGGTTGTGAGTTTCACAAATAGGAAAAGCCTCGTAGTTTTAATTACTGCGTTGATGGGGTGAGAGTTCCTTTCGGGAAGCTTTGTAGGTATCTAGGTGTTAATGTAAGGAAAGATCTTCATTGGGGTATCACATAAATGGGATTGTAAATAAAGAGTACAGATCTCTGCACATGGATAAGAGTGTGTTTAGGGGTTGTAGTAAGGATGTAAAGGAGAGGGCTTATAAGTCTCTGGTAATACACCAACTAGAGTATGGTTTCAGTGTGTGCGACTGTCACCAGGATTACTAGATTCAAAAAATGGAAATAATCCAAGAAAAAGCAGGTTGATTTGTTCTGTGTGATTTCCGACAAAACAGTAGCGTTAAAATATGTTGCAAAAATTTGATCTGGGAAGAATTGGAAGAAAGAAGACTAGTTGCTCGGCTAAGTGGGAAGTTCCGAGTTGTCAGTGGAGAGATGGAGTGGAACGACATTAGTTGACGAATAAGTTTGAGTGGCGTCTTTAAAGTAGGAAATATCACAATATGAAGATAAAGTTGGAATTAAAGAGGACAAATTGGGGCAAATATTTTTGTAGGAAGGGGAGCTAGGGATTGGAATAACTTACAAAGGGAGATGTTCAATATTTTTCTAAATGCAGATCAGTATTGATTGATCGATTGATTGTCCCAGGTTCGTTTTCCTGCAGGGTCAGGAATTTTAACCATCATTGATTAATTTCTTCGGCACAGGGGCTGGATGTACAGTATATGTTGTCTTCTTCATCATTTCATCTTCATCACCACGCGCAGGTCTCCTACGGGTGTCAAATCAAAAGACCTGCACTTGGCGAGCCGAACGTGTCAACAGACACTCCAGGCACAAAATGTCATATGCAATTTTAGTTTTGTTGTTGTTGTTTCTGGTATATTTTTCGTGTTCTGATAAATTTTTTATTAGTTTTTTAATTTTCATTTTCTATTGTTTCCGTTGGACCCAAGATTTTTCTCATGATTCTAATTTCCAGTGCTTCTTGTTTATCTAAACTATAGTTGAAAATGAGAAACTCACATGCATAAAGACATTTTTGTTTCACAACTGTATTGTAGTGCCTTATTTTAAGATTTTTAGGTAAACAGCTCTTGTATACATGCTATGTGATGCCATACGCTTTTTCCGTCTTGTGTGCCCTTCTTTCTACAGCAGATTTTTCTAAACCTTCTTGAAATACTTCTCCCAGATATTTGCATTTCATTACTTTCTGTATTCAACCAATTCTGTCGTCAAAATTTTTTGACCGTTTTTTAATATTTTTTATAAATTTGGCTTTCTCTAGATAGATTCTGAAACCCGTTTTGTTGACTATTGTTTTCAAGAGATTGATGTGTGTAGTGCATTTGTCAGGCTCTCGGAATGTATAGCAAAATTGTCTGCAAATGTCAGGTAATTATTTCATCACCTTTGTTTCTTTTCTTCTCCCCAAATTTAATATTACTAATAAGAGTGTGCCTGCCCTAGACAGTAAAGCTATGGAAATTTTTAGCGTAAGGCCTTGAATTCGATTCCTAGTGAAGAAATCGTGAAACGTTGAGACTTCCATTTCGAGTTTTATCAGCGTACAACAGGAATTAGTAAGAGAATAATTCCACAGTACACAGGTTACTGCATGCAAAGAATCAGTCTATTCCAAATGGTGTCGATACCTTTCCATTACCTTGAAAGATAGTCCCTATAGCAAAAATGTAATTTTTAACGTCTAGGCTAAATTCAGCGTAACGAAATGCATGAAATTTCCTTCAATACGGGAGTATAATATACTGACCTATATATGGGCAGTTTGGCACCATCCTTGTACCAGATGACAAGGGTCACCTTATCTTCGCTGATGGGTGGCTCCAGGTCGCATGGGAGATGGGCAACGCCACTTACGACTGCTGAAGTCTCCGACATCATCACTGGAACAGAAACAAAATTAGTTGTCATTAAGGAGGCTTATCATGTACAAGGAATGTAAATAACTTAGCGTGGCTATTGCAGGCTAGGCGCAGACCCTCCTAGGTTGATCCTCAATTGAAAGTAGGTGGCGTCTGCTGTGTGAGGCACTGCATGTAGTTCTGATGGAGGAACGTGTTATGTGTTGTGTGGTGTGTGTAAAAGAGAGTACAAACACTCAGTTCCTGATCAACTGGAACTAACCATCCGTGGATATAATTTACTCCTTGGCTGAATAGCAAGCTTACTGGCCTTCGCTTCAGAAGGCCCCTTGTTTGATTTCCAGCCGGGCCGAGAATTTTAACTGCATTGGTTAATTTCTTTATCTCGCAGACTAGGAATTTGTGTTTGCCTTAATACACATCTACACACAACGCATCACCCTGCCAGCTGCCAGTGAGATGTGCAATTGTGAATACGTCCCTGCATATTAGGTTGCCTACAAGAAGGGCATCTAGCCATACAACTGTGCCAATTCATAATAAGTGCTGACACAGAGAAATTGGGGAAAAGGCCAAACAGTATAAGAAGAGGTGAAAATCTGCAACATCGCCAGGAATCAAACCAGGACCACTCAGACCAGAGGCTAGCATGTTATTATTCAGCCAAGGCAGCGGGCATGTGCGAGTACAAGGAATAATAGTTCTAAACATTCAGATCGAATTACACAACAGAATGATGTAAACCATTAGATGTGCATTTTCATTTTATATTTTCGATTTAATATTCATATGACAATACAGTGGTGTAGCTTACGTTGCCTGATTCTTACCCAGAGGCCGTGGGTTCGATTCTTGAATATTCCAAGGAATGAGAGCAGTAAGAGCGATCACTCAGCCTCAGTGACACGAAATGAGGAGTTTTGATTTCTTCTTTTTGGTATTTCTTTAACGTTAAACTAACACACGCGTGTAAATTTAGGAGGGCGAACGTATCCCCAGGCGGCAGCTACTGATCCCTAAACGTGGCCTGCCCTAGTGATAATGATTTCTATCAGGTGGTTTATTCCCTATGGACAAAAGGGTGCCAAGTGAGCGCAGTCAAGAGCACGGTTGTTATATTTTTCGTCGATTATTTAAACATGTTACCATTTAAATTTTTCTGAAGAGGTACATTGGCAACAGAGCTGTGAGGATTTCTGTTGGATAATGAGAACTTCCGTTTTAAAGCCTACTACCGTCATAAATTACACACCTGCTGGGTAAGCGAGGTGTCAGGAGGTCAAATGTATGCCATTTTCTTTGTTGCTGGCTGGGGATTGGTTACCTGTCCCAATTATACTTGGACGGAGAAGATTAACCGGAGCGTGGCATCTCCAATATTAGTTCAATTTCCAGGACAAAGATAACATGAGAATGGGAGCACAAAGTAGTAATAAGTACTCCTTCATTGTGGGGAAGCCACTAGAAAAAGAGAGACCACATTCAAAGATTCAGAGGCGCTAGAATGGGAAGAACTAGGATTGAGAAAGGAGGGGTAGTGATCTCAACTGAAGTACAGGTGCGGCATTTCCTAGGTGTGAATTGAGGGAATCTATAGGAAACCAGTGTTGCCGACAGTGGAGTTTGAATCCACTATCATGCGAATTCAAGCTCATAGCAACACGAACCTAAACGTTTAGCGAGCTGCCTGTGTCAGAAAGCGTGAGGCCGGTCACGAAACCAAGTATCACGACCGAGTATGTCACCACGCTTAATATCACGTGGTACTCCAGTATCGACAGGCCATCCGTCTTTTTTAGCAGTCGCCTTAGCAAGACAATACCCTTACAAATTGTATAAGCCACAGTATATTATTAAATTTAATTTTTATATATAAAACTCAAATTCAGGCAAAAGCTGCTGAGACGTTACGTCTGGTCAACACTGTTGCATGGAGTAGAGATTTGGACTGTCGAAGCTTCCTCCATGAACAGATTAGAGGCCTTTGAAATGTGGTTATATAGGAGAAATCTCAGAATAGACTGGAAAGATTTTTTAATCAGTAATGAGGTAATAAGGAGAGCTAGATGGAGCGTGAGGAGGCAAACATCATCGAAGCCAGGAAAACAGCTTATTTAGGCGACGTTCTACGAGGGAGAAAGTACGAGCTTCTATACCTCACATTACAAGGAAAGAGGAGTTGGTAGACCACCGGTATCATGGCTCGAAAACATCAAAGACTGGATTTACATCAACAACACCGAACTACTCTTCATGTGTCCGCCTCCATGGCTAAATGGTTAGCGTGCTGACCTTTCGTCTCAGGGGTCCCGGGTTCGATTTCCGGCAGGGTCTGGAATTTTAACCACCATTGGTTAAATTCTCTGGCATGGGGACTGGGTGTATGTGTCGTCTTCATCATAATTTCATCCTCATCACGACGCGCAGGTCGCCTAACTAGAAGGACCTGCACTTGGCGAGCCGAACATATCCTCGAACACACCCGGCACTAAAATCCATACGGTATTTCATTTCAACTCTTCACGTTAGCTAATGATCACCAACGTCTGGGGGAATCTATGACGGAAGCTACAGGAAAAATGAGTCTCAGTGGAGCTCATGTAGCTATGAACTAATATATGAACTTCATGTAAAACTATGATGATGTGCTTTGATTGCTTTCCATAAATGCCCCAAGTAAATTGAGTAACATCCATATTAGGTATAATTTACGTCCACCATTTTGAATATAAAAATCTTTTTCTTCTTATTTTCCCACTTCTTCTAACACCTGTGTGCTGCACATGTTGATTTGGCACTGTTTCTAGGCCGAATGTCCATTCCGACGCCAATCCTTTGGAGGGATGTAATCATTATGCAGGTTTAGCACATTATTTCTTCATAAGCAACGAATAAAAGTGCTTACATTGCATTGACCATGTGTATTATTGAGTCGTCTTCCCTTCTTCCCCCAAACCCCGCATGTAAGTGTTTTTGATTTCATTTCGCTCGTGTAGATTTGGGATTCTAATTCTTTCAGATCATTTTCTGTCAGTTTATACGAAGTCGGTCGGGTAGCGTTGTTCTCAAAATATGTGGGGTTTTTCTGAATAAGCCTGTTTGAGCCCATTCTTTTCAAGTATCCCACGCATTCGATTCTTCACATACGCATTTTGTCTGCCATTTTGGCCACGTTTTTATATATTTCTGCAATAGGCTTTGGGTAAAGAACGCCGTGTTTGGTTGTTGATACTAGGATTTTTCTCATTATTTTACATTCCTTCATTTCTATTTGCTTTTTTACTGTGTTATGTTGGAGAGTAAATGATTCAGACAAGTATAGAGTTTCAGGTTGTATACTGTAGTGTCGGATTCTTCAATTGGAGGAGACATTTCATAAAGTGAAATGCAGTCTTCATTTTCGGAAGTCTTGGTTCAATAGAATTAATTTAGTTACAATTTGTTGTAATACATTGACTTAAATATTCAAATTCTTTCACTCGAGAGATCATTTTGTTGCCAGTATGGACTTCATCTCAACAACATCAAGAATGCAATGTCCTCTTTGTATACATTTATAGGCATCTGCATTAAAATATCGCTAAATTTAGTTTAATCATATTAATTATTTAAGTCGATTTTTAATTATGTAAGGTGTTGTAAATATGAGTGTATAAATTTCACTAGGGTTGTTTTAAACTTGGTAATTATTTTAGGAAATTAATTTTATTTATTTGAGGTGAAGGCCTATCCATTGAATATAATATTGTACTGAATCATCTATAATTGGGTAAAAGGCATGTTGAAGATTAATACGAGGGCAGATAGGAAAGTAACGCACAATAGTTTTCCTCCCCTGGTATTGCAGCTGGAATACTGAAATTTCACGATGATATAATTTGAAGTTTGGGCTACAGAAGGTATTCAGTTTTCCTGTGCTGCTCTTGTGAGATAATCCTGAGCTACTAAACAAACATAGCACGCATGATACTGGCGTCCAATTGTGAAGAGTAGCGAAATGTAATTCGATATTTTTGGGCCAATGGGAATGCACGGAGTGAAATTTACATGAAGAAACTGTGCGAGTATGGGGACAACTGTCTGTACCGTAGCAATGCCTCCACGTGGTGTGCATTGTTCCAAAAGGGCCGTGTGAACCTTAGTGATTCTCCACGCTCCTGGTGGCAGTAACAGCTTCAACTCCGCAGAATGTCCGCGCCATTGAGGCAGCAATTTTGTACGACCGGCGTGTGCACCTCCGACCCTTATCGCAGACGTGAAACATTTCCTATGGTGCTGTGTACGACGTTGTTCATGACACGTTGAAATTCCGTAAAGTGAGTGCTCGTTGGGTGCCTGAGAATCTGACAGACAACCACAAAGGCGAGCGAACGATGAAACGCATGGATCACTTAACGGGTTACGCCGGAGAAGGGAATCGTCACAGGAGATGAGTCGTGGGCGTAACATTACACGCCCGAAACAAAGCATTTCTCTATGGAGCGGAAACATGCTGGTTC
Source organism: Anabrus simplex (assembly GCF_040414725.1). Classification (NCBI taxonomy): domain Eukaryota; kingdom Metazoa; phylum Arthropoda; class Insecta; order Orthoptera; family Tettigoniidae; genus Anabrus; species Anabrus simplex. The sequence goes on along the minus strand of NC_090265.1, from coordinate 1,761,807,792 downwards.
CCCAGTACGATAAAAATGCATAGTGACACAATCTGCTAGGAAAGTGCTTGAGACAGTGTTGTGGGACATGATTGGTGTGTTCTTGGTGGACTTTGCTGAACACGGGACCACTGTGAGTGCTGCAGCCTACATTAAACTTTGATCAATTTGCGCAGTGCCCTTCGTGACAAACGCCGCAACATTAATTCCGGCAGTGTCAAACTTCTTGATGACAATATCTTTACCCATGTTGCTGCTCCTCTTCGTGAGAATCTCGCCAAATTTGGGTGTGAGGTACTCCAACATCCACAGTACAGTCCGGACCTGGCACCGTCGGACCTTCATCTGTTTGGTCCCATGAATAAAGTCCTGTCGGCCAACACTTTGCGACAGGTGCGGAAGTAAAATCAGCAGTCCGCAGATGGCTATATTCCAACCAAACGGACTTCTACGAATAGTGAAAACCGTACCGCGATAGGAGAAATATGTGGAGAAACTAGGTGACTATGTAGAAAAGTAGATCCAAGATGTAAGTTCATTTAAGATTTGTTTGCTTTTGGTACATACAAAACATTTTGGGAAAATAATTATTGTGTACTTTAGGATTTGCCCGCGTAAACTTATATATCTCTCATCTGGTGCAGTCTTGTTATCTGTCATAAATTATGTTTTTATTTATTTATTTATATACGTAAAAGTTGCCCGCTACGGTGACATTCATCCCATTATGTAGTTATCACCGAACGCTAGTAAATACAATTGTATTGAAATGATTACCTAATGTGACTTTCATTTAACCCCCGAGTCAGAATTGCGCTGGGCGACGTTTTCACGAAATGTCAGCAGGACAGTCTCTGACCTGTCTCCTTTCATATTCTATAAACATTTCGATGGTCTAGATTCTAGAACCATGTTGTTCCAAGTACCATTTACCTTAGTTTTCAGTAGAAGTGATTTCATTTTAGGTTAGTCAATTCATACCTTATTTATAATCATAGGCTGATCTAGTGACTTTATTACGTTCGTATATAATTATAATATCTCTATTCATGAACAAACTATTCAAATCATTAGAAATGAATAGGCGACATGGAGGTGATATAGGCTACACAGGACAAATTGGCTTACAAAGATTCAGAGATCATTTATATTAGCTCTATTCGTTTTAAAAATAATTGTAACACACTATTATTCTCAGTTTCTAACATAATTGATACAAGTTTCACTTTCGAAAACAATTCCATACCTCTTTATCTTCTAATAAGAAATACTTGTAAAGTGACTTAATGTCCTTTATCTCTTTTTTGCATCAATTTTTCGGCTTGCAGTACTAATTACTTCCGGTTGTGGTAAAGTTACTTTAGCATTAGACCTCGGCTTAATAAACACTAATATGTTAACAAACCACTGAGCATTTTTATTTAACTGAAGTACTACCTTATTCATATTGCCTAGGCTTTAATTTTGTGTGTGACACTTTTTGAGATTTGATTTAAAAGTAACAGATTTAAAATTAAAATCAAAATTTTTGTTATAATTTGGCTAACTTTGAATTTGTTATTAGATCTACATTTCAGAATGTAGCTGAACACTGACAATGGACCATGGAGTTTTATATTTCTAATGTGTCGTTTCATAATTGCATGGATTGAATCGACCTCTTGAACAGCACTATGACCAGGTTCTTGGTATTTATGTTCTATAATGTTTATGTTAATGTTGTCCATTTCCCAAAAGTTAATTAGGCCTAAGTCAATGCACATGTTGTTTCTGACGTTGCGTTGCTACTGTGATTCTTCTACATGGAACAATATGGTTCGGAAATTAATAGGAAATATGGACTAGAACAAAACAGTTCTGTCGATATTGGGTGTTTTAAATGGATCTTTTCCTTCCCTGTCATTCATAGCATAGCTCTTGACACGAACATTCGCTGAGCTTCATAACTAATATTGAGTATAAATGGACTTAGAACAGTACGTGTCTAGACCATTGATTTTCTGTACAAACGATTTCCTTAAAGATTCCTTAAAGCAGAATTTACATCATGACGATAAGAAAATTATTTGTATTTTATTCTACTGTATATATTGTGTACTGAGATGTAGATGTTCACTCAATTCCGTGGGTATATCATCGTGTTATCACGGCGAGTTTCTGTTCAGCCCTACTTCACGAAGCACGTGCATGTCAAGTAAAGTGTGGGGCCTGTAGCTATTCTATCACAGCTGTGACTGAACAGTAGGAGGTGATGTTACATCCATCGCCACTATAATCAGGACAAGGGACAATACCTATTCATTGTCAGTGCAATATAGTGACCATACGTCGAATAAATGGAATGTAATTTGCCCATTCTACATCCACACCATGCTACATGACTTAAACAAGTGGCTGGACCAAAATTCCTACAAGAAAATAAGTTTAAGATGGGATACACAGTCAAAAGCGGTTTTAATGACAGTGGTTATAGCCAACAGTCGTGCAAACCGGCATTTTCTTTTCTTGCTAAAAGTGTAATATCTGTAAGCTTTAGGCTCCAAACTTACATGGTTAATTAAGAGAATAAAATTAAAACATCAACAAACATAAGACAAATAAGTACTGTACTTGCAATAAAGCTCATGTTCATACAATACATACAGCAAAAATATGTCAGCAAAATTTAAAATAATAAGTGAGGAAAGAAGTAGTAACAATTCAAATTGTTCAATAATGTCGCACCTGGTCTTGGCTGCCAAATGAGATGTTCTCCCAGACCTTTCAAATTGTAGAAATCATTGAGTGAGATACACACAATATATTTAGCGATGCTTTAGTTTGTTTCCCCATTTTGTAATCAACATATTATTTGTGACTTTTCTTCAATATTCTTACCTTTTTTTGTGACAACCTCACAGCGATGCTTCCCTCGACTATTTAACTGTCAGACTGGTTTGAAATCTACAATCTATTGAAAACAAGAGTTTGAAAATAAGCTTTACATTACTATCAGAATTACCCAAATGCGTAAGAAACAAAAATCAAGATTGGACGTTTAGCCGATTAATTTCTCTGAAAATGTGATAAAAAGACGCAGGTTTATCCGACATGTCGTTAAAAGCAATGTCAAGATAAACGGTCTCGACTGTAGTAGGATATACGTAACGTACATTACGGTGAACTGCTACTAGTGATATTGTTCTTCTTACTAACATACTTAACTCCAGAATTGAGTCCTAGACGCCAAGAATCCAATTGAAAGTGGAACCGACAGTGTATACAGAATCCAGAGCAAGCACTGAAAAACAATGGATATATCACAAGGCTGAATAGAGAAAGGAAGCTGAAGCAGATGGTTGAGGCCTAACTCAAAGGCACTCAAAGAAGAGGTCGTCCCAGAAAGCAATAGATCCAGTGTTTCGGAGAGGTAGCAGAGAAGAAAGGAAGGATACTGTAGAAATTCAAACAGCTCTCTGAGGATAGGAATGAGTATAGAAACTTGCAGGAGACTAGCCACAAAGAGGCAGAAGGGATAGATTAATATGGAGGTACGTCAGGTACAACATGTTTACAAGCAGAAGGTATGAGTTAGTATAAAAGTTGAGACACGGTATATGACCGGGATGTTTTAAATACTAAGGAACGTATGCTGGTATGCTGGTCTTTAACAATAAACTATGGGCAATTTTAACAAAATTATTAGAAGCTGATTATATTGCTCTGAGAATGGGAACGTAATCTTAGGGGTATGATGATCGACTGTCTAGCGTGTGCTGATAGCATCGCCATTCTGTCAAACGATCTAGAAACTGCTAGGATGCAAATAGACCTTCTAACAGAAATCTCTGAACTAATTAGCTTGCAGATACCTTTTGGAAAACCCGAAGTAATGACTAACATAAAAACTCCAGAAATAATACGGGAAGATCAACCGAGTAGAAAAATTTAAGTGAGATCATTATGAAAATTCGACTGGACAAAGGAGCACTTAATGGACGAGTAAACAAACTTGAAATAGTCTATCAAACGTCGTGCTTAATCTACAACAAAAATGCCTGTCCCAAAATACTAAACTACATCATTATGAAACTGTTCTGACACCTGTACTTACATATGCAGCCGAAACCTATTCCTAAATGTTCATAAAGGACTCCTCGAAGAACTGGAGGAAAAATAACGCAAAATCATCAAAAGTATCATGGGATCCAATTGCGAGAATGGCACCCATTATAAAAATCCAACAAAGAAGTATACAGAAAAATGGAGAAAATTACAGAAACAATCCGTAAGAGACAGGCACGATATTATGGTCGTCTCAAACGAATGGTCGGAAACAGGCTGACTAAATAGATCTTTCATTTTCTTGACTCCAAACCCAAAACCACAATGCCCTGGTTTATAAGCACCAAGGAATACCTCCAAGTGCTGCATATAAAACCCGAATACGCCTTTAATACAGATTTCCTCCGCAAGAAGATACTCACGATTGGACTAAACCGAGACAAGCAACCGAGAAGTAGGCAAGGTACCACCTGGACAGAGGAATGCGAGCTGGCCCACTCACAGATAATGAGGGAATTCGGGGCTCAAAAGGAAGCGAATAAAACTGCCAAATGTAACAAAACGTAGCACTAGATGGCCCCAACGCATAATAAATATAATAATAATAATAATAATAATAATAATAATAATAATAATAATAATAATAATAATAATAATAATAATAATAATAATAATAATAATAATAATAATAATAATAATAATAATTCAACATCCAAAAAAGCCAAACTCCGACACTACCAAACTGTTGTCCTCCCTGAGGTACTCTACGCAACTGAGACATCATCAATCACCATTAACATCAAGGACATTGATAATACTCAACGGCAGATACTGAGGAAGATATTCGGGCCGAAGTTTTAAGGATGCAAAAAAGCTCGGAAGAACTCTATGCATTAACTGAGCGATTAAATTCAGTTGCACGCAAACGACGTATGAAATTTTAAGGACATTTAACAAGAATGGATGACTCACGACTGACAAAGAAAATATTTCTTATTATCAATGGAAACCGACAAACCAAAGTTCGCTGGCTAGTGGATGCACAAAAGGACATCGCAGAATTCGATGTTGATCCATTGGCAACTACAAGGAATACATAGAGACAAAAGATCAACACCCATAAATTTGTACCCAAGAATCTATCTGAGAAAAGCTTGAAACTCAAAAACTCATGGACACATAGTGAAAGGATGAGGAATTTTTGGGAAGATAAGAAGAACAAGAAGATGAAGAATACCAGTGCTATTTAATGGTTCCAAGGGGCTAAACGAATGTATATATATACTAGCAAATGTACCCGTCCTTGTACCTACATTGTTTTCGAATATCGAAGTAAATACAGTTCATGAAGTAAATAAGATTGTTTTAAAATTGCATATCTCTTAGCGTTATCCGAGAAACAACATGGGGAAGTCCCCATACGCTGTTTCGAATGTAAAGACTTTGTTACGGATTTGTGATATAACGGCAGGGTCACTTGCCTACTGCCATTCAAAACCGAGTTGGGAAGAGTTGGGTAGTTTATATTACCATTGCAAGCCCCATTCCCTACTGCGCGGTATCAATCGATTTGGGGAGTTTTCGACACAAAGGCAGCCGCCTTTACTACTTCCAGACAGATAACAGTTGAGGAGTTTTTATTATAATGGCAGGCAACTACCCTACTATCAGTCGAAATTGAGTTGTGCAGTTATCATTATAATGTCAGGCCCCTTTTCCAACTGCCAGCCAGCTTACTGCCAGTCACACCAAGATGGTGAGTTTCCATCAAAATAGCAGGCTACTATGCCTAATGCCAGTCACATTTTAGATGAGTACATTTGTTTATAATTGCGAGAACCACTGCCTACTGCCAAACACAATCGGGTAGGGGAGTTTTAAACAAAACTGCATGCTCCCTTGCCTTCCCGAAGTCAAATCGAGAAGTGAACTATTCATTACAATAGTAGGCCTTCCTTACTACTGCCCGTTACACAGGAGTTGGAGAAGGACCCCATTCCTTCTGCCAGTCAAAGTCGGTATGGGGAGTACTGATTAGAATAGCAGACACACCCTTTCTCGGTCGCTACAAATCGACATCAGTGAATATATAGAGATCGACATACGAAAGTATATGCTTGTTTACAATATTGCAGACCTTCATTTACAGATTACTGCTGCTAAACGTACGTCATATCGACAAAGGATTGTACTATAAGACGCCAGATTTAGTGGCCTAAATGGCTGGTCCTATGATATCTCATCTATTCTTGGATCAGATTGAGTTAGAAACGTTGAACAGAGTAAAGTTCTTGTAAGATTATATCACATTGCATTACTTTTCGGATAATTATGTGACAGCTACATACATAGCATTTGGCTCACATATGGCTACTGGGTGGGCCAATTTTCGTGAAGAGTTTGATGATTCTATATTTCCTATAAGTGATTAGTATGAATTATGCATGTGAAAAATCCAAATTTACTTACCACCGATTAACAGATAAAAATCAAACGTGAAAAGGATACAGATACGACAAAAAGGTAATAAGACCAAGGTTGTAGATCATTCCAAATTGAACGGAAATTGTGCAATCCGTTATGTCATAGGACTTCCCGAAGGTCTGCACCATCATTAAAATTTCCTCTATATTTCGATATTCTTCGGGGATAAAAAGTGAAAAATTTAAAGATCTTGGACGTTTTCCGTCCGTTACGGGCTAAAACGTATAATTTTGTCAAATTTCCATTTTTTTCGTCTTAGATTATGCCGCAATCTGGATTTTGGGCGAGGAGGGTAAAAATTAGGACTTTCAGGAAACTAAAAAAAAAATGCAGTAGGCCATTATTACCCCTTAAACGGGTAGCTGTGCGAAAATTTCGCCAAAATAGTCAATGTACAGGCACACAGTCGTTACGATTTTATTTATGTAGATAGATAAGGAATCGGGCCCAGGAGATGACTTGGGGGAGTCATTAATTCAACCTTGTGACTCTGGCTAATAAATGGGGGTGAGATGCGAATATAAGAACTCAACAAGAGAGTTCTCTTAGCCTCTCTCACCCCAATTCTCCACAATTCTACCTACACGTGGTTCCCCTGTTAAGCTGAGCAACCCAGAGGAAGGTTGGGTATCAACCCCAGCGGGAATCTGGGTCAGCGAGCCGACAGGATGTGGAGGACAGTGGAAGGCAACGGGAAACCACCACTGGCAGTATCTTCCAAGACGTTTATGAGATGGACCTCTTTGTAAAAGATTCCGGAGGTAAAGATTCCCCTCATTCGGATCTCCGGGAGGGGTGTACAACGAGGTTTTTAAAATATGGAAGGAAGGAGGAGAAGAAAGAAGAATTATTGCGGATAGGGACATGGAATGTTCTAACCCTTTTACAGGAAGGAAAATTAGAAAACGCTAAATATGAAATGAAGAGAAATAATTTGGATATACTTGGAATGTGTGAAGTGAGATGGGGTGGATGTGGAGAACTAGAAAGCGGTGACTTCCGAATGTACTATTCGGGTGAAGACAAAAATGGATTGCATGGAGTGGGAATACTGATTGGAAAACGACTGAAGAACAAAGTTATGAATGTTGAATATATCAATGGAAGGATTATGATGATAAGACTGAAAGGGAAAAGAAAAGACTTAGTGATCATTCAAGTTTATATGTCGACCTGTAATCATTCTGATGAAGAGGTAGAAGAGTGTTATGAGAAGATAGATCAACTCGTTGAGAAAGAGGAGAAGAATGCATGCATTGTTGTAATGGGTGATTGAAATGCGGTTGTTGGTGAAGGATCAGATGGTAAGACCATTGGTAAATTTGGATTGGGAGACAGAAATGAGAGGGGAGAAAGTTTGATTGAATTCTGTAATGAAAATTGCATGGTGGTTGGAAACACTTTGTTTGACAACCACAAATGGAGAAGGTATACTTGGATTTCTCGATTAGATGACAAGAAATATCAAATTGATTATATAATGATACAACAACGGTACAGAAACTGCCTAAAGAATGCTAAATGTTACCCAGGAGCAGACATTTATTCTGACCATATATTAGTTGTAGCAGAGGTAATGATTAAATTGAAAATAGTATGGAAAGGAAAGAAGAGAGAAGAAATTAATATTGAGAAACTGAAAAATAAAGACAAGTGTAGAGAACTAGAGGATGAGTATTGTAACAATAATACATTAGGAAATGAAACAGAAAAAGTAGAAAAGAGATGGGAAACTTTTACAAATGGGATAACAGAAGCAGCTAAGAAAACGCTTGGAGTCAAGGAGAGGAAAAGGGCAAAGAATGAATGGATAACATCAGAAATGATAAGTAAAATGGAGGAACGCAGGAAATGGAAAACAGTAAATACAGAAGGAGGAAAGCGTAACTACAGAAAGTTGAATAATGAATTAAGAAGAGAAACAGAAAAAGCAAAGAAGAAATGGTTGACAGAAAAGTGTGATGATATAGAGCAACTGGAGAAAGAAGGGAAATATGACTTGATGTACAAAGAAGCAACAAATATAGTATTCAGAGAAAAGAGACGGAACAACAGCAATAAGGAAATAGAGGCTACAGATGGCACAATGATATATGAACCCCAAGAAATAATGAAAAGATGGGAAGAATACATAGAATGGCTATATGATCGGGACAATCGACCAAATGAAGAAGAACTTGAATTAGAGGAGGAATATATGGTTAAAGAGGATGATAAAGGGGAAACCATACTGAGAAGAGAGATCGAAGCATCACTGAACGAGATGAAAAATAGAAAAGTAATGGGAATAGATGAGATTCCTGTTGAACTGTTAAAAGCGTTAAATAATGAAGGAAGAAAGGAGTTGATTGGATTATGTAATCAAATATACATGACAGGAAAATGGCCAAAGGGCTTTAGTGAAATCATCTTAATCCCTATGGAAAAGAAAAATAATAGCAAAAAATGTGAAGAACATAGGACATTGAGTCTAATTTCACATGCAGCCAAAGTCTTACTGCGGACGCTCAACAGAAGGATATATGGAAAGCTGAATAACTTTATAGGTGAAGAACAGTTTGGTTTCAGGAGAGGAGTTGGAACAAGAGACGCCATTGGACTTCTGAGGGTGATAGGAGAGAGGTACATAGAGAAAAACAGGAAGGTTTATGCTGTATTTATTGACCTTGAGAAGGCTTTTTACTGTGTCAGATGGGACAAATTGATGACAATCCTGAAGAAACATGGAGTTGATTGGAGGGATAGAAGGCTAATAAAGAATTTGTATTTAAACCAGAGAGCAAGCGTGAGAATAGGAGATGAGTTGAGTGAAGAAATTGAATTAGGAAGAGGTGTAAGACAGGGCTGCTCTTTATCACCGACACTGTTCAACATCTATCTCGAAGAAATAATCAATGAAAGTTTTAATGGAAATAGTGGAGTTTGTGTTGGAGGTAGGAGAGTAGAATGTATAAGATTTGCAGATGATATGGTTGTAATGGGAGAAAGCGAACGTGAAATGATACAAATGTTAGATAAACTCAACATGAAACTAGAAGAATATGGAATGAGAATTAAGAAGAAGAAGACCAAAAGTATGATAATTGGAGGAAAAGGTAGAAGTTGTCATATTAGTATAGGAGGAGAAAAAATAGAGCAAGTCAGTAACTTCAAGTATTTGGGAAGTATGATCAGAGATAATATGTATTGCACAACAGAAATTAAGAAAAGAATTGCCATAGCAAAAGAAGGCTTTAGGAAAATATCAAAATTATTTTGTGGACCACTAAACAAAGATTTGAGGGAAAGACTTGCTAGGTGTTACATTTGGAGCATAGCGCTGTATGGCGCAGAGACTTGGACATTGAGAAAGAAAGATGAGAGAAGATTGGAGGCCCTAGAGATGTGGGTATGGAGGAGAATAGAACGAGTGAAATGGGAAGACCGGGTAAGGAATGAGGAGGTATTACGAAGAGTTGGAGAAGAACGAAGTATGTTACACACCATTAGAAGGAGAAAAATGAACTGGATCGGACATTGTTTGAGGAGGGACTGTTTACTGAAAGAAGGAATAGAAGTAATGGTGAAAGGCAAACCAGGAAGAGGAAGGAAAAAATATCAAATGTTGGACAATATCCAAGGAAATAAATATTCGGACATGAAAAACTTGGCGCAGGACAGGCAACAGTGGAAGAGGTTCATCCCATGACAAAACCTGCCATAAGGCAGAACATCTAGATAGATAGATAAGGAATCTGCTCCACGTACAACACCTTTTGGGCTATGTCCGCTGGACTTAACCTGCAAAACTGACCATTCGTGATATCTCCCTTATTAATCCTCCTGACGAAAAAATGCACATGAAAAAAGTTTTAGAGATGGATTTCCATCACGTTTGGTTAATTTCCACTCAGGTTGGTCGTGTACTGTATATATTGTGGAAGAATCACCATTTCGGTTCCCTATAAACCACCAGTCCATTCCGGGAACATGAAATGATATAGACCTTTAAAACCTACCTTTGGATAGGTGGATGCTAAATATAAAGTTTGGTTCGAATATCTTAAGTTGTTTTCAAGTTGTAAGAAATACGCTTTACACGTACCCGCTCTTGAGTTAAGTCCGACGGTCCGGACATGATATCTCCCTTATTAATCCTCGTATCGAAATGATGCACATGAGAAAAAAGGTTTAGAAATTAATTTCCATTAAGGCAGGTAGATTTACATTAAGTTTGGTTGTGTATATTTTGTGGGAGTGTAAAATCACGGTTTCGGTTTTGTATAAACCCCCAGTTAGTTCAGGGATTTAGAAACAATATTTGCCCTAAGACCTACCGAAGGACAGGTAGATTCTAAATATGAAGTTTGGTGGAAATATATCCAGTAGATTCTAGCCCTCGCGTACATTCGGAGTTATTAAGGAAGAAAATAATACAGTTAAGTTGAAATCAATAGAAAATGGTTTATAACTGAGGACAGCCGGATAACGACAAATATGTTAATGCCAAGTGAATGTATTGGGAAATCAAATGTCCTTCAATAAATTACGCTGCTGTGAGTTTTGGATGTATTAAAGCAGTAACAGAGGAGAAATTTAGGCGCAGTGGTTCTTAGGTAAACAGATAAGAAAATGACTAATGGTGTTATTAATTAATCTTTTAGAGGGCGGTTATAAACTCCAACGATATTCCCCCAATATCCCGCAGATAGGCCGATTGACGCCTCTCTTGCCTTCTACCCACGGAACAACCACGAATTTAAGAGCATGATGAGGAAAATGGCAATACGTTACTTCCCTACTGGCATGCAGTCAGAGACGTTGCCATGGTAACCTGTAGGTTCCTTGTCGATCTGTCGGTCACTCAATGCAGATCATGATACCCGCAGAAAATAGTAAATTTCTCCGTCATGTGAAGAGTAAGGTAAATTATGAACATAACAAAAGTTGTTTATAATGAAGAGACGTTTCACGTACGGTCCACGAAAGTTACAGAAAATCAATAGTATAAGAGAATATGGAGGAAAATCGTTCTGATTTTCCTATAAACCCCCCATCTATTCAAAGATTTTAAAATTATATGCATATTGAAACTTTCCCAGGGATACGTATACTCTAAATATGAAGTTTGGTTGAGATCTATCCAGCCGGTCCGACGTGATGGTGGAACAGACAGACAGACAGACAGACAGACAGACAGACAGACAGACAGACAGACAGACAGACAGACAGACAGACAGACAGACAGACAGACAGACAGACAGACAGACAGACAGACAGACAGACACTAAAATTAAAAACCACCGATTCTGTCTTTAGTTGACCTAAAACGGAAAAATATCTGAAAAATTGGCAAAACAAATGAAATTACAGACAGCGGACCCCCTACAACTGTATTTATATAGATAATACCTAATAATAATATGTGCATCCAACCCTCGTCGCGTTCCTCTACAGGGTCCTGTATAAGGTGAGATGAGTTTCCCTAGTGAGTTTTTTACGACTAGGTGCCCTTCCTGACGTCAACGTCATCAGAGGAGTTTACGTAATTAAAGGAACGACTTGATATAAAATAGTAGAAAAGGAGAGGGTGAAACCCCGTGTGACCACATACTCTACTCTTTCGAACAGTACCAACTGGTCTGATCAAGGATTGACGCATGAATCACCATCAACAGCGTCGCAGGCCCTCACTGCATATGAACACTGCTGAGAGGTTTGGAATTGAAATCAGGCTTTTGGAACCAAATATATTTATAAAAAATGCACGCTATTCACGAATTAGCGGTAGTTCAATTCGAAGTCCTGAAGCGCCTCGGCCGTTCGGCAAGGAATCGGGAGGCTCTTCAGACTTCCCAATACTGAGCAGATCTGCCTTTACGTCACGAGCGATCAATGTTCAGCTTGCCCACCAACAACCCACCATAATGCAGATCAGTTGTAACTGATTATTTAGCTTGACATAATAATAGATGTACTGTCACTCTTATGGATTTAAAGTATTCAATTTTACCGCAGAGACGCTAAGCTCAATCAGGCCGAGAGGGTAAAGTCGTGCTCGGTTAATCCGGAGGATCTTGCTCCGATTCTCCGTCAGGAAGTCAAAAGTTGAGAAATGAGATTCCGTTTCCGGAGGTACACATGGCCCGGTGGTTCACTCAACCTATATCTACTGAGTACCAGGTTAATTCCTGTGGGCGAAGTCGGCCGGGCGTAGAGCTGAGCACCCTAATCCACTTAGTGCTGAAGTTACGTAGAGTTCCACTCCTTCAAGGGCCTTCATGGACTGTACTTAGGCAAGTTTGCTTTACTTTTCAAAGGTGCTCACTTGCCGAATGAAACGTCTAACTTCCTTTTCTTGCAGATCTCAAAGTATAAGAGTGCACAAGCACAAACATTGTGGCGTTCCTAATGAGCTTCGGACTAGTAAGCGACCACTCTTCCTACACCATAATAATTCAGACCAGCCCACTTTTCAAATTTTGATTTACGCGTCTATGGAAATAATTTCGTAAAACGGTGCCAATTCCACAAACAAATTTTTTGTAGAAAATATTTGACACTCGGAATCTAGTAGTTGACAATCCTACTGACTTCCAATAACATCTGAAAATGTGGAAGAACTGTGTAATACTCTAAAGACGAATTCATGAAGAAAGAAAAAGAGTGCTCCAGGTAAGTTATGCGGACAAATTTGATAAGATTGATAACAATTTGATCATCTTTTATATGAGAAATGCCAACGGCCGTAGCCGTGTTGAAACACCGGATCCCGTGAGATCTCCGAAGTTAAGCAACATTGGGCGTGGTCAGGAGTTGGATGGGTTGCCACGCGCTGTTGGTGGGGGGGGGTTAAGGGAATGGAGGAGCGGAAAGGAACTGGCCACCCTACTGCACGTAAACTCCTGCTCAGGAACACCTCTGCGGAGGTTCGGACCTGCCTTCGGGCAGAATAACCCTTACCTTACCTATATAAAAAATGCAGGGAATTCAAAATTGATAAATATAGGAAAAATAACCATGCATTTAACCCTACATGGACAAATGTTTGGTTATTAGAACGTGGGCCAAGAGAAGGGGCGGGGGATTCTGAGACCCATTGTAAAAAATATGTAATAAGCGTGGATTATACTCACATAGACTATGAAACATCATATAATGAATAATTCCTATGGAGAATTTCAGTATGTATATATTAAAAGAGTTTACTAAATACAGCTTTTGGCAAATCCGTCTGTTCGTTCTACTTGACCAATTTGCTTTTTTTTTTTTTATTTTATTTTTTTATTCTCTCCGGAATAACCTGTCGGTGAATCATGAGACACTGATAGATCTCTAAGTTCAGCCAACCTTGAGTAATCATAAAATACATAATTAAATATCACTCCAATAATTGAAAACGAAGGCTTATCCTAGGCTACAATACAAAGGGCACTAGGAAAGGTTTGCAGTGTAATGAACGCTTTAGACTTTTTCAAAATAATTTCCACCCATTCAATACACTTCTCTATACGTCGAAACCAGTCCCGAACCAACTCTGCCACTTTTGTTCGGTTACATTTTCACACGCTTGATCCCATGCTGCCAGAAGCTTCTTGTCGGATGCAAATCGCCGCCCTTTTTGTTTCATCTTCACTTCTAGGAAGAGTGCGAAGTCACATGGGGCAAGATCAGGACTGTATGGAGGGTGATCAAGCACAGTCCACCCTGATCTGGCAAGAAAATCCGTTGTTACAGTAGCACGATTTGCTGGAGCATTGTCATGATGCAAGAGCCAAGTGTTGAGCCGTGAACTTGAACGGAGCTTCTTGAGAGCCTGGATGACCTGAGGCGGACAAGTCTCACTGTACCACTTCGCAGAAACTGTCCTTTGTCCTTCTAGCACAACCCGAGTCAGGATGCCCCGTTTAGTGAAGAATACTGCAATCATCATTTTCTTCACTGACCTTGACTTTCGCACAGTCACAGGAATACCCTCATCTTCAAACAACCACACCTTGTTCTGCGATTTTGTTGGGTCATCGTAATAATAAAGCCAAGTTCCGACACCTCTAACGATGGTAATGACGTTACGAGAAGTCCCATTTTCTACTGTTTTAGCATTTTTCGGCACCATTTCACTCGATGTGCCCTTTGTTTCTCTGAATGTGAATGGGGCACCCGAAGGGAACAAGCCTTTCTAACATGGAGATGGTCGTGCAGACTTGAATGAATAGCTGGTGCAGGGACTTGGATATGTCAATCGCCTATCTTGCTGGAACATTTCCACAAAGCTTCAATGTTTTCCTCAGTCACTGATTCAGACGGTGGCCCAGAACGAAGATAGTCTTCAACCCCAGAATCTCCCCTCTGGAACTCTTTGTACCAGGAGAAAATTATTGTCCGATGCGTACAGTCTTTTCCCAGCAGAGTAGTTATTTCCTCCAGGCACTGGTCAACAGTTAATCAACGAGCAAAATTGTAGCGGATAATTGCGCGATATTCACTTTTTGACCACACTGACAATTTAACTTGCTTTCGATCCCACTGCTTGGTAAAAACCGGTGTGAAGGTCGCGCCTTGCTGTCTTCTAGACCGGTTTTCACCCCTCTTTTCATCCCTCACCATAACAGGGGTGTCCAGCCAACCGTTTTTGCGTATTGTAAAACTTTCATAGTGCCCTTTTTACATTCTGTATTTAGCGACTACCGCTTTCATTAATATTCTGCTGTATGTGATTTTCATTCTTAGTAATGTCATTGCATGCAGCCATGTTTGATTACTACCCGTTAAGTCAGAGAGTATACATATTCTCTGAACGCGGAATAATAATATTCCCTGCTAGATACTCTTTGATTTCTAACCTTTCCTAGCCCCGAAATATGATCAACAGATGCCAGAGCGTTCCGAATAACTAACATGCTGCTAAGAGAAAAAGTATACAGAACAAACAGACCCCATCTTGACATAACCCAGCTACATTAGAAAGAATGAAGGCCATTTATCTTTAAAAAGTTTTCTGCCTGGCAAAAAGCGCTCCTTCGACACAATGACA
Organism: Anabrus simplex; assembly: GCF_040414725.1. Classification (NCBI taxonomy): domain Eukaryota; kingdom Metazoa; phylum Arthropoda; class Insecta; order Orthoptera; family Tettigoniidae; genus Anabrus; species Anabrus simplex. Next base: position 1,761,792,272 of record NC_090265.1, on the reverse strand, counting down.
AGCTCTTTTTTTTTTTTTTGCTGGTTTCTTTACGTCGCACCGACGGTGGGACAGGAAAAGCCTAAGAATGGGAAGGAAGCGGCCGTAGCCTTAAATAAGGTACAGCCCCAGCATTTGCTTGGTGTGAAAATGGGAAACCACGGAAAACCATTTTCAGGGCTGCCGACAGTGGGGTTCGAACCCACTATCTCCCGAATGCATGCTCACAGCTGCGCGCTCCTAACCGCACGGCCAACTCGCCCGGCATGCCAAGCTTTACATCAAGAACTGCAGGATAAAAGAAAGTGAATACATGCACAGATTTTTACAGAACAGACGACATGACGACGGCAGGATGGATGAGTTCTGACTACGAACAGCGGCATACATAACGCGTTTCTCATGAAATGTTCATAAAACAATTGTAAAGAGCAGCACGAATCCTGTAGTGAAATATTAAATTGGAATTCAGTTCGCCCAGATATTGGTCACAAATACATATCGAACACGGATACATTTCTTGTAGGTCAGCGTTATTTCTGGGCTCATATTTAAGCATATTACAGTATTATTGCTTCAGTCACAGAGTTATCTATCAAAGAATGTCTCTTAGTATCATAATCATCTTTATCATTAACGTCATTTAAGCCCAGAATAAAATACATCCAGATATTAGTCACGAACACACATTAGACACGAATTTCTTCGTCTGAAGAATCAAAATTTTGCTCCACATCGTCCTCCTCTCCTAACATTCTGTAGATACATAGATAGATAGATAGATAGGTAGATAGATAGATAGGTAGATAGATAGATAGATAGATAGATAGATAGATAGATAGATAAATAGATAGATAGACAGATAGATAGATAGATAGATAGATAGATAGATAGATAGATAGATAGATAGATAGATAGATAGATAGATAGATAGATAGATAGATAGATAGATAGATAGATAGATAGATAGATAGACAGATAGATAGATAGATAGATAGGCAGATAGGTAGACAGATAGATAGGCAGATAGATAGATAGATAGATAGATAGATAGATAGATAGATAGATAGATAGATGTGTTGTTGTTTGAGTCATCAGTCCATAGACTGGTTTGATGCAGCTCTCCATGCCACCCTATCCTGTGCTAACCTTTTCATTTCTACGTAACTATTGCATCCTACATCTGCTCTAATCTGTTTGTCATATTCATACCTTGGTCTACCCCTACCGTTCTTGCCACCTACACTTCCTTCAAAAACCAACTGAACAAGTCCTGGGTGTCTTAAGATGTGTCCTATCATTCTATCTCTTCTTCTCGTCAAATTTAGCCAAATCGATCTCCTCTCACCAATTCGATTCAGTATCTCTTCATTCGTGATTCGATCTATCCATCTCACCTTCAGCATTCTTCTATAACACCACATTTCAAAAGCTTCTATTCTCTTTCTTTCTGAGCTAGTTATCGTCCATGTTTCACTTCCATACAATGCCACGCTCCACACAAAAGTCTTCAAAAACATCTTTCTAATTCCGATATCAATGTTTGAAGTGAGCAAATTTCTTTTCTTAAGAAAGCTCTTCCTTGCTTGTGCTAGTCTGCATTTTATGTCCTCCTTACTTCTGCCATCGTTGGTTATTTTACTACCCAAGTAACAATATTCATCTACTTCCTTTAAGACTTCGTTTCCTAATCTGATATTTCCTATATCACCTGCCTTCGTTCGACTGCACTCCATTACTTTTGTTTTGGACTTATTTATTTTCATCTTGTACTCCTTACCTAAGACTTCATCCATACCATTCAGCAACTTCTCGAGATCTTCTGCAGTCTCAGATAAAATAACAATATCATCGGCAAATCTCAAGGTTTTGATTTCCTCTCCTTGGACTGTGATTCCCTTTCCAAATTTCTCTTTGATTTCCTTTACTGCCTGTTCTATGTAAACATTGAAAAGGAGAGGGGACAAACTGCAGCCTTGCCTCACTCCTTTCTGGATTGCTGCTTCTTTTTCAAAGCCCTCGATTCTTATCACTGCAGACTGATTTTTATACAGGTTGTAGATAATTCTTCGTTCTCGGTATCTGATCCCTATCATCTTCAGAATCATAAATAGCCTGGTCCAATCAACATTATCGAATGCCTTTTCTAGATCTACGAATGCCATGTACGTGGGCTTGTCCTTCTTGATTCGATCCTCTAAGATCAGACGTAAAGTCAGGATTGCTTCACGTGTTCCTACATTTCTTCTGAAGCCAAATTGATCTTCCCCCAACTCAGCTTCAACTTGTTTTTCCATTCTTCTGTAAATAATACGTGTTAGATAGATAGATAGATAGATAGATAGACAGATAGATAGATAGATAGATAGATAGATAGATAGATAGATAGATAGATAGATAGATAGATAGATAGATAGATAGATAGATAGGCAGATAGGTAGATAGATAGATAGATAGATAGATAGATAGATAGATAGATAGATAGATAGATAGATAGATAGATAGATAGATAGATAGATAGGCAGATAGGTAGATAGATAGATAGATAGATAGATAGATAGATAGATAGATAGATAGATAGATAGATAGATAGATAGATAGATAGATAGGTAGACAGATAGATAGGCAGATAGATAGATAGATAGATAGATAGATAGATAGATAGATAGATAGATAGATAGATAGATATGATTTATTTTAACTGGCGAAGTTAGGGACACGTGCCCCTGTCTTACACTTAACCAGTGAAATACATAATTAACATAAAAATATATAACAGTGAATAAATGAAAAAAGAGACTGAAACAAATTACTATGGTACTATGCTATCTTGCTGTACATAAAAATAACTATTATAATACACAATATAAATTAACATTTTGCTGCCTTCGAAGAAATTAACATACAAAGTATTACAATTTCAATAATAATAATAATAATAATAATAATAATAATAATAATAATAATAATAATGCAGGTATACATACTAATATTTACAATTAATTTGTCCAATTCCAGAAATATAGGCTATCACATTGATGAATGTTACAGTTTTTGTGTGTTTACTGTGGGTGAAAAACATTGCAAAATGGGGATAGGCATAAGGATAACTACGCAGGAAACTACAGCTGAGTACATTCTAACACTATTGATGAATAATAACAATAATAATAATAGGAAGAAGAAGAACAATGAGGAGAAGAAAACGAAGAATAAGAAGGAGAAGGACCATGAGCAGGAGAACAATAAGAAGAAGCCGAAGAAAAGAAGAAGGCGAAGACGAAGAAGAAGAAGAAGAAGACTGTCCCACTACGAGCTCGTTTCATAGATATATTTTGAACACATACTTTTATGTCTTCCGTGGTTTGATATCCCTCTGACCTCCTGCGGAAGGAAGTTCCATTCACGTCTGGCCAGAACAGTGAAAGAATTGTTGTAGGTCGAGGATTTATGCTTAGGAATAGCGAGCAAGGTCGAGCTCAGCGCTCTGGTGTTTTAACACTACATTTATTTCGATTCATGTTGACTCATAGCTTACGCATCACATAAGTAGCAATATGTAAGCAGTATAATTTATCTGTAGCATTACAAGCATACCCTAACTGCTAATCTAACAGTAACCTGTATTTTTGCTTCAATAATTTGGTTGTTGCATTCTCGACTATTTTTTCTGCATTATTGGAACCTACTTGGGCAAAGCTGATGTAAAAACGTCAGTGAATGGCTTGGTCTTTACTTGGCCCACGGGAGGTCATCGCATGCCCAAAACGATATTGATTACCATTTTAAGGTAAGAGAAAAGCTTGAAAATTATTTAGTTTATTGGGGTAGTTAATGTATAACTCATATAACAATATACTTCTTTACAACCGTTGCATTACAAGAAGTAATTTAACCCTCCTACCTCTCGCCTTGGTTCTTGTAGGGTTACTTTGAATTGCTTCTGAGTGAAAAATATTCCCTTCTATCTCTTATATCCTATTAAAAAGACCACAAGCCCTTATCCCTTGTCCTATATTTTAAAAATCACCCTCTAATCTCAGCAAAGTATACAGTGTAGTACTAATTTAAGGAAAACGGACATTAATGCCATTTTTGTTTGTTAATCTCTTGGTGAACATTCTGGTTAACGGAAATTCCTTATCTTGGGCGGATGTTTATGAGGCAGTAACTTAAGAGAGATAAGGTTTTAACGAGTGGGTGGAAGACGAGCTACACATATCTCTCTACATCCATCCTTCGCCACCAGCAACCATTATATTCAAGAATCGCATTTCCCTCTCCACGCCTGAGAAGTTATGACGCAGCCATTCATGGTAATCAGATATCGATTTGATTCTGGTTGCCAAATTACCTCTACTATGCTAGATCAGTGTCGCTGAAACATGGGTCAAAGGTGAAGGAAGAAGTGACCCACATATTTGAAGTCATCACTTTTAATGCAGAGACATATTTCGTGTCAAAGAATTCAGAAAATGGTTTTAGGAATGTGATATTTTTTTTTTGCTAGTTGTTTTACGTCGCACCGACACAGATAGGTCCTATGGCGACGATGGGACAGGGAAGGGCTAGAAGTGGGAAGGAAGCGGCCGTGGCCTTAACCTTTAATTACTCGCGCGGGGTCTTTGAGGCCCCACTCCCTTTTTAAATTGTTATATTTTCCCGAAGTGACTACGTGTGACCTTGACACATGCAATAGCTTCGTGTAATGGGTAGGGGAGCTCAGTTCAGTAGTTGGCTCATTGTTGCCAAGTAAGGTACTCAGTGGAGAGCAGTGACCAGGCCTGGAAGACCCCATGCGAGTAATTACGTATGAAAATAAACTAAGGTAACTCTTTTCATATTCTTGCACATACTGCTTATAAACAACTATTTATTTAGTTTTGACGATGTGAACGTGTAATAAACATATTTTGGCCAGCATCTGAACCTCCTGTGATGTCTGGGAATTGTTATTATACAAGAAGTAAGCCTATAACCTACAGTATAAGGCGCTTCTACTTTGACATGGGACACAGTGCAGCAATTAGAGCGATATGTTATTGATTTTCTCTCATACTTCTATCTGTATTTCGCTTTCAGATGAATATGGATGGAAGGAACAGTCGTCAAGTACAGGATATTGAACAGTAGCTTTTAGGAGAAAAAGAAGAAGAAGAAGTCCCAGTTGTTTCCGATTCTGGTCCAGACTGTGAAATATTCAGGAATCATAAAGCGGTAATACTGATCTCCAGCATGCATCATGATAGCTACTGAAGATGCTGAGGAGAAGAAATCGGAAACAGTTCTGTTTGATAAAAGCACGAAAGCTGGGATACACACAAATTACAAGTTATGCCAAACTTACAACGTAGCACAACGAACCAACAGATGGACACTCGTTTTCTATCATCTCTTCAATGGGGTTGGTATCAACGCTTCCGTTGTATGGAAATTCAATTACAGCCACGAGAAAAACATGCCAAGGAGAGTATTTTTGGAAAAGCTGGCGAAAGAACTCATGAAACCATGGCTTTTGGCGCGTGCTGCTATACCTAGCCTGCCTACAAATATCAAGAAAGACTACGTAAAGATAATGGTGACAGGGAAGATGTAGAGGATCCATAAACTTCAAGAAAGAGATGCGTGATTTGCCCTAGGTCAAAGGAGAAGAAAATAAAAATTAGATGTGAAAAATGCAAGGAACCTATTTGTGGGGAGCACATGATGAAAATATGTGAGAATGGTGTGTAATGTGAGAAAAAAAGCACTGTCATGAACTTAATGTTACTTAATGTTTATTGATTTCTTGTAAACATGCTTTTTAATGCGGTGCAGTGTTTGAAGTAAAATAAGATGCAATTTAGAGTATTTTTTCAACGCATACCTTTCGGGAGGCCTTAAAGACCCCACGCGAGTAATGAAGGGGGAAAACTGAGCGCGAGTATCTAAAGGTTAATTAAGGTACAGCCCCAGCATTTGCCTGGTGTGAAAATGGGAAACCACGGAAGACAATTTTCAGGGCTGCCGACAGTGGGGTTCGAACCTACTATCTCCCGAATACTGGACACTGGCCGCACTTAAGCGACTGCAGCTATCGAGCTCGGTAAATGTGATAATGCTAATGGCGTATAGTCTCTGGGGAGGGTTAGTGCAGGTCCTTAGAAATGACGTCTATAGTCAGCCTGCGTTTCTGTGACGGTGATGCTCTAATGTTCTAATGTTCAGGATGGTATATACCAGTGGTGTTTTCCCAGGGTGGGTAAGTTATACGTCAACGCCGAAATAAAATCAAAGGAAAATGTAATAGTTGTTTAATTTATTTAAATGTGATGCTATATTATGTGACTAATGTATTTTCCCTTCGTTATCGTTCCGCTCCATATATTGCAGTTTCCCTTAGCACAGTTCGAAACCGTCTACCACGCCGGCAAGGCATTAGTTCTGTTTTCAACGACTCCACAGCTTCACTCCCTGGAATCGTACATGCGCGCATGTACACTTGCCTCATGCTTGCTAAACCTGGTCAAGGCGTTGTTTCAGTTTCCAGCGCTTTGTGTTCACTTTTTGTTTGCGAGTGTATTATTGCTTACGCAATCAAGTCGGAGGTTTAAATGTTTTATTATGGGTAGTGAAAACATTATAAAACAATTGAATGGATGAAAACCATAACGGTATAAGTGACATTTTTATTTAAAAAAAACGAGTTAAGTGCAGGATGTAACTCCGGGAGGATGTATCTTCTCACCAGCAAAGAGATACAAGTGATAGCGGTAATATTCTGCGCTCTAGTGATGGGTGGTATAACTACAAATAGCATGCTTTAGATGAGTGTTGTTTAAATGCCTTTTTCTATGAATGAACAAAATGCTACTTATACCGTTATGGCTTTCATCAATAATAATAATAATAATAATAATAATAATAATAATAATAATAATAATAATCGTATGGCCTCAGCTACCGTGTGCAGACATTTCAATTTGACGCCATCTGTCTGTCTGCTCGTCAATTTCGACGTTTCGTTTTACTCTAGGCCCACTAGATGGCAGACCGAGTAAACCAAAACTCTCTTGGGCGTCTTGGCTGAGATTCAATGAATTTTGTCGGGTAAACACCAAATGTGTCACCAAAGATATTTTACATGCCGACATCGTACGACATGGAGTGTCGAATGAACTTCTTTCCGCCCTTCAAAAATCCGACTACCTCTGCCAGGTAGTTTTGACAGTGATTCACAGTGATCGACCATGGCGAGCCATTTTCAGAACAACCGATAGCTGGTCTCTTAACTTTCTATAAATGACTTTAGTTTTGCAATATTACAGTTTTAAAGTATATACAAGTGTACAAAGGTGAAGTGACTGAAATGGCCAAAGTAAGTATTTCATATTTGAGACAAAATAGTAATTCTCTAAAGGCGTTTTAATTTTTCTCCATGTCCTTCCATTATATTAACTAATTTCGTAATATGAATTATATGGTAAAAGAAACAATGGAGGGAGCGGTTAGGGTGAAATGTGCGGGATTATATTTAATACATTCACTTCATCTGTAACAACACGTAAACTTCTGGCGCAGGAAACGCCACTGGCATATAGTCACCCAATCGCCGAGCCAGAAGAATTAACAAATTAATGTTTTTCAATTCCCGTGTCGGCCGTGAATCGAACCCGGAACCTCTGGACCATGCCCAGCCATAGAGCGGGACGGTATGTAAATACAAATCTAATATTCCCTACACTTGCCTTCGTATGACAAGCAAGCCAGTAGTTTTACGTGAATAATGAAATCGAGGTCATAGCCACAGTCTTTCGTGAAATCCGAAACATAGAGATACAGCTTTGGCTTGTGTTTTGAGGATTCTGAGTTCTTTACCCGTGTTGACCAAGTGCCTGATTAATTCCTGTATCTCAGGGACGGGGTGTTTGTCTCATATCCACACACCTCATCACTCAACCAACTATCACAGAAACACACACAACAGTTAATACATCTCTCCACCTATGATTGGCGTCAGCAGGGGCATCCGGTTACAAAACAGGGACCAGTCTACACGTGTGACCAAATTAGCACGTGCGGACTCGTGAAGGTGTGGGAAAAACCTCTGTAGAAGGGAAGTAGATGCAGAAGTAGAAGAAGAAGAAGAATTTAAAAAATACCAAACGCAACGGCCATGATTTGAAACGCAGCTGCCTTGATAATACAACAGTGGACTTATCACTCGGCTGTCATGCTACGAATATACTAATGAAATCTGATATGTATTGTAACGGTTCAAATCCCGTTACAAGATGATATCTGTATTTTTATTATTATTATTATTATTATTATTATTATTATTATTATTATTATTATTTTATCAGTGATATTATTACTATTATTGTAATTATCATTCTAATTTAATTCAATTTTGCAATGCTTGTCGCTTGCAGGATTGTACTTAGATGTATGCATATATACGTATGTGTAGAATAACACTCAAGACATGTACAGTGAGAATTGTTATATATCAGATGTTGGATATGACATTGCTATATTGTGCAATACTGCTGACATTTCTGTCAAGTAATCGCCACGTCATGGCTACGTCATCGTGCTCACTTAGCAATGAGCTCAGTTCCTTTGAGTTTCTTAGGGAGCCCCAGGGGATTTCACCATTACATGTAATACTTATCGCGTACGTGGGAGTAGGTCATGGTTATTTCTGGAGATTACGTAGGTGTGCCATACAACGTCTATAAAAGGTGGCTGCATATTATAGCGTCAGTCATTAGTTAAACGGAAGCTGAACAGTGAAGAAGTCAAATGGATAAGTGGACAGTCGTTATTCTACTGGAAGCAGAGGCCACAGTTGGCCATTGTGTGAACGAGATGGAGAAGACTCAGTGAGCCATTAGTCTTTGGTCATTGAGAGAGTGAGGCCAAAGTTGGTCGGTCACTTAGTTGAATACCACACAGATTTACCAAGAAATCATATGATATGGAAAAGAAGCAGTCACATGGATACATCACCAAATTAGGCGTGACACATCTACAGTAAAAACCAGATTTAAGGAATACGTCGTAATTACACTCAAAGTGTTGAAGGTACAGTCAAGTGAAACAGTGAGGGATATATTTTGTATAAATTGTTAAATGTCCGGTCAAGAAGAATTCAAATTCATGCCTAGTTTCTTTCAGTTGCAATGTCATAATTTCATATTCTCTTCTGTTTTATCGCAACAAGACTCACTATTTTTATATATTATTTAAAGAAATTATTTTGTTCTATCAAATGAATTCATAGTATTATTTCAATGACAGAATTAGATAACCTCAAATTTATTTTTTTTGTGCTAGGGGCTTTACGTCGCGCCGACACAGATAGGTCTTATGGGGAAACCGAACGCCAATCTCCTTTTCCCAGAACTTACATGGTATGTTGTCAAAATTAAGCTTATTACCCCACACCCTGTTAGTTGTTAGTATTAAAAATATTACAAAGTGTCGACGCAACGTGGGACTGGAATAAATTCAGAATTTGTTCTGAATGACAGCGTATCATAGGTTCATTTTGGGAGGAGTATGCACATTTAAGCCAACGGAATTATTACCGGTAAATGTCAGTAGTGTAAGTTTGTGATGTATATTTGAATTTTGGGGATATGTCAAGGGATTTGAAGAGGGAAATATAATTTAAGATCGCGTACTGTCACTAGTGAACTAAAGATGGACAAGGAAGACAATAACAAGTCATGTGACGACGAGGTCATTGCTTCTGCGGACATCCAAGGTGAAATTCAGAATAGGGAGCAGGTGAATACGATGGAAGCTTCTGAGGTAATTCAGGAAAGTGCAGAAATTGAGAAGCACACTGTAACTCAAAAGAAATTCTCACGGGCAATGAATTTACAACAATTTAATTGGTTGATGGCCGAAATGACCGAGCTCAGGAAACAAATGGTTAGTAAGGAAGAGATGAAAGAATTACTCGAAAATGGGAATAAACAGATAATTAGCAACTTGGAACAAGTAATTAGTAGTAATAAAGAAAATTTAAATAAACAGATTAACAGTAAAATGGAAAAATTAATTGATAGTAACAATGCGATCATTAGTAATATAGATACTAAGATATTAGAGATAAATGATCAAACATCTAAGTTAGAAGATGAGTTAGTAAGTAAGTCACATGAAAAGTGTGGTGAAATTGAACGTGAAATGGAGTTGGATCGGAGCAATCTTCATATTCAGACCGAGGATGTCAAAGGAACATGTACAGAGAATATCGTAGAATTAAATGATAAAAGTTCTAGTAATCGGGAAGAAATTCATGAGGTAGTCGAGAAAAGATTGGACAAGATTTACAATGTAGTTGGGGAAGAGACGAGGGAACAGGTTAGTAGAAATGAACAAATTGAAAGCAAACTTGTGGAGGTCACTGAACTACGGAACGGACAGGAAACGCTATTACAGCAGGTGACAGAGAGAGAGGAGGAAGAATTGCAGGAAGAAGTGAGAATAGAGGAAGAGAAGGCTGAGAGAGAAGCGGAAGAAGAAATTTTGAGTTGCCAGAGAGTGATACGGCAGGAATTTACAGATGAGACGGCGGTAGATGAGATAGTAGCGAGTGGTTTGTTTAGTAGGGATCGTGATTTAACCAAGTTTTTTTGGAAAACAGTTTAATCCTTTAGAGTTTGTAAAACTTGTTGAGAAATGATTTGCAAGTAAGTTGAGGAATAATATTATTGAATGGGAATACGTGCTGGAAATCTTGTCGAATGTTTTTGTCGGTGAAAGTATAATATGGTTTCGAGTGTACTGGGATAATATGTCTAATTTAGGAGAATTTAAAGACAAGTTCATTGATAGGCTTTGGGAGAAATGTGTGGAAGTGCGCGTGAGAGAGTGAGAGAACGCATGATGTCTGGGGAAAGTAGTATAATAGAGAGGGGGGGAAAATGTTAGCTGTGTATCAGAGGAGAGGGGGTGATCATGATTCGCAGAGGATTAAGAGTTATGTTGATGGTGATAGGGGTCAGAGGAGTAACCAGAGAGAATCTGAAGATGGGAGGCGTATGAATTTGAGTTGTGAGAGAGAGGATCAGAGGAGTAACCAGAGAGAATCAGAAGATGGTAGACGTACGGATTTGAGTTATCAGAGAGACTATGATAGTCTTAATATGAATGTTATCTAAGTGTCGTTATCGAGCCAGAGTATTTCAGATTCACAGGGAATCGGGTAAATTAAGTGAACAGTCCGAAGGTAGGAGATGAACTGGTATTTAGTATAAGTAGTTATGTAGTGAAAGTAGATTTAAGAGTTGTGTTATTGTGACCTAAGTAGTGTTAAGTGAGATATTTAAGTAATGACGTAGTCATAGGTAATGAAGTAATTAATGGTAGCAGTAAGTTAGACGTAAGAAGTGATCTGTTAAAGTGATGTAAGTACTTATAATACTGAGAACATGATGTAAGTAGTGAGGTAGTAACTCCGATGATGGAAATTGTGAGATGAAGAAGGTAAATGAAGGTTCTGTTAGATATTATAACAGCCGTTGGGTAAGTCAAAGTGAGTAAATAAAATGACAGTGGTACCAATCACGATTTAAGATAATTGTAAGTTTCAGCTATGCCTTGTACCAAATCTTGTGTATTCAGTTATTTTAGGAGCTGACGTGGTTATAAGTTATGGAAGTAGAATAGACTTTGATTTAGGTAGTGTGTGTTTGTTCTGGGAGGAAATTAGCAAAGAAGTACGTGTTAATAATGATGGTCTGAGGTAAGTGTTTGGGTAACGTGTGTTCTTTAAAGATAGATGAGAGGTAAGTGAAGGTGTCCCTAGTGAGAGGAAATGTGTTGAAGTGTGTTACGTGTCTATACGATCTGTATCCGAGGGATAGTCGGTATGAGGCAGTGACGTGAGGTAATTTGAGTGAATTACAGGAGTAATTGTGTTCGACGTTAGGTAAGCATCGAGATGTATTTAGTGGTAAGTGAGGAAGAACACGTATACGAACATAAATTTGTAGTACATGACCATTCATCATTTGTGGGAGGTAAGTACCCCATTCAACTTAAATGTGCTAGTGAAGTCTAAGAACAAATAAACATTATGCTGGATTACGGAATAATTGAACCATCTTGTACCCATAGTATTGATTCTTTAATTATTGTTGCCAAGTAGGATGTGATTTATTGAGATATTTAAGTTAATGAGGGCAAAATTGATTCAGTTTGAGTGACAGAATGCTACTCAGAGTCCCATTATCATCATCTGCAGAGGCGGAAATATGTTGAAGTTATTTTTGTATCAGGGGTAATTCACTATTGTGAACCGTATCGGGAAGTGTGCATATTCCTTAAAAGATCAGGAAGAGAAGATTGTCGGTATTTATACTATTATATGTGTAAAGAAGTACTTCACGTGAGATTTGTTGAGATAAAAATAAGATGATTAATTTTTGGAAGAAACTGGCAAAATGAAACTAACATCTGTGAATTTGCGTGTGAACCAAGTGTCGTATTGGTGTATTGGAAGAATAAGTGCTACATTGTCATGGATTGTATGGCAAAGCGGAGAACAAGACATTGGACAGTTATCTACGATAACAATATGCGAGGAAAGTTCTCATATACGTGATATTTCACAAAAAGTTTTGATATGTAAAAAAAGAAGAATGTAGTGTAATTACTTAAAATTATTTGTATGCGTTAAATTGAGTTCTGTACTCCTGTGATTTGTATGAGAGAGAGGGAGAGAGAAAATGGGACACTGGACAGTTATCTACGATGGCAATGTGCGAGAAAAATTCTCATATTTGTGATATTTTATAAAATGTATGGATGTTGAAAAAGAAAATTATTGTTGTATACTCATTTAAAGTGTTCATCTGTGTCAGTGTTATATATATATAATTTTGTTCATAAATCAATCGATTCTTTGTCCTTCGATTTATTTATGAGGGAGGCGAATTATAACGGTTCAAATCCCGTTACAAGGTGATATCTGTATTTTTATTATTTTATGATTTTATCTGTATTATTATTATTATTATTATTTTATCTGTGATATTATTACTATTATTGTAATTATCATTATAATTTAATTCAATTTTGCAATGCTTGTCGCTTGCAGGATTGTACTTAGATGTATGCACATATACGTATGTGTAGAATAACACTCAAGACATGTACAGTGAGAATTGTTATATATCAGATTTTGGATATGACATTGCTATATTGTGCAATACTGCTGACATTTCTGTCAAGTAATCGCCACGTCATGGCTACGTCATCGTGCTCACTTAGCACTGAGCTCAGTTCCTTTGAGTTTCTTAGGGAGCCCCAGGGGATTTCACCATTACATGTAATACTTATCGCGTACGTGGGAGTAGGTCATGGTTATTTCTGGAGATTACGTAGGTGTGCCATGCAACGTCTATAAAAGGTGGCTGCATATTATAGCGTCAGTCATTAGTTAAACGGAAGCTGAACAGTGAAGAAGTCAAATGGATAAGTGGACAGTCGTTATTCTACTGGAAGCAGAGGCCACAGTTGGCCATTGTGTGAACGAGATGGAGAAGACTCAGTGAGCAATTAGTCTTTGGTCATTGAGAGAGTGAGGCCAAAGTTGGTCGGTCACTTAGTTGAATACCATACAGATTTACCAAGAAATCATATGATATGGAAAAGAAGCAGTCACATGGATACATTACCAAATTAGGCGTGATACATCTACAGTGAACACCAGATTTAAGGAATATGTCATAATTACACACAAAGTGTTGAAGGTACAGTCAAGTGAAACAGTGAGGGATATATTTTGTATAAATTGTTAAATATCCGGTCAAGAAGAATTCAAATTCATGCCTAGTTTCTTTCAGTTGCAATGTCATAATTTCATATTCTCATCTGTTTTAACGCAACAAGACTCTCTATTTTTATAGATTATTTAAAGAAATTATTTTGTTCTATCAAATGAATTCATAGTATTATTTCAATGACAGAATTAGATAACCTCAAATTTAATGAGGAAACCGAACGCCAATCTCCTTTTCCCAGAAATTATATGGTATGTTTTCAAAAGTAAGCTTATTACCCCAAACCCTAGAGATAGTCAAGATTCTCATTCTATTGTTGCTGCACTGAGTATTAGCTGGCGCCCTTCAAATAACGTATGTGTAAGTAAGCAGGTAAGAAGTAAGTGTGAGTCCAGGGTTCGACGATTGTGTATTTTATTTAATGAATGTTAATTTTCATAATTTCCATTTTAAATGCAGAATTTCCTAATTTCCATTTTAAATGCAGATATTTCATATTTTTCAAATTAAATTCAGATTAGTATGTTTTCAAGTAAGCAACCGAGTCAGGGAACATTTTACAGTATCTCTCGATTGATATGAGACATGTGAGGCCAATTTTTATAAATATCAATTATTCACTAGATGGAACTTGCAACAAAAGAACTGAGTGGGGATGCAATGCTGCAGTTGAGCATGCAGGACTCAATGCGTTAATATCACGTTGTGATTCTACTCCGTTCACTTTATTGCAATATATTGCTGAAGCATCGGTTCAGAAAGGCCATGGTTCTCTCACTTCCTGTGTAACTGCAGTCCATGCTGGATGTGGCTACAAAGACTTAAGGTAAGGGTAAATCAATCGTCTACCCGTCATGTCACAGGCATGAATTCCCCCCCCCCGATAATGATTGCTACCAGAGAGATACAGTCACTGGATTGAGTGCACATTGTTTCCAATGCAGTGATTTCCCCGCCAAATATGCTCATTCTGAATATCTTTCTGACGGGGGTTTTCTTCCTTTTTAGTAGGTAAAGGACAATCTGATGGATATCATAAATGATCTAGTGTAAATCTATGGTTTAAATATTATTATAGGAGACGCAGTTCGATAACATGAAGTATTCACCTTAAAGTCTTCTTCCTACCGACATGATTTAGCATACAATCACAATTAACGTCAAATCGAAGGAATAATTTAAGCAGCAAAGTTCATGTCACAAAAACCGAGCTCGATAGCTGCAGTCGCTTAAGTGCGGCCATTGTCCAGTATTCGGGAGATAGTGGGTTCGAACCCCACAGTCGGCAGCCCTGGAAATTGTTTTCCGTGGTTTCCCATTTTCACACAAGGCATATGCTGGGGCTGTACCTTAATTAAAGCCACGGCCGCTTCCTTCCCACTCCTAGCCCCTTCCTCTCACATCGTCGTCATAAAACCTGTCTGTGTCAGTGCGACGTAAAGCAAGTTGCTTGATCATGTCACAATGTAAACACATTCATTTTTACGTACATTATACTGTACTTTGAATCAGTGTAGTTCCTTCCAGATGATAATTGAGAATTTTCCGGTGATATTACGGAATGGTGGATGGAAATGATACCTTTTCACTGACAACATAACCAGAACCTTGCCAACATACAGTACTGTCCATTGTCATGTTACTATGTCTGGCGGTGGCCTTGTATGCCTTTGGATAATAAGAGCAACTGGGCCTCAATAACTGCATTTCTTCTATTCTGTATGTCGTTGTCAGACAAGATTTCTGTCATGACGAAAGCTTGATGTTACTCCATTCGTCATCTTAAGTTACCTTCCGCAATACAAGGCCAAACTTACATTTCATTGTTGTGGTATTATTGGAACACTTACTGCAGGAACACATAATCATAGTCCAGTTGCACGCACTATTTTCAATTCTCTGCCCCGCAATCAGTGTGGCGCCGCAACTGTCCAAAGTAGTGTTCATGATCTTCCGAGGTTACCGGGCGAGTTGGCCGTGCGGCTAGGGGCGTGCAGCTGTGAGCTCGCATCCGGGAGATAGTGGGTTCGAACCCCACTGTCCGCAGCCCTGAAGATTGTTTTCCGTGGTTTCCCATTTTCACACCAGGCAAATGCTGGGGCTGTACCTTAATTAAGGCCACGGCCGCGTCCTTCCCATTCCTAGGCCTTTCCTGTCCCATCGTCTCCATAAGACCTATCTGTGTCGGTGCAACGTAAAGCAATTAGCAGATCTCCCGAGGTATTCGAAGGATCGAGATAACCTCCTGTATTGTTGTCATTCCGCTGCCCCCATGTTATGTCTACAGGTATTTGTGCCTTAATTTGCCTACTACTTCCACGTATTCTGTAGCATAGGTACAAATACACAGGTACACGCATGCATGGAAATTGTGTCCCGATATAAACAAATCATAACGTCCCCCCATGTCCTCACTGCAGGTAGAGAGCCCGCGACAAGACTGTTGTGTGTGAAATGGACACAGTGGTGGATGTATAGTAATACAAGCACTGTGCCTTCAGCATTAACCGTTCACTCCCTTCGACTTCTTTTTGGTACTGGAGTGGCCTTCAGCACTACCCGTTCACTCCCTTCCTCTCCTTTTCAGTACTGGAGTGTCGAAGTTCTGATTGTTTATGTCGAGAAACCATTTATGTGCATGCCATTATGCAGCTACTGACCTTACAACGCAAGAATACACAGTGTAAGTTGACCAGCTTAATCAAACTTGGCTCGTTGAAAGCAGGCACGTACTTGACTTCTAAAGTGAAGTCCGTTTAGGGTAACGTGTCTACGTTGAAGAGTTATGAGGCTTCGACAATCATATATTAAGCTATTTTTCATGTCTTCAGGTTAAGGTTGCAATGTATAACTGTATAAATGAATGATAGAATGGTGATAAGAATAAGAATTTGTAGAACAAGCACATGCCTTTGCTGGCGAGACCTAGTGTTTACAGTGCACTATGTCTTCTGGTATAGGCTAGAGAAATTTTGTTACTTTCATTGAGCTGTCTCTGTCTTATCCTTCACTTTGACAATATGAAAGTGACTGAGGTATGAGCGATGCTAGTAATGCCCTTCCTTATGCAGCCAGTCCCTGCTATGAATGGTGTGAAACTATTGCTCATAGGGTCGGTTGGTGCAGGCATTTCAGTGGGCTTGGCAGACTGATGTGTAATAGCAACTTCTGGCTCGGTGAGGAAAGCAATGGGAAACTACCTCACTCCTCGTTTTCCTAGTACGCCTCTTCAGTGACGCCTAGGCCATCTATGACAGCTGATGGCGGAGTTGTTGAGGATTCAACCAGCCTTCGGGCTGATGGCTAAGCAACAGACCGAGCGCATGGCATAAAAGCCGGTGTTTCAAAAGTTTTCCAGTTATCGCAGTTCTATACAGTAGTCATTTAATAGGCACGTTCTTCATCTATACATCCGCACATGTAACAAGCATACATGATTACGCTGAGGAAGCAAGGAGTGGAAAACTGGAAGTGAAAAATATTTTTTGACGGAATTTTCCTTTGTCATATATTGTAATCTGGCGATAAGGTGAGAGATACGTCTATCATATATGTATAACAACATTCTTGTATGGAAAGAAGGAATACACATCAAGATGTTAAACAAGAGTAGTACCTTTACCAGACACTTGTTCCAATGAAAAGTTATCTCTTATTTGGAATGAGACGTATTAAAACATATATATAACCATACCCGCTCCATGAGTCAATTATCAGGAGAATATTTTATACTTTCTTCCCTGACCGCTTCAAATGATCATCTTGAAGAGAGTTGTTACGGTGCTCTTCCGTCAAATATGCAACAGTATATGCGCAGGCCTTGGTGATTTCAAGTCGATCTGGTAGGTTAGTTAGTTAGTTAGTTAGTTAGTTAGTTAGTTTGAAACTGATACTTTCTTTTACTGCTTCTCAGATCGTAATGTGCACAAAGTTTGCTGAACATTAAGCTTTCATCACACAATTATTCGACAACAGTGCCCGGCTCCATGGCTAAATGGTTAGTGTGTTCGACTTGGTCACAGGGGTTCCGGGTTAGACTCCCGGCAGGGTCGGGAAATTTAACCATCATTGGTCAGATTGGTGATGCAAAGCTAGAACAGGTAGATAATTTCAAGTATTTAGGTTGTGTGTTCTCCCACGATGGTAATATAGTAAGTGAGTTTGAATCAAGGTGCAGTGAGCTCGCAGTTGCGATCAACAGTATTTTGTAAGAAGGAAGTCAGCTCCCAGACGAAACTATCTTTACATCGGTCTTTTTTCAGACCAACTTTGCTTTATGGGAGCGAAAGCTGGGTGGACTCAGGATATCTTATTCATAAGTTAGGAGTAACAGACATGAAAGTAGCGAGAATGAGTGCTGGTACAAACAGGTGGGAACAATGGCAGGAGAGTACTCGGAATGAGGAAATAAAGGCTGATTTAGGAATGAACTCTATGGATGAAGCTATACGCATAAACCGGCTCGGTGGTGGGGTCATGTGAGGCGAATGGAGGAGGATAGGTTACCTAGGAGAATAATGGACTCTGCTATGGAGGGTAGGGATGTAGGGGGAGACCAAGACGACGATGGTTAGACTCAATTTCTAAGGATTTAAAGATAAGGGGTATAGAACTAAATGAGGGCACATCACTAGTTGCAAATCGAGGATTGTGGCGACGTTTAGTAAATTCACAGAGGCTTGCAGACTGAACGCTGAAAGGCATAACAATCTATAATGATAATATATGTATGTATGGTTAATTTCACTGGCGCGGGGCTGGGTGAATGTGTCGTCTTCATCATCATTTCATTCTCATCACGACGCGCAGGTCGCCTACGTGTGTCAAATCAAAAGATCTGCACTTGGCGAGCCAAACATGTCCTCGGACATTCCCGGCTCTAAAATCCATACGTCATTTCATTCCATTTCCACGATAGTGTATAATGCTAATAAGAAGTAGGTGTACTAACACCTTTCGAAGAAGCTCTCTTGCACGAGGACTTGCACTGTTTTATATTTTCAAAATTTACTTGAACAGCTTTTGGTTTAATTTGGTTCTTATACTTTTCTTTGTTGTAATCGAATATATTATTATGACAGACTTGAGTACCGGTTACAGAGCATAGTTCTGTAGTTACCGGAAAATGAAACCAATTTTAAGTACGAACAATTAGGTTGTACACCGTTTAGGAGATTAGCCATTAAACCACGGAGATAGCCAAATAAAACACATTAAAATTACATTTTAATAATCTTACAACAGTGAATTATTATTTTTTGCTATTTGCTTTACGTCGCACCGACACAGATATGTCTTATGGCGACGACGGAACAGGAAAGGCCTAGGAGTGGAAAGGAAGTGGCCGTGGCCTTGATTAAGGTACAGCCTGGTGTGAAAATTGGAAAGCAGAGAAATCCATCTTCAGGGCTGCCGTTAGTGGGGTTCGAACCCAATATCTCCCGGCTGCAAACACACAGCTGCGCGCCCTTAACCGCACGGCCAACTCGCCCGGTACAACTTGGAAAAAATAATCCATTTGTTTCTATAATTTGATAGTGTATTGTATATAATATTCCTGCTCTAATTTAATTGGTATTAGCTATTCGTAGGTTTTACATTCTATGTGAGGGAGCCTGAATATTTATTTTGGTAGGAGGGGAGTATCACATTCGTTACGCCCCTGGCGCAATGTTCATTGAGGCGCTCAAGAGCTGATGAAGAAACATGGGTGAATAGTATAAACAATAATGTTATTAAAATAACTCTTAGATGGAAACCATGATTTAATTTCGTCGACTGCAAATGTAAAAAACATTCAAGCTCTTCAGACTTTAGGCTTTTCCAATCGTGAAATTATCAGCGTTTCGCTCCAGTGTATCAGTGAACTCATGTATTGGCTGATATAGGTCAAAGCCGGGCATTTATACAAGTGGAGTAGTGATGGGACATTCAATTCACTTTACTGAATGGATTCATTTGATTCCGTTCACGTTACTGAATCGATACAGTGATCCGATTCACGGCACATTAGAGTCACCGCTCCTACTGCATCTGTGTGGTATGTACTGGTAAGACAGCAGCAACAGCATTCAGTATTCGCTGCTGCCATCTGGTATTCATACTATGAACTCCTTTCTTAGAAAAAAATGCTAGTCACTTTGATACATCGAAGGTTTCCGGCGACGCAGGGTGGAAAAGGTCCTGGATTAGGAAGGAAGCAGCCATAGCCGTAATTAAGGTACAGTCCCAGCATTTCCTGGTGTGAAAATGGGGAAACTACGGAAATCATCTTAGCGGCTTCCGACGGTGGGATTCGAACCCACCATCCCTCGAATGCAAGCGCATAGATGCGCGGTACTAACCGCACGTCCAACTAACTCAGATATTTTTGAAAATGTGTATTTTTCTACCAGCAAAGATTTTTTTAAATCGTCACATTTTGTATAGGCTACCCTAGTTGTGCCGTAGCCCACTGGTTTTCTGATTCAACATACTATTGGTTAAGTTATTGCGCCATTCGGCTCACTTACGGTCCACATATGATTGAAGTCTTGTGCAACGATGTGACATATGAACTGTGAAAATACTGAGCCGTTCTTTCCAGTATAAGACAGGTACTTTTGAGTGGTCATCAGCATGACTCATAGTCATAGGGTAGGCAAGAGTCGAGTTTAATTAATTATCAAATGTCAACTAAGTTATAATACTAGGATTCATTTAACTAATAAATAGTATAAACTAACAGCCTACCTACTTACTAGCTACTTTAGAATTATGTTTTGACTACCTTTTTAACACTGCAAATAAATCCATCCATTATTTAAATCTCCCTGTAAGAAGATGCAAGTGGGTATTATTTTCGAATGAGCTGAGCTGAAGAATCCATTTTACCATACGACTTTTTCAGTGTGCCATGGCTCTGTATGCTTTGCTTCAGAGGAAGTTCGGCTCCCCGCGAATGTCCAGTGTACCGATAATGAACCTTGTGTGTGTTGTGACTCACTGATCCGTGACTGCGTACGATTCTTTCGGTGTGGCATGGCTCACTGTACTGTACGTCTCGCTGCAACGGAAGCTCGGCTTTTCGCCAGTGTCCAGTCGTGCCGATAAGGAGTCGTGTGTGTCTTGTGTCTCACTGAGTCGTGCTTGAGCATGATTCTTTCGGTATGCCATGATTCACTGTCTCGCTGCAGGGGAAGCTCGACTCCCTGCCAACGTCCTGTGTTCCGCTAGAGAGCCGTGAGTGTGCCACTCAGCACTGTCCGCTGGGAGTAAGCTGAATCGAATGCCGTGAGCTCGCCGTTCCTGTGAATCGATTCACTCGGTCACTTTAATGAATCGATACACTGCTTCGAATCATGCATTCAGTAGCCAACACTAATGTGAAGGCACGTACTTCCCCTAGTGCAACGTCACTGCATTGTCCTACATAGGAGGCTTGTAGTGGCGTCTCAACTGCGCAATAGCTGGCAGCGTCTTGGAAAAGTGTAGCATTCCAACAAATGAGCCCACTGCTACACTGGGGCGAAACGCTGGTAATTTCACGATTAAAAAGCCTAAAGATCTAAAGAGCTTAATTTTTAAAAAATTGTTTCTACGTCCCACCGAATCTTTTTCCGTTTTCGGAGACACCTAGGTGACTTATTTGAGCACCTTGAAATACTACAGGACTGAGCCAGGATCGAAACTGCCAAGTTGGGCTCAGCAGACCAGCGGTCTATCGTCTGAGCTACTCATCTCGGCAAAAAGTATTATAGAGAATGTATTTCAGGTGTAATAGGTGCTACATGTAAATTTAGAGGGGTATCAAGTAACGTTTTGTATGTTAACCGAAACCGACTTCACATTTGCGCTATATTCCTGGTATCTATGAACCAAGTTTAATTTAACTGCTCAATCTACAGACAGACATTCCGACAGACCAACTGAATGGTTAGAACCCATTCAAATTCTAACACTTTTGAAATCGTACTCTTCCATAACTCGGTAGTTTGATTGACGGGGACAACTTCACTTCATTTCAGTTCCGTGACAGCTTGTCAACTGTGCTCAGCACATTGGAGGTGATTTGCCGGCACAAATCACGGGGTGAGTGCTCTATAAAACATCCAATTGGTATAAAACCAGAACCGTTTACTCGCATACGTGGTATCATCCTATATCCGTAAATTAAACCAAAACGATCTATTTTTGTTGTTTCAAATACTATTTTTAGAAGGGTATATGTTCGAATACCACTACATGTGTTACTTGTTTTAAAAATGAATGTATAGCAGCCCATCTAATCATCATCGTATTAAACAACAGAGTATATGAGAACTGGTGTAGAGTTCTTTAGATACGGTTTTCTAAACTCAGTTTTTCTTATTTGTAATTTATGTTTTCAGGATGATGACTGATCAAGGACCTGATATCTAGGCTAGTGCATTTAAAGTAAGAAAAAATAATGCTTTTTCTTATTATAACTAACTTAAAAAAGAAAGTATACAACGAGGATGATGACTCAAGAAAATCTCTCCAATGTCCTTCAGAAAAATTTGACCATCAAAATAACAAAAGATGACAAAGAACAGCGAAATATGACCCATAAAAGTAAATATAAATAAATAAATACATAAATAAATAAATAAATAAATAAATAAATAAATAAATAAATAAATAAATAAATAAATAAATAAATAAATAAATAAATAAATAAATAAATAAATAAATAAATTTTTGTAAATTCAAAATGTTGTGGAAGTCATTCCTTATCGAATTATGTATAATCTTTTTTCAACCCACTTATACCTACTGTATTCACGTACATATTTACGTCGGTTGAGCTACCATACAGAAATTTATTTCACAACTGGATAGCAAATTCGCTGAGAATGTCGAAATAAATTTGCATACAATATTGGGCGTTTAGTTTTGAGGAAAACTTGGATTTCGGAAAATGGTAACCATTTCTAAAATGTTAGAATGGTAAATAAATGTTTTATATTCATGTCAAAGAAAATAAAAGATTAAGTTGGCATACTTACTAGTGCAGTCCGTCAGTCGTTGTCCTGTTACAAAGATAGAGGATCTGAACCAGGACGAGATCTGCTTCACGTAAGGGTGTTTCAGTACGAACATATTCAAAACGTTTTCTCTCCAATACGTTAAAGAACCCCTGTCAGATGCAATTTGAAAACTGTACATTTGTGACCATAAATACACAGCTAGATTTGCCATTAAAGCGCGAAGATATGACCACAAATATGAAAAATATGGTTCATGGTGTGGGTAACTGTAGCCACGTCCTAGTTCGTGAACCGTGGGCAACGGCTGAGTGGCCTAGTAAGTGGTCCTGAGAGTCGGGATACCAGGTGCTATGGAATGGGAGTGGGCATCTCGGACATATTCTGAGTCATGGCCCTCCTTGTACTCAGGCGGCTAGGACTACACAATTCACCGGCGGTCCATAACCCGTTAGAGGAGAGATCCTCACTTGGACTATGTGCAAGTAGGGTAGCATCCTGCTTCATGAATTTACCGAGCTCAGAACACTTTAAGCATTCCTCGGACATATGGGAGTATTGGAGTCCCACTCCCATTTGACTGGCGAGGGACTCCTTGGAAACAACTTCGCGAACGAAATGGAATTCGATGGGGAGCTATCAATATTAAGGGGGCTTACGGAAGAAAGAAGGTAGAACTCACTGAGTCTGCAAAGAGGATACATCTGAATGTTCTAGGAGTAAGTGATATTCGGGTAAGGGGAGATAACGAGGAAAAGATAGCAGATTATAAACTGTACTTGACGGGTGTTAGAAATGGAAGGGCAGAGTCTGTGGTAGGGCTGTTTATCAGGAATACCATTGCACGCAACATAGTTTCTGTTAGTCACGTAAATAGGCGAATGATGTGGGTAGATTTGTCAGTTGGAGGAATTAGGACTAGAATTGTCTCCGTATATTCACCATGTGAGGGTGCGGATGAGGATGAAATTGACAAGTTTTATGAAGCATTGAGTGACGTCGTGGTCAGGGTCAACAGCAAGGATAGAATAGTGCTAATGGGCGATTTCAATGCGAGAGCTGGATAAGAACTGAAGGATACGAAAGGGTGATTGGAAAATGTGGGGAAAATATGGAAGATAATGGGAATGGGAAGCGTTTGCTGGACTTCTCTGCTAGTATGGGTTTAGCAGTTACGAATACATTCTTCAAGCATAAGACTATCCCCCGCTACACATGGGAGGCTAGAAGTACCAGATCCATAATAGACTATATCTTAACAGGCTTTGAATTCAGGAAACCTGTTAGGAATGTACAAGTTTTCCGGGGATATTTAGATGAAAGAGACCACTATCTGATCTCTAGGCCTAGGGTAGAGAAAGTGAAATCTGTCCACAAACGAATAATGGTAGAAAATCTCCAGGACGAGGAAATTAGACAGAAGTACATGGATATGATTTGTGAGAAATTTCGAACAGCGGACAGTAAGCAGGTTCATGATATAGAAAGGGAATGGGATGCTGTAGTAGAAACAGCAAGGGAATGCCCAGGAACAACTGTGTGTAAAGATGGGAAAAGGCGAACATCTTGGTGGAATGATGAAGTGAGAGCAGCTTGTAAACGTATAAAGAAGGCTTATCAGAAATGGCTCCAAACAAGGGCCGAGGCAGACAGGGATTTGTACGTAGATGAAAGAAACAGAGCGAAACAAGTAGTTGTTGAATCCACAAAGAAGTCATGCGAATATTTTGGCAATAACCTGGAAAGTATAGGTCAAGCAGCAGGGAAACCTTTCTGGACATTAATACAGAATCTTAGGAAGGGAGAGAAAAAGGAAATGAACAGTGTTTTGAGTAATTCAAGTGAACTCATAATAAATCCCAGGGAATCACTGAGGAGGTGGTGGAGGGAATATTTTGAACATATTCTCAATGTAAAAAGAAATCATTCTGGTGGTGTTGCGAACAGCCAAGCTCATGGGGAGGAGGAAAATGATGTTGGTGAAATTCCGCTTAAGGAAGTGGACACGGTGGGAAGTAAATTCCATTCTCATAAAGCAGCAGGAATAGATGAAATTAGACCTGAAATGGTGAAGTATAGTGGGAAGGCAGGGATGAAATGGCTTCATAGATTAGTAAAATTAGCATGGAGTGTTGGTAAGGTACCTTCAGATTAGACAAAAGCAGTAATTGCACCTATCTATAAGCAAGGGAACATGAAGGATTGCAACAACTATCGAGGTATCTCATTGATTAATATACCAGGCAATGTATTCACTGGCATCTTGGAAGGGAGGGCGCAATCAGTCGTTGATGGGAAGTTGGATGAATACCTGTGTAGTTTCAGACCACAGAGAGGCTGTCAGGATCAGATTTTCAGTATGCGCCAGGTAATTGAAAAATTCTATGAGAGGAATAGGCAGTTGTGTTTATGTTTCGTAGATCTAGAGAAAGCATATAACAGGGTACTGAGGGAAAAGATGTTCGCTATACTGGGGGACTATGGAATTAAGGGTAGATTATTAAAATAAATCAAAGGCATTTATGTTGACAATTGGGCTTCAGTGAGAATTGATGGTAGAATGAGTTCTTCTTTCATAGTACTTACGGGGGTTAGGCGAGGCTGCAATCTTTCACCTTTGCTGTTCGTAGTTTACATGGATCATCTGTTGAAAATGGCAGGCAGGGATTCAGTTAGGTGTAAATGTAGTAAGCAGTCTGGCCTATGCTGACGACTTGGTCTTAATGGCAGATTGTGCGGAAAGCGTGCAGTCTAATATCTTGGAACCTGAAAATAGGTGCAACGAGTATGGTATGAAAATTAGCCTCTGGAAGACTAAGTTGATGTCAGTAGGTAAGAAATTCAAGAGAACTGAATGTCAGATTGGTGATACAAAGCTAGAACAGGTCGATAATATCAAGTATCTAGGTTGTGTATTCTCCCGGGATGGTAATATAGTAAGAGAGATTGAATGAAGGTGTAGTAAATCTAATGCAGTGAGCTCGCAGTTGCGATCAACAGTATTCTGCAAGAAGAAAGTCAGCTCCCAGATGAAACTATCTTTACATCGCTCTGTTTTCAGATCAACTTTGCTTTACGGGAGCGAAAGTTGGGTGGACTCATAATATCTTATTCCTAAGTTAGAAGTACCAGACATGAAAGTAGCAAGAATGATTGCTGGTACAAACAGGTGGGAACAGTGGCAGGAGGGTACTTAGAATGAGGAGATAAAGGCTAAATTAGGAATGAACTCCATGGATGAAGCTGTA
This sequence comes from Anabrus simplex, assembly GCF_040414725.1. NCBI lineage: Eukaryota > Metazoa > Arthropoda > Insecta > Orthoptera > Tettigoniidae > Anabrus > Anabrus simplex. The sequence goes on along the minus strand of NC_090265.1, from coordinate 1,761,766,274 downwards.
CGCATAAACCGGCTTCGGTGGTGTGGTCATGTGAGGCGAATGGAGGAGGATAGTTAACTCTGTTATGGAGGGTAAGAGAAGTATAGGGAGACCAAGACGACGATGGTTAAACTCGGTTTCTAACGATTTAAATATAATAGGTATAAAACTAAATGAGGCCACAACACTAGTTGCAAATCGAGGATTGTGGCGACGTTTAGTAAATTGACACAGGCTTGCAGACTGAACGCTGAAGGGCATAAGAGTCTATAATGATAATGTATGTATGTATATATGTATGTATGTAAATATGAAAAAATTACGGAAAATATCAAGGTCAAGGAAAGATAATAAATATGCATTTAGATGAAAAATTCAAAGTAAATGTCACATGATTTGTACTAAAACCGTATTTGGTCTGAAAGAAAAATGGAGTAGAAACAAAGTAGCTATGTAAGTACTTTTTTTTAGAAATTCGACTAAATCGGTGGGGACATGTTCTTATTTTTAGTGCTTGAAAAATGCATTCCTTATGAATGTTGATTCATATTTGTATCTTATCCTCTGCACTTCCTTGAATATCAGTCATATTTTAGATAGTCATAACCGTCTATGTATTATTATAAAATGGCGCTGCGTATCCAACGTAGATGCTTTTTGTTGTCAAAGACATGTTCGTATATACATGAGTCTTGGAATTCGTCTAACATCTCCCTAATTTACCAAATAATTTTCATTAAAACTACTTTTAATTACACCGAGCCTATTTGAGAGTGATGGAATGTTACTCATCATGTCCCTCTAAATTTATCTAAGGGGCTGTACTTGGCCACAAATCTAATATATGTTATTGTCGTATGCTGACTCTTCTCATCACAGTATAACAGCGGACATATATCTGGCCCTTGAAGAACTCCACACATGTTTCCTTCTGGTAAGATATTATTAAAAATATCAACATGATTAACACTGTCAAATGGCGTAGGTTAGAGCAAAATGGGTCAGATACCATCAGTGTTAAAATTTGATATTACGATATCTGACGAAAGGTCAATACTTCAACTCCAAGCTTCTCCAAACTTATTAAAGTTTTGTTCAGTTGAAACAAAGACTGGTATATGGAAACTTAAACCATACGTATTGCGCAACATATACTATCTCATCTCAGAAAATCTTCATATTTATTTGGCTTCTTTTAAGTGATAGCGTTAGGGCGCTGGTTCTCTCTTAGACTTAACCACATTTTCAACAATTTTCTGCTGATAGCTTAACTGATGATTTAGCAAAATTTAATTATGATAACACTCACGGTTTCACTCTAACATGTATAAAATAATTAAAATAGTATACTCCGCATTAACCAATATGAAATCATACCTAAGTAAAATTTCGCCCGCCGTTTAAGCATCGTTCCAACGGTGGGCAAGTTTCTATATAGCCACCACAATGAAGCATGCTGGTTTCTGTTTGAACCCCTCTTTCACAGCATAAAGGACCGCTTAGTCCGTTACTCTTCAGAGCTCCCTTAAGCAGATAAAAGACGTGACTGTCACAATACGAGTGATCTCGGCTTTAAGGCTGATGATCCATAAGATCTCAGTGAAATCCCTGAAGACTGTCCATTGATGCGTTGACGGAGTGATGACGTACGTTACCATGGAGAAGAAGCCACTTCGTGACAGTGTTCTCGGTTATGTGGTGGTGGTTGTGGAAATTATTGTTTTTTATGAGGAAGTACAACTAGGCAACCACCCTTTATATAACACTAATCAGAGAGGAAACTTGGAAGGAATTCGACACTTCAGAAATGAAAGTATCGACTAAAGAAAGACAAGGCTCATGAACGGCGTGAAAATGAACTGCCAAGGCCTCGAATGTTCTAACACCGTCGAGGTCGGAATAGAACAACAGTTGACCAATGGAGGTTGGATAGAATAGATGAAAGTGAGGAGCCTGGCACAAGTAAGTGGAAGCAATGACAGGACTCAGCTGAGGGGCCCTGGTCGCCAACCCACGCTTCCATGTTAAGATTCGCTGGAGCCCCTTTTAGTCGCAACTTAATACAGGCAGGGGATAACGTGGGTGTTATTCTACCGCCACCAACCACTGGGGGATGTTCTCGGTGAAAGTACTTCTGTGCACACGATCTGAGTCATGCCACGTTTTATTCGTTTGATCCTAACCACTACAGACGAATGTTGATTCAAATTATTCCTCTATGTAGAGGATGCGTGTTTCAGACTGACTATGTTCTAAGCTGTTATTAAAATCAGAACTCCCTGCAATGATGTTACCTCTTGGCTGATTCGTCAGTTATTAACAGCGTTGACGGCCCAGGTTACATTTCAGCGGAACATCACTTAATGAAGCTTATTAGAGCACATGCTAGGACTTTCCAAAAACGACTTTAAAAGCCTAATTTTAAACGTCTATAATATATAGTAACTTCAGTGAAATAACTGACTTTTCTTCCCTAAATGCAAGTGTATTGTAGGAAATGACCTTCTACAACAGTTAGAGCTCTAAATACACTTAGTTCATTATAAGAGGTGTCACGGAAACATCTCCTCCTCTTTTAATCACTATCTAGTGGGCAGGAGTGAGTTAAACATGTATAGGGAGAGGACTGTCTTAAAATGAACAACATGTCGGTATTTAATTGACCAGAATATTACTTCATTACCTTAGAATATTTGTGATACCCTCAATTACTCTCAGGGAGAAAATGTGTGAAGGAAACAAGAGAATAATCTCTACCTTCGCACTGCGGAGAGAAAGGAAGGGAGTAATTTAATGTCTCAACTAATGCTGCAGCGGAAATTCCACGAGGCTCAAGTCCGGGAATGTTAATGACAGAGGACTTTGTATAAATGTTACACAGTGGTATGAAGTCGATTGCAAACCGCTCACCTTTAATAGTTTTATTTGCTATTCATATATTGTTTAAGGTTAGGAAACCATTTAGGTTACAGCCAAGAAATAACTGCAATATAATAATATCAATAATAATAATAATAATAATAATAATAATAATAATAATAATAATAATAATAATAATAATGATGATGATTAGAAGACCCGTCAGATAACTCGTCTTGATATGCCTGTCGTAGTCATATTGTTTTGCCTGCCCAATGGTGGTTTTGTGAATATTTTATAAGAAGTGCCTTATGGTATGCCACAGTTTCATCAATTCTGACGTCATCATGCCGTAGAAGGCAATTGTATTTTAATCGCAGTTCTTCTATAAGGAACGGTTGTCTTACGAGCTCATAGGTTAGTCTCGAAGGAGAGTTTCTTGTCGGGCAAAGAACTTTTTTAGGATACATGACCTTCATTCTTTCTACTGTAGCTAGGTTATCGTTCGATAGGTGTTCCCAGATAATGTCTAAGGCGTATGTCATGATGGGGTCTGTTTGTACGTAGACTTTTTCTCTTAGCAGCATATAAGTTATTAGGGACGCTCTGGCATCTGTTGATCCTACTTGGGAGCTGGGAAAGGTTTGACAAATCAAAGTACCTAGCAGGAAATATTATTATTTCGCGATCAGAGAATGTGCATACTCTCTGGCTTGACAGGTAGTAATCAAACATGCAATGACATTGCTAACAATGAAAATCACATAATCAGAATATTAATGAAAGTGTTAGTCGCTTAGCTACCTGCTAAGTACTGAATGTATTGCGGGGTAGTGTAAGTCTTCGCCTGCAATTATTAGAGTGATCATTTAATGATTTTATTTTATGATTACTCAAAATAGGTTGATCAATATCATGACTCACTGGCAGGTAATTTCGGAGAGGATAAAAGGAAAATGAAGCAAATCGGGTTTGAACCAGCTATCTTGGGATCCGGAGGCCGACACTCTACCACGGATCCACAGAGGCTGCTAATCGGTCCAGTAGAACGGACGGACGTATTTGCCAAAGCTGTTTACAGCAAACTCTTTTGGTATATTGTACCGGGAACAACGGTAAAGATCTAAGTCCTCGCAATTAAACTTAAACTTCGCGCTGTGCGCCGGATCAACAGCAGATGGCAGCCAGAGACAACGAGCAACTGTTGTGTGTGACGTAGAGTGGGTTGACGTCACAGCCTGCCTCCCCGTGACACAGAGAGCCTACGTCTGCATTGAACATTCGAAATGTTCTTCGGTTAATAACTTTTCTTCCATTAACCGTTGGATGAAATCAACAATATCTTCGCTTAGCCACATATTCTACCCTCCTTTCTAGAAAGTTTTATAGACATCTGACGAGAGACAACGGAGTTGTTAAGCGAAATTTAAAGACAGATTTTTGCTCGATGTGATTATACTAAACGGAGAGCCCCTTCGCTAGGTAGATTAGAGGACGAGCTTGACTGTGGAAGTGAAAGGACATACCTGCCTCTCGCTGCGCTCTCTCTCTCTCCTCTCAACGGTTGCGGCTAGTGCTATGCGCTGCTCGCCCAACTACGAGACCTACAATACCTTCGAGGTGCACACACACTCGTCCCAACCGGCTACCGCTTCTCGGTGCCTAGGGTTAGTCAGGGATTGCTGTGAGCCAGGGGTAGGTTCGTGTCGGATCACCCCGCGTTCACTAGTTCTTTCTAGCTCATCCCCACAATTACACACACAGGACCAGGCTCATTCTTTCCAAAAGAGCAATCTTTCGAAAGAGCAATTTTTCAATGAGTCTGGGACCTCACAGACAAACTTTGAGCGCCGAGAACTTCCAGAGATGTCCGCCAGGACAGAGCAGCTGTTATCACAGCACTACCCAAGTAGCGGGCGTCATATCGCCGACCGTGAACGAAGCGCTGTTCTCACAGCGCTCTCACGAACTACAAGAACCCGAAGAGCTGGTAGCCACCCAGACCAGCGCCTCTACGCTCTTGTCAGAGTGTTACTTCCCCTCCCTCACTGAACACAAATTCCCCCTTCATAGGTTACACAACCGAGACCCTGAAAGGGAGAAAGTCCACTATGCCGGCTACCCCCCAGGCTGCAAGGACACCGTTAAGCGCCGCGTATTCAGACGGCAGTATTGCGGCACGCACGGGGAGTATACTGCATAGCGGGCAGGCCCTGACGCACACTGAACGCCGCACTTGATCGGAAAAATCACAGCGGACAATAGCAAACCTGGCACCGGGTACATCACCTGACTGGCAGGCACTATACCTGGAGCAGAATATCCATCTCACAGGGCGATACTTTGCAAACATGGCGCGCACACCTACAACCAACACAGTCACTACCACCACAACACGCACAACCGCCACCACAACCATTACCTCAGGGACGCACATACCAGTGCAAGCGGTACCTAGCCGGCCGGCAAGCATTAAAGCAGAGCACCAAACTAGAAGTGCGCTGCACAGGGAAAGCGGAACTGAGTGGTACCTGGAGCAGGAGAGCGAAGGGGAACCAGGGCTACGCCCTAATGAGCCGTGCCTCTCCCAAGGGGAAGAGTAAGAGGACTCGCTCGAGGCTACAGACCGGAACGGCTCAGCCACGGACTCCAACTCAGACAATTCGAGGCTGGTGATAGATGAGTCTCTTATCACCCAGACCAAGGAAGCATCTGGGAAGGAGGAAGTCAGGGCAGTACCGGAGCTCATGGCGTCCACCCCGCAGGCCACGGCCCCTGAATCGGAGAGCCAGCAGGGGTACTATGCAGTAGTCAAGAGCAGAAGGACACGCCAGAGTGAGTGTAAGCAGGGCAAGGAAATCCAGAATAACGATAAACCTAACGCCTCTGTCCGCTTTGAAGGTTATCTAAACTCAACAGCACAGCAACCCAAGAGACGCCACGACAACATGAGAAACCACCCTATCACCATATACTCCAGCGACCTATGAAAATTGAGTCTGCGCTGCTCAAATACCTCCCGCACAGCGAATGAAACTACAACTTCGTAAAGACCAGGAGGTATTCACACGAAGCTGTCCAGCTGATACTTTATTCAGAAAAAGTTATCACCTGGCAACTATCGCGCGTGACGGGCACGAAATTCAGTATACTTTGCTCAACTACGGGAGGACTAGGATATATGTACCCAGAACCCCCGGAAACAAGTACACGCTCAACGAGATTACAGACGCCATCTTTGCTGAGCAAATCCCAGTCCTGAGTGTACAGCGGATGCGAACAAGGTCACGGTACCGGACCAGTCGGAGTGGAGAAGACGGAGAGTCTGCGCACCTTCCTAAGCATGGCTGTGAAGGTGGAGCATTACCGGCCTAAAGCCACGTACACCCAGTGCAGAGTGTGCCAATGGTTCGGTCACTCCCAAGTGGGGTGTAAGCTTAGCCCCAGATGCAGGAGGTGCGCTGAGCCTCACTTCTCCCGTGACTGTCTGAATGGCGGCGACAGGGGTACGTTAAATGTTTTAACTGCGAGGGGAAACAGGCGGCCAACTACAGTGAATGCCACAGCCGCAGGGAATACGAAAGCTCCCTCAGAGCAAAGAGACCGAAGGGCGCAAGAGAACAACAGCGTGGCCGCCCTGAGGCTCATAAACGCCCTTCAGGCAACGAAGCCCCCTAGCCTACCAGGCCGTTCAGGTAAATCTGGCCAACCAGGAAATCGAGGCCCTGGTAATGGAATAGCCCGTTAGGCCAAGGCATGACACAAAATAAGCAGACAAGACAAAACAGTCACCCCGAGGCTCAAACCCAACCAATCCCCCTTCTCAAGCCTCGGGCAACAGAAATCCAGCCTCAAACAACTAAAGCAGGACCAACCCCCTAACTAAACGCAACAAAAGGGACTCAAAGACCACGCCCAGGGAACCCGAGAAGGAACCAAACGGAGAACCCGCTGCCTGCTCCACCCCTCTCAGTCAGCGCACGGTAACTAGGATCACACACAAACCATCCGCTACCCAGACCGAGGCTACCACCACTAACATAACACCAAACCCACTACCCCATCCACAACCCCCACGAGAACCTCCAGGTCAGAAGACCAACACAGCCGAAGACATATTGAAGTCACTAGGCATAAACATACCTCTAAGCATCCTAATTCCTACCATTCTAAACTTCTAAAAAGGGGTGCCGGAGGAGGAGAATCTCAAGTGGATGCGGATAATAGTAAACCTCATCGAGTCATTTATCTCTATTCCCTGAAATGACTGCACAAAATACACACCACATAAATACACACAACACACACGGGCTGCGAGTTCTGATTTGGAACTGTGAAGGAATACCCAACAAGAAAATAGAACTCGAAGCCTTCCTAGTAAAGCACGAAATACATGTAGCGCTAATCGCGAAGACATTTCTCGCCCCAGGCTCGAAACTAACAGTTAAAGGTTACACAGTACACAAGTACGACAGGCCCTCACCAAGAGGCGGTGTGGCAGTCGTGGAACCTAAAACACATCCCTGAACTAGTGGCAATGGAAGCATGCGGAATACGCCTACTAGTACGTGGGACGTTATCAACGTCATAGCAACGTACTCCGTCCCAAGGACCGTCAACACAGGCGACATTGACGTACTCATAGGACTAGCCAGAAACACGATAATTGGCGGAGACATCAACTCGAAACACGAAATCTGAGGTTGTCTGCCTAATGAACAAGGCACCACGCTATACGAACACATGATCGCCCGCGAATACGTAATAGCAGCAGCCAAGGAACCCACTTTCCTAGTTCCGAGAGGGCAACTTCTGATATATTAGACATTGCCCTACTCAATCACATCCATCTGGAATACAGTATGAAGGTGATCAATGACCTAGCATCAAGACACCAACCAGTACTTCTAACACCGAATGCTGACCCTGAAGGATACGAGCTAAATCCCAAGCAAAGGCAAAACTATAATGCATCCAAATGGGACAAGTTCGTAAGGAAATTTGATTCGCTGTTCCAGGGAATGGAAAATACCACACCTGAAAGCCCCGCTGAGATTGAAGAGACAATATCAATCCTCATCAAAGCGATAAAAACAGCGACGGAATTGAGCGTACCCACCCACACATATAAGGAGCTCACATTCGAAATTCCAAATAACATTAAGGATCTCATACGAAGAAGGAACCGGCATAGGCGGAGCTGGTCCCGATACCACTACGACATAGACAGGGAAATGAAAAATCAGTTGAACACTGACATTCAAAATGCCCTAAAAGAACACCGGTCCAACGAATGGGACAACAAGCTGCGAAAATTCGACACAAGCACCAGTCCAGTCTGGCAACTTGCAAGACACTTCACACGTGAGCCACACGTTGTCCCAACCATCAAGGGACCAAATGGACCAGTATTCGACACACGGGAGAAGACCGAAGTCATAGCCGATTCATTAGAGGCGGCATTCACACCGAATGACAACCCTTCAGACCCCAAATTCACGCGGAAAACCGAAGCAAAGGTAGAGGAATTTCTTAACAACGCACCTAGGCCAGATGTTAAAAATACCAATATCCACGAAATAAAATGGATCATTGAATACCTCAACCCAAAAAAAGCCGCCGGGCCAGATGACATCATGAATATAGTTCTCATAAAACTAAACAAGAATGCCCTCACAACAGTTACCAACATATTCAATGCTATGCTTAAGTTTCAATACTTCCCAGAACAATGGAAATTAGCAAAAATCATTGTATTCGGGAAGCCAGGGAAGGATAAATCGGTTCCCAACTATCGACCTATAAGACTGCTAACAGCTACAAGCAAAGTATTCGAGAAAATACTGCTAAAATGACTCGTAGCCCACATCAAGGAGAAAGGAATACTAAGGAACGAACAATTCGGGTTCCGTAACGAACATTCCTGCACTCAGCTCCTCACGCGGTTCCTAGAACATGCCACAATCGCGTTTAACGAGCGATGGGATACAGGCACGGTAATCTTAGACATACAAAAAGCATTCGATAAAGTATGGCACGAAGGCCTGCTGGCAAAACTGATAGACTGCGAGTTCCATCCTGGATATATAAGGCTAATTAAGTCTCACGTAAAAGACAGGAAATTTCAAGTAGACGTACACAACACTCTATCAAGTACTCGAAATACTAGAGCGGGGGTAGCCCAGGGCTCACTAATAGGACCTGTATACCAACGATATGCCGACAGCGGAGCTCACTACTACGTACCTCTATGCAGACGACACAGCAATTACCGTGCAGCACCCTCAGCTCCTGCGCACCAGAAAGAGGCTCCAGGTAGCGCTGCGCACACTGGAACCATGGCTGACTAACTGGGGCATTAAAGTCAACGTAGAGGAGTGCCAAGCAGTGATGTTCAAACGCAAAAACAGACGCACACACCAACCCGCCAACATTAAACCACTGACACTATTCAACAAACAAATAAAATGGCACGAAAGAGCTAAATATCTAGGGGTAATCCTGGACAAAAAGCTAACGATGCTACATCATGTAAGAGACTTGTGGCGAAAAGTTCATATACGCCTTGTCAAACTGTACCCCATACTAAACAGTAAATCCAGCATAAACACAAAGGTAGCAGTCAACATGCATAAATCCAACCATCATGTATGCTGCCCCAGCCAAAACCAACATTAACAGCCTCGAGTGCATACAAAACAAATGCCTGCGAGCAGCGGCGAAACTCCCTTAAGGAACGGCAACAAGGGACATACGCACTCTAACAAACACTCGCTCTATAAGACACCACATTAGAAAGCAAACACTTCGAATGTACACCACGCCGTGGGGCAACAGTATCAATCCCTTAATCAGGAGTATTGGAAGGCACGACTCAGACCAATACAAAAAGTACCCCAAGCCAAAATATACTATTCAGCCACAGGAATAGAAGATAAGGGACTCCCCCTTCTACGGCTTCCACCTCACTAAAAACATCCAAGCGAACACCACTCAAACATCACTTACAAAAAATAGAAAAAAAGAAAACTGTATTTAAATTGTATATTAAATGTATATAGCCTAATATATTTTCCATGTCCTTGTATTTCTATATACACCGTAGGCTATGTTTCAGTAACGCAGTTGGGAAACAGGAGACCTGCCCCTCAAGAAGCGCACACGAACAACAATCACATAAGATTGGCTGCAGCGACAAGAGAGCGGAACCCCGAGCCCGCACTCAAACTTAGTGTACAGTAATCATTATAATATCAAGCATGTATGTAGTATATGTTCTTGTATGTTTATCTTTAGATTAGAAGTGACATGAGTGACTACCAGCGCAATACCGGGACACACCCAAGGGACGAGAGAAGAAGAAGACTTTAAAGAAGACGTTAGCCTCATCTACATAGCAGGCTTGGCTTATCCCTTCTCCGTAAATGGAAGCTTGGTACCAGGGAACAGTGGCAGCTGGACAATGGGACTTTTCCTGTAGTCCCATAGCCCAGATGCCTTTGGACCCGCGCATAGAATCCCACAGTGCCAAGAAGGTAGATCCCCCTAAAACAAAAAATGTATGACAGGAAAATGGACATGACATGTGCATGATACATACTCCTCACTAACACAACCTGGAAAAGTCAAGCCCACATCCTTGCATGTGCTATCTGCAAAATGTCAGGTCTTTCTATTTCCACCTATGTGGTTTTGTCCTGACCCTTATCACCCGATTACAGCGCTATTTGATACCAATCACCACATCTGGCCTGGTAAAATGCTAAGCATGGGGACAGGCAGATACTCCTGTGGTATCACACTCCCACTCCTCCCTGCTTTCGGAGCAATATAGAATAGAACGACTGCCACGCGGGTGGAGCGAGCTTCGGGGGTTCCCTCGAAAATAAAAGCTAGGTAGATCAGTGTGTGTGTGCGTGTGTGGAGTTTGTGCGGCGAGCAGCGGGCGAGAACGCGGATTTTCTATGCCACAGTCGAACCCGTCGGTCGGCTCGTGGGAACAGCAGCACTACGCGAGTGATAGTCTCATTTCGTCGAGTTCAAGACTTAAACTCTACAGTCCCGAGTTCGAACTTCGAAATATTTCAGCGATTCACAAGTGATAGTCTTATTTCGCCTAGTCTCAGACTTAAACTTGTATCACTGTGAGTGGACTTGTAAATTTTCCGTGATTCACGGGTGATAGAATCTAGTCTCAGCTAAGAGTGGTTTAAACCGTGTTTGTCATAGATTTCCAAGTGGTTTATTAGTTGAACAAATGTTTCAAACTTAAGTTTATTTCAAGTGCTTGTAATTAAAGGTTGAGGAAACAATTCGAACAGTGATGTATTGTGAACCATATTCGCCCTTCCAAAAAATAGAAATAATTTTATGCTTTCAAACTTAGAATTTCTCAGACTGTGACAAGTAACTGGTTAATGGATTAATTTCAATTTATGACTGTGTCATCGGACTTATAGAAGTCGTGTGATTTTCGAATATCTTGTAGACATTCATAGTCACATTGAACTGTGATTAATTTCAGTCTGTGCACTACGCATTTAATCTGTGCAGACCTTGAACTGTGAATTAATTTATGAACTACGTATTAAGACTTTGCCGGCCCCGTGGTGTAGGGGTAGCGTGCCTGCCTCTTACCCGGAGGCCCTGGGTTCGATTCCCGGCCAGGTCAGGGATTTTTACCTAGACCTGAGGGCTGGTTCGAGGTCCACTCAGCCTACGTGATTAGAATTGAGGAGCTATCTGACGGTGAGATAGCGGCCCCGGTCTAAAAAGCCAAGAATAACGGCCGAGAGGATTCGTCGTGCTGACCACATGACACCTCGTAATCTGCAGGCCTTCGGGCTGAGCAGCGGTCGCTTGGTAGGCCAAGGCACTTCAAGGGCTGTAGTGCCATGGGGTTTGGTTTGGTTTGGTATTAAGACTGTGCGCTCTTCGTAGGCACTGACTTGTGTGTTGATGATAAACTGTGAAACACTTATTTGAATTGTGCGTTCACAGTAGATATTGAACTGTGTGTTAAATGACAGACTGTGAATTACGTACCTGAACTACGTATTCGTGGTAGACATTGGACTGTGTTTAATATGCGCATTTACAATAATGATGAACCGTTTAACTAGACTGTGTATTCATGACAAGTAGTGACCTGTGAATTTGAACTGTGTGTTTACAATAGACAGTGTATTTTCGTATAATCAAGTACGGACGGTGAAGGAGTAGGATCCATTTCATTTAATTTCTAATAAACCAAATCGGTTTACGAATGAAAGCCTTTTCTTTTCAAATGTTTGAGTTTAAATTGCACAGAAACTTAACAAATATTTCGTGTGTGATAATGTCAAACTGTTTCAAATGTCACATTTTTTAGTAAATTTTATTGACATTTGACGACACTAAATTATGAGTGACTATTTTGTTCAACATTCATATCTGATAATTTATTTTCAAGAATTTCTTTCCGTGTCCCAGGTGCAAATGTGTACGGTCATAAGTCATTCTCCGTGCAACCAAATCTCAACGCTCACATTCCTTCGTCATCTCGATTTTCTAGACGTCGTATGGATATTCGAGAGTCTGATGACAGTACGAGTAGAGCAGCCGGATATCGAGTACATCACCAGCCTGGATGAGGAGAGAACCCTAACCTGTATATCTGCTGTATGAAGGCGATATAACCGGGCGAGTTGGCTGTGTGGTTAGGAGCGCACGGCTGTGAGCTTGTATCCTGGAAATAGTGGGTTCGAATCCCACTGTCGGCAACCCTAAAGATGGCTTTCCATGGTTTCCCATTTTCACACCAGGCAAATGCTCGGGCTCTACCTTAATTAAGGAAACGGCCGCTTCCTTCCAACTCCTAGGCCTTTCCTATCCCACCGTCACCATAAGACTTATCTGCGTCGATGCGACGAAAAGCCACTAGCAAAAAAATAAAAGGTGATAGGCCTATAACTTTGAACTTTGTTAATAAATTCAGAATTTTAACAAACTTAAGAATAATTTCACGAAACCCTTTCTTCTCTGTAAGCACTTCAATCAAAAACGGTACATGCCTAAGTCTAGTTTCATGCTCGTAAAAATACTGTATTTACTGTTACAATATAGATCATAAAAGTAAAAAGAATAATAACACAATCAGTATTTTCCTTAATTACTGCAGACTGACTAGTCATCTAAATGGTTGCATTTGTCAGCAGATCTATTGGCATTGGTTTTCCAAATCTACGTATATGAAATTAGAATTTTGTCTGGACACTACAAATTTCTGCCTCATTATTCGTTTATATCTCCGATTTGATCTTAAAATGTAGAAATTAGGTTCAGTTCAATTTCTAATGTTTTCTTTTCGTCGGAATTAAGAGAAAATGACTGAACTGAATTTCTTTAAACTCCGTAATTAAATTCAAGGAGAGCCAGCGTTTGCACTAGACTCTTTATTACTAGATTAGTTTACGGCTGCGTAGGTATGTTAAAGAGATCGATACAGGAAATTTCAAATTATTCCGTTAATATTAGCTGTATCGAAAACCTGTGCAGAAGAGAATTATTAAAAATATAATAATAAACTCCTACCTTTCATGCGCTACGCGCTTTATCCTACGAGGAATAACTGTTAATTTATTGGTTTTGTAATGTGAATATACGGTAACTACTACTACTACTACTAATAATAATCTACAACAAAAGGATCTTATCCTGTGAGGCTAAATTGAGGCATCTAGGCACGGTTGTTAAACCTGAGTGTCTGTATGCATTGGGAACATTAGACATAATTGGAGAATGTAGACTTAGATGATATCCAGAAGAGAGAAAAAAAATGCCACGAAACATTCCCAGCCCAAATTTAAAAAAATGGTGAGAGGAGACTCACATCAAGGAAAGAACAGAAGAAATGCTTGAACTAATGAGAAAGAGAAGGTTACAGTTCCATGGACACTTGTTGGGGATGGACAATAATAGACTAGCGAAGAGAATCTTTGAATTGTTCAGCTAGAGGGAGACAGAGCAGGAATGGTGTCATGAGGTGAGATTGGACTTCACGAAGATGGGGGTTGCGGATGATTACATCATGGAAAGAAATTAATTTAGATTACTCGCCAAAAAGTTCCGAGTTTTCCAGGGGACTTGGGAAACGCTAGTGGCAAAAGGGAGGTCCGATACAGAAGAGCAGAAGAATAAAGCAAGAGAAAGAATGAAGATACACTGACGGAGAGTAAAATCAAAGAATGCTAAACATAGTCCATAGACAGCCGAAAAGAAAATTTAAATATTAGGAATAATGAAAAAAAATGAAATGGCTTTTAGTGCCGGGATATCCCAGGACGGGTTCGGCTCGCCAGGTGCAGGTCTTTCTATTTGACACCCGTAGGCGACCTGCGCGTCGTGATGAGGACGAAATGATGATGAAGACAACACATACACCCAGCCCCCGTGCCATTGGAATTAACCAATTAAGGTTACAATCCCCGACCCGACCGGGAATCGAACCGGGGGCCCTCTGGACCGAAGGCCAGTACGCTGACCATTCAGCCAACGAGTCGGACAGTAATAATAATAACGAATACATCCTCAATGATTTAATTTTTCAAGTTCTAAACGTCTCCGGAAAGATTGATTCTATCTCCTGAACGTTGGCGGTCACCAAGAAGATAACGGATCGGGTCCATCAACTCTCGAAGGGTGACAAAGCTACGTGCTCGTAGAATGCCAGCCCCCTGTAAACCCCTAGATATTTCCTGGAAGCGTCAGTTGGCGACCACGTGCCCCTTGTCTAAGTCATCGCATTGCTTCCACTGATTTGTGCCACTTTCATCTATCCTATCTGACCTCCATTCATGGCTGCAATCGCTGTCAAGAGTTATTTTGGAGCCAAAGTAGATGAAACTAGGAATAATCTCCATCGTTTCACCATTTATATGCCAGAATGTGATAGGTTTAGTTGCCATGATATTTGTTTTCTTGACATTCAAACATAGTCCAGCTCTTTCACTTTCTTCTTTCACCTTCATTAGGAGATACTTTGGTTAACTCTTGTCCTTTTACGACCCCGAGGGTAGACTTATTAGGTGTCGAGCCTTGGGAGTCTTCCATTTTCACGCCCTTCATGGCCCTTGTCTTTCATTGGCAGATACCTTTACTTTTCGAAGTGTCGGATCCGTTCAATTTGTTCCGTCTGATTAATGTTAATAGAGTATGGTTGCCTAGTTCCTCTTGAATAATAATCACCACCACCACGATTCGAATGGTCCAACATTGCAGAGTCGGAACAAATCCCTAAATCTTACCAACAATAACATTACTCACATTGACTATCGTTATTAGGTAAGGTTGTGTTCTATCTTTTCCGTTGCCATTCTGCTCCGCTAGATGGCACCACTGCTGCAATTACAAAATTAACCCGTTAATATGGGGGGAACACAACACTTACTACCCTACAATCACTTCAAACTATAAACAAAGTGCTGAAACATTTTATACCATTACCCTGAGCATAGAAAGAGAACGACTCATTAACAACAAGGATCCTCTAGAGAGGCCGAGAAGAAAACTAGAACAAAAAGGTTGCTTAGTTTTATTTATGTATACATTTATCTTATATTTTTCAAGATAACTGTCATGGAAGATATTATATATAATTTTTTAACATTATTTTCGATCCTTAGGATCCCGAGTAACTAGTTCAACATGTCTTCGTTCTTCGCCAATACCTCTTCATTCTTTCACGACTCCTATTTCCCTCCGCTTTCGCGTTTTCTGACCACAGCCGTTACTGGATAAATATCCGCTTTGCCCATAGCCTTTCAAACCTACCTAACTTCCTTCATCCACTTATTTACCGTTAAGCATGTCGCATTCCATATCTTCTCTGTCAACTTATTGTCATCCATCCATCCTCTTCATATGTCCCACGAAACTCAAACTCCTTTTCCCCAATGTCCTGGAAATTTGTTCTGCTTTCTAGTATAGCTCCTGCCTTGATCTATGCATCCATATTGCACCCTGATTTTTGGTATCCCTACTATCTCTTAGGACTTTTATTTCTTCCTTTTCCAATTGAATACAAGCTATATTGTCCAATGTCGTGCGTACTCGCAGTAGCGTTCAATTCAGTTTTCCGGATGATCATCGTATAGTATCGCAATTTGGCGTTACTAGATAGGCTCTTATTCCCACAAAGGTGTCAGTTCAGTATGTTGGTATTATTGTACGCCATCGTCAGGCGGACCTTCGCGGAAATCACGGCTAGGTTTGCTAGTGCCATCATAAGCAAACTTTTTTAAACAAGTGATATTTTTATGTTACACAATTTCTCTGGGGATCAAGGTTGGATCAAAGAGCGCAGATGGCAGCTGGTTTTATAATCAGTCTAATGGCATTTAATTATCTTTCTGGCACATATGTTCCTGTGGAGAAAACGTTCCTATACGTTGGCGTCCCTGAAAACCGCAAGAGCAATTAGTGGTCCGTAATACCCATACACGCCGTGCTGTTTCGTGCTGGTCTTTTGGTTTGCCCTGCCAGGGAAATGCGTACCGGGTCTAGTATAGCCGCATCCCAAATAAACACGTAATATCCACATTCAGATGGCAGACTATGTAGTCAATAACGGGAGTCATGCGTGCGAAACCGACTTCTTGCACATCGTCAGCGTGTCCAGGACATAGGATGCTTATATTCCATGTAACAAGTTGTGGTTTCTTCCTTTCTTGGTGATTTCATTACTTTCTCCTTTGTGCCTGGTTTATGATATCGACCTGTTTGTCGAGGAGTTGTCCTAAAAACTTCACACAGAAGCTTCACTTCGGTATGTTGTGTGTAAATTTCTATGTAATTGTGTCACATTTTAATGCAACGCTCAACCCACTGTAAACTGTAGTATTAGGCCAGCTGAATTATTTAAGGTATGAGTGAATTTATATATGAACGAGCTGAATTCACAATGCTTAGTTAGTAACTACTACTGTCATAGTGTAAAATTTTGAAATGCTTAAGGTACGTGTGAAATTGTATACAACCTTTGACAATAAAGTTCGCTGAATTAAGTCAGAACGGTCGATCCGCTAACACTGGCGATACGTAACTCTGCACCTGCGTAGCAGCAGGTTTTGACCACCTGGTCTCATCGTTGTTCAGTTGAGCACCATGTGTGTGCCGTGTAAGAACTGTTTGACACAGTGTGTGTTTATCGCATTGGTTCTGAGCTGCGAACAGGAACATGAACGACCGAAAGTTCAATGTACTCTTTTGTTTCAAGCTTGGCAAGATACCGAAAGAAACGCATGCGATGCTGGTACGTGTTTATGAAGATCAAGAATTGTCCTTGAAGTGTGTGTACGAGTAGTTTGCCCGTTTTCGAGGAGGCCGGGAAAGTCTTTCTGACAACCTCCGTAGCTGAAGTAAGGCGATCGCCGTCAGTGACGAAAACATTGAGCAGGTGAGTACATAATCGCGAACGATCGGCTATTAACTGTGCGCATGATAGCGGATGAACTGCAGATTAACCGTGAATCCGTGCGAAAAATCGTTACCCAGAATTTAGGGAAGACGAAAACGTGTTCGGTCTTGTGCCACATCACTTCACTGACGATAAGAAGCAGGCATGTTTAGAGGCTTCACAGGATTTTGTCGAAACGGCGGATGCGACACCACATTTCATGAACTCTATTGTAACTGAGGATGAAACCTGGTATCTCAGGTACGACCCTGAAACGAAACAACAAAGCAAGGAATGGCGTTCTACGGGATCCCCTCGTCAGAAAAAGGTCAAACTCGCTTTGAAAGGAAAGAGATTTGACGATATTCCTGACATCCAACGAAACGTGACGAGGCTTATGAACACCATCCCAAAAGAAGCCTTCTTGCAAAGTTTCCAGGACATGTGTCGCCGATCTTAGCAGTGCATAGTTACGGGAGGGGACTATATCGAAGGACGGTAAGGTCACTGTCGTGCATTGTTCATCTATGTTGATAGTAAAGGACTATCCACCGAAATGTATTGTCACAGGTTGTATGACAGTGTTATAATGTTGAGCTAGTAGTAAGTTAAACCTATAGTATTGTAAGCCGTAGAGTTAAGCACTGGAAATTCTTAACTTATGTGTGAATTTGTATGTGATGAAGCTGGATTTAGAATGTTAAACTAGTAGTATTTCTTGTAATGTTCTATTTCCATGGAATTGATTGTTGTTGCTGTTGTTGTAACTTTTGACGTCACAGCTGGATTGTCGAGGAGTTGAGTCTCTCGGTCCAGTTGCTGTGAAGTGGACGTTGTGTCTGGTGAAGCGTGGGAGAGTTGAACGGTGGATCGGCAGTGAATGGAGACTATTGGGAGTGACCGGACAGTGTACGTCATACAAGGTTGTGGGCTGGAGCGACGGGTTTTGAATATTAGTGACGGTGCTCCGACTCACAATCTAGCTAATCAATTGGCTGCGCAGTTTGGGTCAAGTAGCTTCAGCTTGCATTCGGGCGATAGTGGCTTCGAACACCACTGTCGACAACTCTGAATAAGGCTTCCTGTGGTTTCCCAAATCTCTCACCAGGCTGCACCTCAAGTAAGGCAATGGTCGCTTCCTTCCCACTCCTAGACATATCCTATCGGATCGTCGGTGGGGCGTAAAGCAAATTGTAATAACTCACAGTCCAAAAAGGCGATGGTCCCAGAAAATATCGAAATATAACCCTTATGAAAATGCAGTTTCAATGAAAAAATCATAATAGTCTAGTTTTCTCATAGTATGATAGCAATCTGTTTTAAAAATAGCCTCAAATTGCGTTTATTATTAGTATAATCGGGCCCTGGGAACTGACCTAGGGAGAGTCTCTGCGACCACCTTGAGACTCTGGCTAAATGGAGGTGTGATGCGAATATAAGAACTCAACAAGAGAGTTCTCTTAGCCTCTCTCACCTCAATTCTCCATTTCCTACCTACACGTGGTTCCCCTGTTAAGCCGAGCAACCCAGTGGAAGGTTGGGTAACAACCCCAGCGGGAAGCTGGGTCGGTGAGCAGAGTGGAATTGGGGGTCAGTGGAAGGCAACGGGAAACCACCACTGTTAATTTTCCCAAGACAACCTCATGGCTTTACTCAATCATAAATCAGTGTCCGGAGTAAGTCTCCCAGTCGGATCTCCGGGGGGGACATGGTTAAGTGGAGCATCTGAACGTGCAAATCAATCCAAGCCAACTTTGCGCGTAGTTAGAAAGATTGCAACCTGGAATGTACGAGGTCTCTTACAGACAGGAAAACTGGCTATCGTTGAAAGAGCAATGAGCCTACATGATCTGGACATACTTGGACTCAGCGAGACACATTGGAAAGGTTGTGGCCACTTTGTCACTCACTCGGATAACACCATATATTTTTCTGGAAGCGAGGATCTCAGTCGGAATGGTGTCGCTGTAGTCATTCCTAAAATACTAGCCAGTGCTGTCGTCGGATATGAGCCTGTCTCTGACAGAATCATCTCCATTAAGATGAATGCTTCTCCGTGTAGGATCAACTTCATTCAGGTTTATGCTCCTACTGCAGTTGCAGTGGATGAAGAAATCGATGAATTCTACGAGTTGCTGGAACACACCATCAGAAAGATTCCTCAGAAGGAAATGTTAGTCATTCAGGGTGATTTTAATGCGAAGATAGGCGAGACTATTGAAGATAATCATTTGGGACATGTGGTTGGAAGGCACGGTCTAGGTGTGAGGAATGAGCGTGGTCAGCGTCTACTGGAGTTTTGTGTTGGCAATAACCTGTCTATCTGCAATACTCTCTTCCAACATCACCAACGGCGTCGATACACATGGATTTCTCCTGGCGACAGGGTTCGAAATCAGATTGATTTCATTTTGGTGAGGCAACGATGGCGGACTTCTGTACTGGATTGCAAAACCTATCCTGGAGCAGACTGTGGTAGTGACCACATTATGCTATCCATGAAAATGCGGATCAAACTGAAGCTGACCAAGAAGAAGAGAGTGACACAAGTTCGCGTTACTGACAAAAAGGCTCTCAAAGATTTTGGAGAAAGAATAAGGCCAAAACTCCAGCAAGTGCAGGAGGAAGGATCAGCCTCCCAAACATGGGATAACCTCAAGACAATCATTAACTCTTCTCTCCCTGAACCATTTACTAATTCTTCCCAAGCTAAGCACCCCTGGATATCGAACACCACTCTACTGCTGATAGAAGAGCGGAGCACACTAAAGAAACGTGGCATTCAATCCAAGCAAGACGAAGAAGCATACAGTGAACTTTGCCGCAAAATACAACGCAATTGCAGAACTGACAAGACACGGTATCTCACCAGTATTTGTGATGAAATAGACCAACATCATAGGCTGAATCAAACACGTGATCTTTTTAAAAAAGTCAACAGCATTACCCATGAGTTCAAACCACGCACATGGGTGATTGAAGATGAAGATGGCAACCTCATTACTGATAAGAACAAAGCAATAGAGAGGTGGAAACAATACTGTGAAATGCTGTATTGCAAAGGAAATAATTCTGCCGAACAGGAAAATTCTTTGAGGTATGAAGAAGAACCTGATATTTTATTAACTGAAATTGTGAACGCTGTCAATCATTTGAAGAACAACAAAGCCCCAGGTATGGATGGTATTTCGGGAGAAATGCTGAGTGATGGGGGAGGAGGGCATGCGTGTTTTACATTTGGTATGTAATATGGTGTGGAAAACTGGTGAATGGCCCAAGGACTGGACAACATCAATACTAATCCCTCTTCACAAAAAGGGGTCTATAAGGGATTGTTCCAATTATCGTACTATCGCATTAATATCCCATGCAAGCAAAGTTCTGCTCTACATAATAAATCTACAACTAAAACCATTCCTGCAACCTCAGATATCCGCAGAACAAGCAGGCTTTGTTTCAGGTAAAGGAACACGAGAGTCCATCTTGAACATGAGACAGATAATTGAGAAATGTCGCGAGTTTTGTGTCCCTGCCTTTATTTGCTTCCTGGACTACAAAAAGGCCTTTGATTGTGTTATGTGGGACAAGTTGTGGCAGGTGCTAAAGGAATTTGGGGTTCCACTGCACTTAATATCGTTACTGAAAAGCCTGTATAAAAACCACGCAGCAACCATAAAGGTAGATGGTGATCTCTCAGGCATTTTCAATGTGACGAATGGAGTAAGGCAAGGTTGTATATTATCACCTCAACTCTACAACATCTATGCAGAGTGTGTCATCAAAAGAGCTCTCAATGGCTGGAATGGTGGAATTTCGATTGGTGGCAGAAAAATTAATAACCTACGCTTTGCAGATGACACTACCCTCATCGCTGGTAGTGAAGAGGAACTTCATGACTTGCTTGTAAGGGTGAAGAACACTAGTCCTCAGTATGGTCTAGAGATAAACATAAAAAAGACCAAACTAATGGTAGTTGATCGGCAAGGTGAAATCCAACTTACGGGATACCTAAAAGACCTGGATATAGTTAAGGAATTTGTATACTTGGGGTCTGTTATCAACGACACGGGAAACTGTGATAAAGAGGTAAAAAGACGTATTGTCTTAGGTCGTGCTGCAATGGTTAAACTTACTAAGATCTGGCAGAACCGGGCAATATCAAAAGCCACGAAGATGCGCTTGGTAGAATCACTAGTGTTCTCCGTCTTTTTGTACGGCTGTGAGACCTGGACCGTGAATGCTAAAGACAGAAAGCGCATTGATGCCTTTGAGATGTGGTGTTGGCGGAGAATGCTACGTGTATCCTGGACAGAAAAAAGAACTAATGTTTCCATTCTGGAAGAACTCTGCATCAAGAAACGTCTATCTTCCCGTGTGAGTGAACGTTACCTCCAGTTCCTTGGCCACATTTTGAGACGAGACGGAGAGAACTTGGAAAAGGTAATTTTACAAGGCAAAATTGAAGGCAGTAGACCACGAGGAAGAACAGCAAGCAGATGGATAGATCAGGCGAAGAAGATCACTGGGCTACCACTTCAGGTCATACTAACGAAATGTGAAAACCGCTCTGGATGGAGACATCTTGTCAAGGTTGCAACAAGGAAATGATGGAGTTATGAGGTCACGACGCTCAGTAATGAGCACAACGACTAATGATGATGATTAGTATAATCATAGATAGTCCGCCTCAGTGGTGTTGTGGTTAGTGTGATTAGCTGTCACCCCCGGAGGTCCGTGTTCGATTCCCGGCTCTGCCACGAAATTTGAAAAGTGGTACGAGGGATGGAACAGGGTCCACTCAGCCTCGGGAGGTCAACTGAGTAGAGGTGGGTTAGATTCCCACGTCAGCCATCCTGGAAGTGGTTTTCCGTGGTTTTCCACTTCTCCTCCAGGCGAATGCCGGGATGGTACCTAACTTTAGGCCAAGGCCGCTTCCTTCCCTCTTCCTTGCCTATCTCTTCCAATCTTCCCACCCCTCCACAAGGCCCCTGTTCAGCATAGCAGGTGAGGCCGTCTGGGTGAGGTACTGGTCATTCTCCCCAGTTGTATCCCCGACCAAGAGTCTGAAGCTCCAGGACACTGCCCATGAGGCGGTAGAGGTGGGATCCCTCGCTGAGTCCGAGGAAAAAGCCGAACCTGGAGGGTAAACATATGATGATGATTATAATAACAGATGAGGAACTGGAAATCTTAAGACTTTAGTTCAAAAATTTGCGGAGTTTCTAATTCCCACTCATAAAGGGAGTATTGTACGAAAAGCATCTTCAGAATATTTTACTTGATCTGGGAGTAAAAGATGTTCGAACCTTTGGAGGAATATATGATTATATTCTGACAGTAACCTGATTATCTTTAACTCAATAATCTCGCTGTTCCCACTTTCATCATTGTGGGAATTCAGATATGTCTCGAGTGATTTCATTAAGCACAGATAATTTCATTTGTGGGGAAGGCGTTCTACTGCATCGTTGCCTACGGGTTTATCCAACGCTGAGCTGAGTTTACCGCTCACCATGCGTTGGCCTACTTGAAAAGTCGCTTTGGCGATGCTAGCCTGTGCTCGAAGCTCACTTGGGACGAGATAATGTTGGTCATGAGCAGTCGAGTATAAATACCTGTTTGGCAGTTCGACTCGTTGGCTGAATGGTCAGCATACTGGCCTTCGGTTCAGAGGGTCCCGGGTTCGATTCCCGGCCGGGTCGGGGATTTTAACCTTCATTGGTTA
Organism: Anabrus simplex; assembly: GCF_040414725.1. Taxonomy (NCBI): domain Eukaryota; kingdom Metazoa; phylum Arthropoda; class Insecta; order Orthoptera; family Tettigoniidae; genus Anabrus; species Anabrus simplex. The sequence goes on along the minus strand of NC_090265.1, from coordinate 1,761,743,277 downwards.
ATTCAAGTGGCTCAGACACTGGGTGTTTATGCTGTCCCCAACATTCCTGCAACTCACACACCACACATAACATTATCCTCCACCACAATAACACGCAGTTACCTACACATGGCAGATGCCTCCTACGCTCATCGGAGGGTCTGCCTTACAAGGGCTGCACTCGGCTAGAAATAGCCACACGAAATTATTATTATTATACCTGTTTGGCTAGATAATTTTAATTCAACCTCATTGAAATCGTCCTTTAGTAAGCAGACAGGTTAGGTGAAAGAATGATTAATACACCATGTATAGTAGCTCCCTGTCTGCCTTATTCTAGTTTGATTCCCGGTTCCGCCATGAACCTGAGGTTGGTTTGAGGAACTGCGGCGAGGTTCATTGACACTTTATGAACATAACTGTGAAGGACGTGTGTTAAAATACTATCATCGGTCATTCTTGAAGTTATTTTTGCACATTTCAAGATTCAACCTCATTTATGCCAGGAATGTAACGCATAGTGTTTAAGGCAATTTATACCGAATGATATAATTTAACTCATTCTAAAACAGTCACGTGTTCAGTTTTCGGGGTATACTGTAGATAAACGTCTGTGAAATGAATTAAACAAGAAATCAGAATGAATGGCTAGTTGATCGCTTCAATGACCGTTGTTGTTGATGTTGTTGTTTCAGACATCAGGCCATAGACTAGTTTGATGAAACTCTCCATGAGTCCCGATCCTGTGCTAACCTTTTCATTTGTACGTAACTACTGCATCATACACCTGCTCTAATCTGCTTGTCATATTCATTTCTTGGTCACCCCTACCGTTCCTACTGCCTACACTTCCTTTAAAACAAACTGAACAACTCGTGGATGTCTTAAGATGTGTCCTATCATTCTATCTCCTCTTTTCAAGGTTTTCATTTCATCTCCTTGGATTGTGATTCCCTTTCCAAATTCCTCTTTGATTTACTTCACTGCCTGTTCAGTGTAAATTTTGGAAAGGAGGGGTGAACAAATTGCAGCCTTGCCTCACTACTTTCTGAATTTCTGCTTCTTTTATCTAAATCGATCTACTATCACTAATTCGATTCAGTATCTCTTTATTCGTGATTCCATCTATCCATCTTACATTCAGCATTCTTCTGTAATACCACATTTCATAACCTTCTATTCTCTTTATTTCTGAACTAGTTATAGACCATGTTTCACTTCAATACAATGCCACGCTCCAGATGAAAGTCTTCAGAAACATCTTTCTAATTCCTATATCAATAACGTGAGCAGGTTCATTTTCATAGTAAGATCTCCCTTGCTTGTGCTAGGCTGCATTTTATGTACCCCTTATTCTTCCATCGTAAGTAATTTTACTACCAATGAAACAATATTCATCTAGTTACTTTAATAATTCATTTCCTGATCTAATATTTTCTGCATCACCTGCATTCACTCGACTGCACACCATTACTTTTGTTTTGGACTTATTTATTTTCATCTTGTACTCCTTACCTAAGACTTCGACCATACTACTCAGCATCTACTCGAGATCTTCTGCAGTCTCAGATGACAGAATAATATCATCGTCAAATCTCAAGGTTTTCATTTCATCTCCTTGGATTGTGATTCCCTTTCCAAATTCCTCTTTGATTTCCTTCACTGCCTGTTCACTACTTTCTGAATTTCTGCTTCTTTTTGAAAGCCCCTGATTCTTATCACTGCAGACTGATTTTTATACAGATTGTAAGTCATTCCTCGCTCTCGGTATCTGATCCCAGTCACCTTTAGAATCTCAAACAGCTTGGTCCAGTCAACATTATCGAATGCCTTTTCTAGATCTACGAACGCCATGTAGATGGGCTTGTTTTCCTTAATTCGACCCTCTAAGATCAGACATAAAGTCCGGATTTCTTTACGTGTTCTTACATTTCTTCTTAAGACAAATTGATATTCTCCCAACTCACCTTCAACTTGTCTTTCCATTCTTTTGTAAATAATACGTGTTAAAATTTTGCAGGTATGAGATACTAAACTATTGGTGCGGTAGTTTACATACTTGTCAGCACCGGATTTCTTGGGAATAGGTATACCAACATTCTGGCGAAAATCGAATGGCACTTTTCCTGTCTCATTCATCTTACACACTAGATGGAATAATCTTGCCATGCTGGTTTCTCCTAAGGCAGTCTGTAATTCAGAGGGAATGTCACAAATTCCAGGGCCTTGTTCCTATTTAGATCTCTCACAGCTCTCTCAGCCTCTGACCTCAAAATTGGGTCTTCCGAGCTCGATAGCTGCAGTCGCTTAAGTGCGGCCACTGTCCAGTATTCGGGGGATAGTGGGTTCGAATCCCACGATCGGCAGCCCTGAAGATAGTTTTCCGTGGTTTCAAATTTTCACACCTTGGCCTACCACTGCATTCTAGTCTCCCATCACAATTACAGTAGATTCTTGTCACTTTTTACATATTGTATTTAGTCTTCAGTCTCTTCATATATTATTTCGATTTCCTCATCATCCGCTGAACTAGTAGGCATGTGGACCTGCACTATTGAGGTGGGCATTGGTTTGATGTCTATCTTGGCATCAATCATTCTTTCACTCTGCTGGTCGTAGTTGCTTACACGCTGCCCTATTTTCTTACTCATTATTAAACCAGCTCCTGCCCTTCCCCTGTTTGATTTTGTGTTTAAATTCTGCAGTCGCCTGACCAAAAATCTTGCTCTTCGTGCCAATGTACTTCACTTATACAAACTAACTTTCATCTATTCGTCTCTATTTTCAGATTTTCTAACCTACCACAACGATTCAAACTTCTAACATTCCACGCTCCTACTCGCAAAGTGTCAGTGGCCATCTTCCTGTTGACTGCCCCCTCTCGTGTAGTTCCACCCGGAGATCCTAAAGGGGGACTATTTTACCTCGGAATATTTTAACCCGGGAGGATGCCATCATCAAAACATCATTGACATAGAAAGAGCTGCATGTCCTAGGGGTTAGTTACGGCCGTAGTTTCCCGTTGCCTTCAGCCGTGTAGAAGTATTAACACAGCTAAACCATGTTGAGTATTATTACAAGGCCATAACAGTCAATCATCTACTGTAGACTGCCGCCCTTGTAATTTCCGGAAGGCTGCTACCCGCTTTCGGCGAACCATTCGTGAGTCTGTTTTCTCAACAGATATCCATCGGATATGGTTGCACCTGCGGCTCGGCTATCTGCTTCATTGGGACGCGCAAGCCTCTTCACCGCAGCAATGTCACATGGTTCACAAGAGAGGTTTCAATTATCAACCTTGTAGAAAATATCAGAAATTTCAATCAATCAATCAATCAATCAATCAATCAATCAATCAATCAATCAATCAATCAATCAATCAATCAATCAATCAATCAATCAATCAATCAATCAATCAATCAATCAATCAATCAATCAATCAATCAATCAATCAATCAATCAATCAATCAATCAATCAATCAATCAATCAATCAATCAATCAATCAATCAATCAATCAACAACAACAACTGCTTATCACTGCAGTATTATTGTTTCCATATTATCAATTTACTATTTTTGAACATGCCGACAATCGCGATCACAAGAAATCCGAGTGAAAAAGGAAACATGTAACGTTTTGGCGAAGATTAAGGCGAAAGCTGCGAATGAAGGAGAAGTAACAAAGGCAACGTCACATGTGTTCGTCGTCCAGGAGGTGTGGCCTGTCCTGTTACGCACTGAGAGGTCACTCCCAATTCCATTTTCTCGGAAACTGAATAAGATGTTTCTATGGTTAAATATTCTGGCTATACTGGCTTCTCCTAATCTAGGAAAAGAAATAATTGACTGTCATTTACCTGTGCAAGAATGTGCACCATGTAATCGCGCCCCTGTACTTGTGTCATTTAATTGTTTGATCAGCGCTGACAATAACTCCATAGGAACGGTTTTCCAAACACCCTTGCTATAGGGAAAGTAATGACGAACCACTTTCTGTTTTTCCCTAGTTAGTTTCCTCCAATTATTTGAATTTCTAGAAAATTATTAATTTTATGGAAAACTGTTGGGCTGTTTAAGATTATACAAATACAAATATTTTTGTGTGCAGGAAGCGTTGATTTTATTTATTTATATTTTGCTTACAAAATTCACTCCTTTGTTTCTTTTAGGTCATTTTACTGTGATACTATGAGAATGTCTTATTTTTATTTTTAGATACCATTATTTTTTTCGATTATTCATCTACATGTGTTTTAAATTTAAGCGATGGTTCTGTCTTGTATTTGTCTGTATTTGTAAACGTCACTTTATCCCATTTAATTTATATCCCATGTCCCATCATTATATTAATAAAAACGAATGGTATAATACTTCAGTAAATGGGTGGGCGCTAAATCTTTATATGAAACAGTTACCTTCTTTTATCTTAATTTCTTGCGTTCAAATTTGATATCCGTATATATATTAGTGCAAAGTATATTAATTCTTCTTTTGATAGTGTCTGCATGAGTATTAAAGTAGTTTAATTCAATAGGGCCAACACTGACGAATATATGGGTCATTCTTTCTTACAGTGGTTGAGACCATGATAATGAAGTCATGGTCGAGACCGTTATTAATTCAGCCATCTTTTGCACACAATAATTACAAAGAAACTGTAGAATTTGAACTTCAATGAGTTGATATACACAGTACGTCTGTTACCTTCAAGGACTCCACTCATTCCCCTCTCTCATCGTTGTCAAACCAGGAGCGACGTGCTGGCAGGCGGGTAGCAAGTACCTTCCTCTCCGCGTGTTTTGTTCATGCTAGATATCCCGTAATTCACTCCCTCCACCTCCCCTTCACTCTTCAGATGTGTGCATGTGTTACGTGTCTAATGGATGTGACCAATAAGAGAGAATGTGTAAGCAGATACTGGGCGGTTCTGAGGGCTGTACTGATTTCTTGCCTGAAATGGATATTTCTGGCCACGAGATAATAAAGTTCTCGAGTGTACGTGCATTTGTTTTCAAACACATTTATCACATTAGTGAACTTAACCCTCAAGTGCGTTATTTACTATTTCTTTTAAATGTGGTGGTTTATAATTCCAAACATAATATATTGGTTTTTTTTGCTAGGGGCTTTACGTCGCACCGACACAGATAGGTCTTATGGCGATGATGGGATAGGAAAGGACAAGGAGTTGGAAGGAAGCGGCCGTGGTCTTAATTAAGGTACAGCCCCAGCATTTGCCTGGTGTGAAAATGGGAAACCAGTTTTCAGGGCTGCCGATAGTGGGATTCGAACCTACTATCTCCCGGATGCAAGCTCACAGCCGCCTCTACACGCACGGCCAACTCGCCCTGTATAATATATTGTTACAAGAAATATATTTAATAATATTTGACAAAATTACAATATTTTTTTATTTGGATCAGTCAAAATGTTAAGAGTTTTTAATGTTGTACGCATCGGTATATGCAAATCTGTACGATTACTGTATCCACTGACACAATTCAATCTTAGAGATGTCCTTGATAATGAATTCTCTGAGATGAACAACATCATATTTCTTATACCTTAATTGTTTAATGTTTACACCACTCCAGCTGAAAAGCAAGAAAAGACATCAAATAAAAGATTGTTAAGTTTTTTAATACACAAGAGTCCTCTAGAGAGTTCGTCTGTAAGGCAGAAGTAAATGTACATCATAAAGCAGCTATAACAAACAAGTATATTTTCCTTTGCACATATGCAATGCTGTGCATTTAATGGTTAAAAATCCGTCTGGTGCCCATGATCGTTAGGGCTAGAAGTCAATATGGTCTGGCATCCTGATTAGCCGGTTCGAGCCCCCCTGTTCGAAAAAATGTGCACCATTCGAATGTTGGCTGACAGGGTAGGAGAGATGGTGGTATACAATTTCTAATCACTAGATTGCGTGCCAAAAGCCTAGATTAAACTCCAAACCTCTCCGCAATGATCATATGGAGTGAGGGCACATGGCACTGTTGATTGTAATTCGTTTGTCACATGGGGACGTAAAGACTTGTGCAGACCCCTTGGTGCTATTCGTCAGGAGTAGGCTATGCTCCCGCACCCGGTTTTACCCTCTCCTTCCTACAATCATGTATCACGTCATTCAATTCATATCATTAACTCGTTTGATGAGGTTGACGTTGAGATTCAGCTCACTTCATACCCCACCCTGTTGAGAAACGGGACAAGTGTTGGACATTTATTGAACTGAAATATATTCATTAACACATTTGACCACATACTAAAGAATCATCCGGAGCTAAATGAGTTCTGATGAAGCCGACAGCCGACATGTTGGGATACTGGAACCCAAAGAGTTTAAATGACAAAATAGAACAGTTTTTATTATTATTATTATTATTATTATTATTATTATTATTATTATTATCATTGTTTTTATTATTGATTTAAGCCAACTAAGGAGCACTGATGTCTAGTTCTTCCTCGATGCTCTTCTTTGTTCCCTATATCTCCTGAGTCCCGCTGATAATTTCTCCTTTCTCTCCTGTGAAAGGGGCTTCCGACTTCTAGGGACTCTAGGTGGTGGGGTCCAAGACTGTACCATAGCACAAAATTTGGAACTATCTTCTATATCAATGTTTGATATCCCAGCCAAATCCAATTCCCTCTGTACTTTATTAAGCCACAAGCATCCCGTCTTGTAGCTTTTAACCAAGGAGAAGCTCTTCTTGGTAAGCCTGTTGCTGTCCATTCGTTGTAGGTGTCCATAGAACTTAAGCCTCCTACGTCGCATGCTGGTATTGGCTGATTCTAACTGTCGATACAGCTCAGAGTTCGATTTATGTCTGTAGGTTCCATTTGAGAGCAATTCCGTGATGAAAGTTGTAATCACTGTATTGGTCATGAATACCTATTAATTCGATTTGTTTTGCGTTTATGCACTCTAATTTCACTACCAATTTCATTTTGTTCTTATTCACTAAATTGTCAAAATATAAATCTCACACACTTTATTGTTACTGGATAAATCTAGGGCACTCATTATATCCATACAGATGATATTTTCTTTCCTTTCGGTCTTCCTTTGTCCTTGAGGCCTTTCGGAGCAGATCTCCTTTCGTGAGAGGAAGTGTACCATAACGATCAATTCTAACACAGTTGCAATGAAGTGTATTTTAATACTTTTAATTGTCATAAACAGTAGGTTTGAAATAGCGCTGCAAGGGGAACTGGTTTCATTCTCTGAATTAATTTACGTAGTTGAGTTATTGCCGGCCCAACTGTGTATTGTTAGAGCACCTACCTCTTACGCACAAACGCCGCGTTTGATTTTCGTCCAGGTCAGTTATTTATACCTGGATCTGAGGGCTGGTTCTAGGTCCACTTAGCCTACATTATTAAATTCGAGGAGCTATCTGACGGTGAGATAGCGGCCCCGGTCTAGAATGCCAAGAATAACGGCGGAAAGGTTTCGTCGTGTGCTGATCTCGCTACATTTCATATACATCAGTTCTTCGCGCAGAGCAGCAATCACTTGGTAAGCCATGGCAATCGTTTTGTAGAGTCATTAAGTTCGTGGACTGGCCGTCTGGTATCGCTGTGGTGCAGTACAGCGGAGAGTTTGCACCGCAAGATGTTGCCGTGACAGTCCTTCGCTAGTTCCATCAAGACGCAGTTGCGTGCATACAGTATAAGCAGAACTACGGTCTCTCTTGTGAAGTGTAGTTGAATGCCTGAGGTGGAGCTTTGGAATGTCGTAGTTTGAGCAACGGACAAATTTCATGTTCTGCCTACAATTAGGCAAATTCACTAGCAAAATGTCTGAGATCATGAAGTCAAAATCTCCCTGATCACCAGGACGGGAAGAAGACGCGAAAAGACAGGTCAAGGAAGTGTGAACCCTTAACTCTTCTCTTAGCGCCAGTTCAAGAACATGTTGATTGTAGTACGTACACAGATGCCAATGTGTTGCCTCCACGGTAGGCGCCTGCCCAAGAATTTATTGACTATAGTACACGCGTGTACGCAGTATTGCCTGCACCGTAGGCGCCAGTCCACAAACTTATTGACTGTAATAGTTTAAATATGTCAAAGATGACCTTTCACTTCTTTCTCAGTGTTTTATTGCGCATAGATAAGTCGGTAATAGCTGAATGAATGGAAAGTTATTCTACAAATTCCAGCACCGTAAGTCATCTCCCCCATAAAATAAAAAGATGCGAAAAATTTGCACTCTACTGTTTGTAGTATAAATATGAAGTGAAGACATGAGAGCTAAAATAGCAGCGTTATTGCTAATTGGCTTCTAGCCAAACATTGCACACATCCAAAGTGTTGTTCATACAGTTATATCTGAGTTTGAACCATGTAGTTGTCAGTTCGTATTCGAGAGATTGTGGTTTCGAACCCCACAGTAACCAAACGTGGAGATGTTCTCACGTGGCTTTCCATTTGACACCTCGCTGTACCTATTAAGGTCATGGTCACTTTCTTTTCAATACTAGCCCGTCCTATCCCATTCTTGCCATAAGAACTATCTGTGTCTCGCTGCGACATGAAACAAATAGCGAAAACATAAAATGCTGGGATGGTATTCTATTTGCGTTCCACGGACGTTTTATCAGTACTAGAATTTAATTAAAATTGCCCCCAGTCCAGTAGTTGAGATGTAATGAAGAAATTAATCTATATTTGAGACATTTGCTGATGTTAAGTACGATGTTGGTCTGTTTTAAAGTATAATGCCACTCTTACTTCTCTGATATCGACATTTGAGATGTTGCTGCGAAAGATGTTGTTGGGACAAACCATCATTTTTAATAGAGCCAATGCCCGCACATACTATAATGTATGGTAAAACGAGTTGAGAAAGATAACACCCTCAGTTTTCACAACAATAACCCGTCAGCCAAACGATTATTGAGACAAAATATCAAGTTCGAAGCTGTCGATATCCACACAGCAATATGATTTCTGGCAAGAATCCGTTCATATATTCTTGGTTTTCGCAACAATAAGCCACCAGCCAAACCATTCTTTACGGAAGATAACTTATGTAGATTATGTATATTCCAAATTGAATCATTAACTTGAATGTTTTCTGTGAATTTCCTAAGTAACTCTTTCACCTTCCACTAGAAATCACTGTTCTATTTTCTTGATATTTTTTGTTTGTAAAATTGTATGTATTCTTGCACATAAACTGTATTAATGGCTAATCGAAGAGGATTTTTATAAATTTTCTGTTTCATGTATCAAATAAGTTTGGGCCGAAGAGGATTAAGTACGCAAGGTAAATAGGGGGCACATGAGCTGGTGGGGACGTAAATCTAAAATGCATGACCTAGAAATTGCCTACATGGGCTAGTACTTTAACATTACTTTTCACTGTTAAATAGCTCTATTTTTACACAGATAGGTCTTACGGCGACGATGGCAGAGGAGAGGACTACGAGTGGGAAGGAAGCGGATGCCTCTTAATTAATATACAGACCTAGAATTTTACTAGTGTGAAAATGGGAAACCATGGAAGACCATTTTCAGGGATACCGACAGTGAGCTTTGAACCCACTATCTCCCGAATGCAAGCTCATAACTGCGCACCGCTAACCGCACGGCCAAAACTCTTCTCGATAAAATAATAAACATTTCTTTCAGATGCCGCCAATTCAGACTGATAGTGGTATTGAATCGTAAGTGCAACTACGTACGTAACAATACGTACTTAAGGCTAATCAGGGGAACAATCAAAGAATGGGTGTGTCCTATTAAGAAAGGAAAGACCACGAAAGGCTTGGAAATTAAAGACTAGCTAGGTCACACCAACCTGGTACGGTTAGTGTTGGAAGAGAGCGAGAGTAGACCATGGGAAGTCATTTAGGGATGAAGAAACGAGGAGCCTGACAGATTCAGTAGTCACTATTAGAGATTTATCAAGCCAAAGTGTTGCCCAATCATCGTGGATGTATTCAACTGCCCCCTAAACAAATACCGATCATTCCCAAACTATGGTCCTCGGACCCCTAGGGAGCGGCGAGGATAATCCAAGTTGTAAGTATTTGAAGAGTTAAATTTTACATTTTCCGCCTCAGTGGTTTAGTGTTTAGTGTGATTAGTAGGCCCTGATGTTTATGACCTTAATAGATATTACGATTTGACAATAAATATGACTTAAAAATTCTTTTCTTCGCATTTTCGAAATTTTTGAGATCTCGCCGCTGCTTAAATTAACATTATATTTAATATATACTTTTAAAATCTAGAACATTCAATAAAAATAAATAATTAATACTATTAATTTTATTATTATGTTTTTTACTAGCTGTTACCCACGGCTTCGCTCACGAGGACTTCGTAAATTGATAAAAATTAGTTGTTCGTCGGCACTGCACTAATACATTATCTGAAAATCCATAAAGTATAAAAACTTGCCGAAAAACTGTATTTCATTTACCCCAGAACCTCTTTGTAAACCACGTTTGTGGCATTGCCTTTTGGGGCTAAGATGACCAGGCTATTGGCAGAGCTAAATCTGGAACATGCGACATGGAACGCTTCATGTAAGAAACAGTCCTCTTTAACGTCGAAAAAAGAAAGGGTTTCTTTATTTCTAAAGGAGATTCCAAATACAAATATTCAAGTCTGCAACATCTTAGTTTTTGAGATATAAGTGTCCTCATAAAGAGAATTCAACCACTTCTTCACTTATTTTCGATATCCAGCATAAGTTTATAAGATGTACTGTAGATTCACTCGTTTCAAAAACTGCCCCACTCCTTGGCTGAGTAGTCAGCGTTGAGGACTTCGGTTCACAGGGTTCCGTGTTCGATTCTGGGCTAAGTCGGGGAATTAAATCGCGTGTGATTGATTCTTCTGATTCGGGACCGAGCTCGATAGCTTCAGTCGCTTAAGTGCGGCCAGTATCCATTATTCGGGAGATAGTGGGTTCGAGCCTCACTGTCGGCAGCCCTGAAGATAGTTTTCCGTGGTTTCCCATTTTCACACCAGGAAAATGCTGGGGCTGTACCTTAATTAAGGCTACGGCCGCTTCCTTCCCACTCCCAGCCCTTTCTTGTCCCATCGTCGCAATAAGACATATCTGTGTCGGTGCGACGTAAAGCCGATAGCAAAAAAAAAAAAAAAAAAAGTGATTCGGGAACATGTTGTTTGTGCTTGGCCCAACACTCTCCTCTTCATATTCACTTAACACACCACGTTACCAACCACAAAAGGAACACGCAATAGTAGTGACATCCCTACACATAGGGTTGGCGTCAGGAAGTGCATCCAGTCGTAAAACAGGGTCAAATCCATATTTGCTACACAGTTCACACCCGCGACCCCACAGGTGTGGGAAAAGCGGTAGAAGAAAAAATTCTTATTATTAAAATTCACCCGCTTTTTTATTATTTCATCCCCTTAAGAGGATTTTCAAAAAAAAAGTGTGTAATTTTTAAGGACATTCCAAGTACCCAATTTTAACGTCTGTAACATCTTCAGTTTCTGAGATATATGTATCCTCATATAAATAATTCAAATCCTTTATCACTTAATTTCACTTCCCCCCTCACCCCTTAAGTGGATTTTCTGAAAACAAACTTTGTGTTCTTTTATTTATAAAGGGGATTCTAAATCCCAGTTTTCATTTCTGTAACGTGTTAGGTTTTTGTGATATATTGTAGGTAATCTCGCTGCTGTAGAATCTTGGAGCTGACGTTGCCATGTTTACGGCAGTCCATTTCTTTATCCGATTCCTAGAGCAGGGGTAGTGTGGTGCCAATATCACCATAATGGTTGGTTTTAGGGCTTTAAACCATGGTTTTCGGGCCCGTAGGGCTTACCGAGTTTTGTTTTTTGCATCACGGGGCTTAAAATGAGCCTTGTCGCTTTCTGGTACGTCAAATTCGATTTCGCCTATATTAGCCTATTATTTTTATATATTTTTATCTCTCCCGTCGCCCCCCTCGAATTATTTTGAAAATTAAATACATCCCATGTTACTCACTGGAAATGTAGCTTTCTATAGGTGAAGACATTTATAAAATCGGTTCAGTAGTTTTTGAGTCTATCCGTTACAAACAAATATATATAAATATTTCCTCTTTATAATATTAAGTACAGATTTATTTTACTCATTCCAGAGGTAAATCTAGACTCTGCACAGAACGAAATAAATGTTACATTTTGATGGCCGATCAGAAAGAATAACAATAGCAAATTACATAAATTTTAAAGTTTTCAATTAGGAAACGAACTTCTATTTTCACGCAACATTGACTTGTAAGGGGGAAAAGACCGCTCAACGTCGCAGGATGTTTTTGGACCTTATTTTAAATACGTCAAATCATTAGAGCTCAATTGTGGCTCAATTGTGTCGCTTTCTACGCATCTGACTCTTTCTATACAGCTTACCCTCTTAATTCGAATAAATATATCGTCGTTGCCGGGACAAAACCTCCTATGTGATAATATTTTTGGAGATATACTGACCCGCAGCTCTTATATTATGAAGAGCGAGTATGCCTTGACAATATTCACACAATATTGCACCTTAGATGACAGAACATTACCGGCGAAAGTTCTAAGCTAAATGATTTCATATAGGAGGTTTTGTCCCGGCAACGAGGATATACACTGACTGACAGAGCAAATGCAACACCAAGGAGGAGTGGTTCGAAAGGGATGAAATTTGGGGAAAAAACAGAGACGGCACGGACGAATAATTTATGTTTATTTCAAACCGATATGCAGGTTACACAATGCGCACGGCATCGACTCAGTAGGATGTAGGACCACCGCGAGCGGCGATGCACGCAGAAACACGTCGAGGTACAGAGTCAATAAGAGTGCGGATGGTGTCCTGAGGGATGGTTCTCCATTCTCTGTGAACCATTTGCCACAGTTGGTCGTCCGTACGAGGCTGGGGTAGAGTTTGCAAACGGCGTCCAATGAGATCCCACACGTGTTCGATTGGTGAGAGATCCGTAGAGTACGCTGGCCACGGAAGCATCTGTACACCTCGTAGAGCCTGTTGGGAGATGCGAGCAGTGTGTGGGCGGGCATTATCCTGCTGAAACAGAGCATTGGGCAGCCCCTGAAGATACGGGAGTGCCACCGGCCGCAGCACATGCTGCACGTAGCGGTGGGCATTTAACGTGCCTTGAATACGCAAATACGCACTAGAGGTGACGTGGAATCATACGCAATAGCGCCCCAAACCATGATGCCGCGTTGTCTAGCGGTAGGGGGTAGGGCGCTCCACAGTTACTGCCGGATTTGACCTTTCTCAACGCCGACGCCACACTCGTCTGCGGTGACTATCACTGACAGAACAGAAGCGTGAAGCGTGACTCATCGGAGAACACGACGTTCCGCCATTCCCTCATCCAAGTCTCTCTAGCCCGGCACCATGCCAGGCGTGCACGTCTATGCTGTGGAGTCAATGGTAGTCTTCTGAGCGGACGCCGGGAGTGCAGGCCTCCTTCAACCAATCGACGGGAAATTGTTCTGGTCGATATTGGAACAGCCAGGGTGTCTTGCACATGCTGAAGAATGGCGGTTGACGTGGCGTGCGGGGCTGCCACCGCTTGGCGGCGGATGCGCCGATCCTCGCGTGCTGACGTCACTCGGGCTGCGCCTGGACCCCTTGCACGTGCCACATGTCCCTGCGCCAACCATCTTCGCCACAGGCGCTGCACCGTGGACACATCCCTATGGGTATCGGCTGCGATTTGACGAAGCGACCAACCTGCCCTTCTCAGCCCGATCACCATACCCCTCGTAAAGTCGTCTGTCTGCTGGAAATGCCTCCGTTGACGGCGGCCTGGCATTCTTAGCTATACGCGTGTCCTGTGGCACACGACAACACGTTCTACAATGACTGTCGGCTGAGAAATCACGGTACGAAGTGGGCCATTCGCCAACGCCGTGTCCCATTTATCGTTCGCTACGTGCGCAGCACAGCGGCGCATTTCACATCATGAGCATACCTCAGTGACGTCAGTCTACCCTGCAATTGGCATAATGTTCTGACCACTCTTTCTTGGTGTTGCATTTGCTCTGTCAGTCAGTGTATTTCCAAGAGGGATAACAGTAAGAAATTACGGACAACAATTAGGAGATGCGAAAAATCCGCCGTTGAGACGACTCCGACCAGGTGTGCTAAAATGGAATAAAAAGAAAGAAATATGATAAATAGACGGAAAGTCACGGCAAATATGACCATAATATGAAGAATTGCTGGAAAATGACAAAAAATTAAATGAGCCAAAATATGACTTTATATGACCCGTGAAAACTGCATACTTTTAGTCACCGTCGATAAAATTATGCTTAACTTGTTGTGCCGTTTCACAGTTCTTTATACGAGCTGATAGGAACAAACATGGAGTCTCTGCGATCAAAATGTTAAAATAAATGCATTTAACGTCAATACGGGCCGAAAGGTAATTATTTTTCATCAGTCAGTTATGGAAAGAACCATGTATAGAAGGCGCAGGAATAGAATGAGAAATGGACATTATTTAAACCTATTTTTTAAAAAAAAATTTGTTCATCACTCACTATATAATCAGACCTTGAAGCAGTAAGAAGACGTAGGACTAGACTGAGAGAGATTATTCATCTGGAGTAAATACCGTAATTTGGAAGAAAATATAATTCGCGGCTACACGCCCAACACTTGTTATCAAGATTTAATCGCTGCGCGAAAGATAAAATACTATAAAAGGAGATAAACCAGATTACAATAGAGCTACGTCACGAAGTGGCGCAGAGCTTAAATAAATTTGCCCGATACCGCTTAATGGTAGAAGATACGTACTGATCAGCTGTTGAGTGCGTTCGCACCAATAAAAATATAGAGGAAAGAAGTTCCTTTTCAAATTGTAATAAATACTTAATAATTATCCTAGTCGATTTGGAGCTAGCATATTGGACTAACTGTACCATAGCAAAATCCATACAATTTGAGCTTCACAAGAGATATATTAGTTGAAGAATGATAGCAATGAATTACATATTTTGTTATTATTCTGTTATATACGTACGAGATTCCACTATGAGCCTGTAAAAAGCAAGGCAACGCTATTCGAATTCTGATGAGGCGATACGATGTTGATCTTCCCAGATGACCAGTAATCAATTGTGGAGAGCTACGATGAACCCGATCACTCGTGGAGGAACCAGATGACGAGATCCTAATCTCAGATGACCGGAGATGAGAAGACATCGAGACCACCTTGAGCAAAGCTAAGTCCATTATCTGAGTCGTTTTCGTAAGTAAGAGAATATTACCTTTTATGATTATATGTTGATATGTGTATTTGTGCGAAGACAGTGCGTAGATAAACGTCTAGATGAGATTATTGGAAGTAGGTATTCATCTATATGAAATGTCAATTTCATTAGTAGGCGTGGTCACTAAGTGATATACCGATCGTAATGTTTCCAGTCATATGTGAGAGTAAATAGTTAGTGTTATTATTATTATTATCAGTGAAGAGTAAAGTGTGAAGTTGACATTAACACCAGTGTATACTATTTTAATCAAAGTCACTCGGTGCGAGATCGTATATAGGAAGTGTTTATGAAGGAATAAGGCAGTAGATTACTCAGAGTTATGATGTTAAATTTGGCACTATGACGATAGGAAGTAAAGAGGGCATTTTAAGAATGTCACGGCACGTTGACGTGCAGTTTAATGAAGTGATTTGCATATGATGAAGAGAGAGATTTATTATACGTGAAATGTGAGTAATAATTGACGCGTTATAGATATGGTATTAGGATGATAGTGATTTATGATGGTCATGTTTATTATTTTCTTCGAGAGAGATAGTCATAGTTGTTCTAAGTGAGACGATGTGATTTTCATATGATGTTTCTGAGAGTGTCAGTGAATTCTTGCCAATTCCATATGATAATTCTTAATCCTATGCATTTTCACATAGCTTAGGATACGATCTCGAGATTGATAGAGCAATGTTTTTATCCATGCTAGGATTGTCTAGAGAGTCATACATGTAGTCATGATAATACACTAACTGACAGAGCAAATGCAACACCAAGGAGGAGTGGTTCGAAAGGGATGAAAGTTGGGAAAAAACAGAGAGGGCACGGACGAATAATTGATGTTTATTTCAAACCGATATGCAGGTTACACAATGCTCACGGCATCGACTCAGTAGGATGTAGGACCACCGCGAGCGGCGATGCACGCAGAAACACGTCGAGGTACAGAGTCAATAAGAGTGCGAATGGTGTCCTGAGGGATGGTTCTTCATTCTCTGTGAACCATTTGCCACAGTTGGTCGTCCGTACGAGGCTGGGGCAGAGTTTGCAAACGGCGTCCAATGAGATCCCACACGTGTTCGATTGGTGAGAGATCCGGAGAGTACGCTGGCCACGGAAGCATCTGTACACCTCGTAGAGCCTGTTGGGAGATGCGAGCAGTGTGTGGGCGGGCATTATCCTGCTGAAACAGAGCATTGGGCAGCCCCTGAAGGTACGGGAGTGCCACCGGCCGCAGCACATGCTGCACGTAGCGGTGGGCATTTAACGTGCCTTGAATACGCAAATACGCACTAGAGGTGACGTGGAATCATACGCAATAGCGCCCCAAACCATGATGCCGCGTTGTCTAGCGGTAGGGGGTAGGGCGCTCCACAGTTACTGCCGGATTTGACCTTTCTCAACGCCGACGCCACACTCGTCTGCGGTGACTATCACTGACAGAACAGAAGCGTGAAGCGTGACTCATCGGAGAACACGACGTTCCGCCATTCCCTCATCCAAGTCTCTCTAGCCCGGCACCATGCCAGGCGTGCACGTCTATGCTGTGGAGTCAATGGTAGTCTTCTGAGCGGACGCCGGGAGTGCAGGCCTCCTTCAACCAATCGACGGGAAATTGTTCTGGTCGATATTGGAACAGCCAGGGTGTCTTGCACATGCTGAAGAATGGCGGTTGACGTGGCGTGCGGGGCTGCCACCGCTTGGCGGCGGATGCGCCGATCCTCGCGTGCTGACGTCACTCGGGCTGCGCCTGGACCCCTCGCACGTGCCACATGTCCCTGCGCCAACCATCTTCGCCACAGGCGCTGCACCGTGGACACATCCCTATGGGTATCGGCTGCGATTTGACGAAGCGACCAACCTGCCCTTCTCAGCCCGATCACCATACCCCTCGTAAAGTCGTCTACACGTTCTACAATGACTGTCGGCTGAGAAATCACGGTACGAAGTGGGCCATTCGCCAACGCCGTGTCCCATTTATCGTTCGCTACGTGCGCAGCACAGCGGCGCATTTCACATCATGAGCATACCTCAGTGACGTCAGTCTACCCTGCAATTGGCATAAAGTTCTGACCACTCCTTCTTGGTATTGCATTTGCTCTGTCAGTCAGTGTATTTAAGCCTTCACTGAATTATTTCGGATGATTTTGAAAACTCTCACTGTGTATAACATTATTCTGAACAATATTCAACCTACTGGACTAATCACTGGTGACATAGCTATTCAAAAAGGATTATTTTTAGTCGAAGATAGTGTCTTCTGACCAAGTAGATTTTCCGTTAGTAGTAGGTGTGATGATAATTTCATAGGGTATGTATGATGACGTTTCTTACAACCAAATACGCACGTAGAATAATACTTTTCACTAAAATGAAGGTCACATTACCTTCAGTTTATAAGTTAAATCTTATGATAACGTTACTAGGAGGGTGATTACGACTTACACTGGACATAGCTTAGCTCATGGTGAGTGACACAGGGAAATATGAGTAACTAAGAGGCAATTGAGCATGCGAATGTGAATATTTAAACCGTGAAACATACGTAAGTGTACTTGTCAATTCAAAATCAGGAGAAGTTTTGAGATAGTTTTTATTGAGAATTTTACACCTGCATCGAGACAGACAGTTAGTGTAAATTGAAATATGTGTCAGTCCTATGAGTAAGGAATAGGTAGTAACGAATTGAATTTCATATTTATTCGAAGAATAACTGATATTCAGACAATTTGAACTCCAATTCTTATCTGAACACCAACTCGATGATTCCATAAGCGTTCTTTATTTCTCAAGAAAGTTTAGTCAGAGATATTGTAAATAGTAATTGATACAATTTTTTTTTTCTTCTTAAAGGATGCATCCAACACTCTTAATATTCTTGATTTTAATGTTTATTTTCTTGCCAGTACGGCACATGTAAATATAATTAATTTCATTCATATTAGTTTAATTCATTATCACCCAACTTCGTAAGTGAATTGCCTACGAATTAAACCATATGTTTCTTTATAATTCCCAAATGTTATGTAATATTTCTTCTAATATTCTATAATTTTGAGAGATCAATGGACTCATGAAATGAAATGGTAGAATCCTAGACTGCGTTTATTTACGATGAGTTCGGAGGATATGATTTATCTGAGATGTTGGTGAAGAATACAGACTGTAGGAATAACAACGAATTACTCACTTCAAGAAGTTTTCATTGGTCGATTTTAAGATGATTTTTCTTATAATGTCTAACTTAATATTTAAATAAATGTGAGATAGTATAACCTCAGCATTCTTTCCATGTGTTCCTAGAATAAGTATTAGTTATAAGATAGTGGTATCTTCAGTTGACGACAACTTCTCTATGAGCAAATAAGAGTATGGTATCTAACTAGTAACGGGTAAGAGACGTCTTTCAACGTTAGTTAGAATCTACCATTAACCGACCTGGACGTTTTTCACTTACGGAACCCATGCCCATAAAACTTAGTCATCGAACCAATTGAATTTAGGGCTAGTCAGAATCTCTTGCGTCCATGCCTGGACGCGGGAACGGAGCATTGTATTTTCCGTGGAGATTATATAAAAATAGTGTTTTTGCTAGGGGCTTTACGTCGCACCGACACGGATAGATCTTATGGTGAAGATGCGACAGGAAAGGCCTTGGAGTTGGAAGGAAGCTGCCGTGTCCTTAATTAAAGTACAGCCCCAGCATTTGCCTGTTGTAAAAATGGGAAACCACGGCTGCCGACAGTGGGATTCGAACCCACTATCTCCCGGGTGCGAGCTCACAGCCGTGCGCACGGCCAACTCGCCCGGTAAAAATAGTTTATACGACGTCATAAATATCCGCGCCTTAGTGATTAGCTACCATCCCCGAACTCCTGGGTTCGGTTCCCGGTTCTTCAACGAAATCCAAAATGTAGTACAAGGGCTGGAACGGGGTTTACCCAGCCGCGGGAGTTCAACTGAGTAGAGGTTGGTTCGATTACCACCTCAGCCATCCTCGAAGTGGTTTTCTGTAGTTTCTCACTTCTCCTCCAGGCAAAGTCGGGATGGTACTTACCTTAAGGAAACGGTCACTTCATTCCTTCTTACTTATCTGTCCCTTCCCCACAACAAGACCTCTGTTCATTATAGCAGGTGAGGCCGCCTGGGAGAGGTACTGGTCCTCCTCCTCAATTTTAACCTCCGGCGCAAATTCTCACGCTCCAGGACACTGCACTTCAGGTGGTAGAAGTGGCATCCTTTGCTGAGTCTGAGGGTAAAACCAACCCTGGTGGGTAAACAGATTAAGGAAGAATAGAAGCAGACAGTTTCCAATATACTTCACTGTCGCATAACTCACATAGAGCATACAAGTATGTTACTCATAACTTGGCCTTTAAATCGTACAAGATAGCAGCAGATAGAACAAGGCAGTATAAGTGATGCAATCATGAGACACTTAGACATGCTACATCCACACTAAGGTCATATTTTCCGCCCCTGATTAAGAAAATCTCGTGAATGAAAACTCCCTTCTTTGAAACTGAACATGAACTGCCCTTAAGGAACACCAACTAGCCGAAGTGTCTTATCAGAGAGAACGTGAAAAATAAATTGTAGTATGATAATGGTGGAGAAAAAAGGTTGGTAAACCCTGACATGATCAAAACTAAAGCTTGTTTGGAGCCAACGTGATGTTGCATCGTTAAAATAATGCATATATTGTACAGCCATCCAAATGTGATAACGTTATACACGCGCCTTTAGCAGAGTTCGTGCAAGTCTATGTGCGTGTATCAGTTGTGTGTAGGTAAACGCGCGTGCGTGCGTGGAAAAAATAAACTGAGAGGTTTTATAGTTGTCAGTGTGAAGTGTTGGACATATGAGTGACAATAGCGTGTGTGTTTGATGTAAACAGTTAGTGATTGTGATCATTCTTCATTCCGACCACTTTAAGAAATCATTCCTTTTACTCTGTACCTAATATGCTTTCAGGATATGTGTCATACTTCAACTACTGACGTATCTAACAATAAGATATAAACTAATGCCGTAATTTGAAGAAAAACACGTTCTTTCCGAATAGTGAGAGGCAATTTCAGTTATATGTCGCCTCTATCGATCGTCAAATGATATTTTTTCATTATTTCTGCGAGTCTTGACGTTCCGTACAGACCTATGCTCTATTTTTTCAACAGAAGCCCTGAGAATTTAAATAAAAACGAATCGCATGAACTGAATGTCACTAAATCTGTAGTGATGAAGAATTACTCTCAATCAACACCACACGAAAGTTTTTCGACAGTGAAAAAGTGTTGTGATGTAAAGGAAATGTAGCTATATTACCACCTAGATCTAATGAGCTTCTTCCCGATGCATGTCCAAATATTTTCATGAATTTCAACAAAATGAGTGTAATAATATTGTTAAATGTAAAGAACCTGAAGATAGGAT
This sequence comes from Anabrus simplex, assembly GCF_040414725.1. NCBI lineage: Eukaryota > Metazoa > Arthropoda > Insecta > Orthoptera > Tettigoniidae > Anabrus > Anabrus simplex. The sequence continues at coordinate 1,761,722,588 of NC_090265.1, read as the reverse complement.
AATGGAGGTTAATTTGTCAAGAATAAATGCGGCAGTCAACTAAATTTAGCAATATTTTAAAATCCGAGACAAAACTGTTACTTCTTCCTAATGTTTTATACATTCCATAAGGCGTACTTTAGTGTTATTAGGAACCTTCATGCGTACTATAGTCAAGAATTTGTCCTGGTTCACCCACAAATATAAAAGCGCAGGCCTATATCCCAAACAATCTTCATAGGCGGAAAGTGTTACTTGTCGATTCATCTGTTCCACGGCACCACTATATCTGGCTTGAAGACTAATCGACTGGATGCCACGGCAATTCGTTTTAGAAATAATATTAGGAAGTGGTGGCATATATTGGAAATGTCAAGAGTGCTATTGAAGTTTAGACAGACGCTAATCATATGAGTTTTGCTAGACTAGATGATGACCGTATTCAACATCTCAAATATTTCTGTGAGTGTGTATGCTATTGGAGTGATTTACATTTGGTTCATGGTCTCATAACATATGGCACTTCAAGAGATTTCATGCATACCACTACCATTCTGATAAATTATCCAGTTTTCATTTGAATCTGTGAAAATAAATTATTGACTGTTAGGAAAGTTTCAAATTTACAACTTAGAAAGAAGTTTTGATCAGTAGTGACAGCTTACTCCTTTTGACTACAGTGTTACTGCACTTCAAGGCGTAGAAAGCGAGAAACATTTAGATTAAGAGTGTTCGAGGGTTGCACTCATCTAGGTATGGAAGTGTGAAGTTTACCAGTAGCCTGATTCCATTTAAACAGGTGATAGTATTACAGCTTATACATTTAATTTTGGTTTACGTACTGACGTATAACGTTCATGAGACTCAAATCTTTGAAATGTCTTAAAAGTGGTACTTTATTTTAGTGACGGGACGGGATTGTCAGAAAGCCTAACTTTGTGGTTTTCCTAACTGAAGTAAACATAGGTCATTACAAAAACTTCAGTACGAATGTAGCAATTGAAAGCAATGTTATATAAAATACTCCATGAAATGAAAAACCGCACGTTTTCTCACTTTTAATGAACAGTACTTCGGTGCCGATCTAACAGTCCAAAGTTCCAGAGCTGGAATGACCAAACCTCAGATTGCCGTGAACACTCCTCTGCCACTATTCCGTTAAATATGCACACTGCTCATTCCAATCAGTGCCTCAGAGTAGGGACTGAATAGCTCGAATGTGTGTTACGTACCAGTAGTATCAGAAAATATATGCTATTTTGCTTTACGTCACACCGACACAGATATATCTTATGGCGACGATGGCACAGGAAAGGCATAGGGGTGGGAAGGATGTGGCCGTGACCTTAATTAAGGTACAGCCCCAGCATTTACCACCTGTAAAAATGGGAAAACGCGGAAAACCATCTTCAGGGCTGCCGACAGTGGGGTTCGAACCTACCATCTCCCGGATGCAAGCTCGCAGCTGCCCGACCCTAACCACACGGCCAACTTGCCCGGTAGAAAATATTTGAACCAGAGGGATGAGATGCTAAAGAAGAAAGTTATCTAACTCCCCAGCTACTTCCCACCGATATACAGGCAGGCTGTTTACACTCGGTGCGACCTGGAGAGTTTACATTTGAGGGTTGGTTTTCCCTGGGACCCAGCAAGGGATCCCACCTCTAACGCCTCAAGCGCAGTGTTCTGGAGAGTGAAACTTTAGGTCCTGGGGTTACAACTGGGAAGGAGGACCGGTACCTCGCCCAGACAGCATCACGTGCTATGTTGCACAGGGGCCTTGGTGGGGATGGGACGATTGGAAGGGATCGACAAGGAGGAGGGAAGGAGGTGGCCGTGGCCATAAGTTAGGTACCATCTCGGCATTTGCCTGGAGTAGAACTAGAAAACTACGGAAAATCATTTCAGAGACGGCTCTCTTGGGAATCGAACCCTCTCTACTCATTTGAGATTCCGAGGCTGAATGAACACCATTCCAGCCCCCGTATTACTTTTCAAATTTCAGTAGTGTTATTCGCTTTACATCGCACTAACTACTTTCACTGTCCTCGGAGACGCGGAGGTGCCGGAATTTAGTCCAACAGGCGTTCTTCTACGTGCCAGTAAATTTACCGACACGAGGATGACATATATGAACACCTTCAAATACCACCGGACTACGCCAGGATCGAACCTGCCAAATTGGAGTCAGAAGACCAGCGCCTCGACCGTCTGAGCCATTCAGCCCTGCTTTTCAAATTTCGTAGCAGAGCCGGGAATCGGGGATGACAGTTTATCACGCTAACCACCACACCACAAAGGCGGAAAAGTACATTTTATACGCATGTAAAAATACGTATTTTAATTTCATTGAATGCATTTACCGATGTACGGGTTTCTTAACATCATTTTACGAGTAGGCTGCATTTATCATAATCATCGTGTTTGTCTAAATGTTCTGAATATGAAGGAAACGTCATTCAAAGTCAGGCAATCCCCCTTTACTCTCGGCCTCCGCTTGACAGGTAGGAACGGCGTTGCGAAGCGTAGACGGCTCTGTATTTTCACATCATTAATCACAGGAATTGGCTGCATAAGGAATGATGTTACCAACGTTGCTGATACCTCAGCCAATTCCGTACTGTCAAAACCAAGGATCAGACTGAGCATGATCAAAGAAAATAACGAACTTGTTCTAGAGCGCCGTAAGATAACCGATTGGAAAGAAAGAAAGAAAGAAAGAAAGAAGCAATGAAAGAAAAAAGAAAGAAAGAAACAAAGAAAGATTTCTCTTACAATTTAAAAATTAAACCCGGCAGGCAAGGATAATAAAATAAATCGAGCTAGAGGCTGTTACGAAAGTAACTCAGAGGAATGTAAGGTCGTATTTTCATGCGACTGTCGATATCGTGAACATGGTCAGCGGCTCTCAATTTTTAACTGGAGTTCCAATCACAGAGATGTGACTTTTCATTTCAGAAATCTCATATGCACTGCCTGAGATTCAAACCGCGGCCGAATGAGAACACATTAAACATAAAGCTTCCATTCAACTGTCATGGCAAACTACTGCTCTATATTTATTATTATTATTATTATTATTATTATAATTATTATTATTATTATTATTACTATTATTATATATAATTCGCTGGGGCCATCAAGGACCACGTTAAGTCTTGCTGCATTTGACACTGAACTAGGCCTTCTTTAGAGCCCAAATTTCCCTCATTCTTTGTGAGTGGGCCTGCTTACGCTCCTCTGTCCAAGGGGCACCGTGTCTTCCCTTCGGTTGCTCATCTCGGTTTAGCCCGTTCACCAATATTATCTTGCGGAAGAGATCTCTGTTAAGGGCGTCTTCAGCTGAGATATGTAGCATTTGCAGGTCTTCTTTGGTATTTCTAAACCAGGGAATTGTGGTTTTGGGGTTTGAATCAAAAAAGTGAAAGATTTCTTTAGTTAAATTTCTTCCGTCCATTCTTTTCAGATGACCGTAAAATCGTGCCCGTCTTTTTCTGATTGTGTCGGTAATTTTCTCTATTTTGCTGTAGACTTCCTTGTTGGATCTCTTTTGATGGATTCCATTTTTGTACTTTGATCCCAAGATCCCTCTCACAATTTTGCGTTCTCTTTTCTCCAGTTCTTCAAGGAGTCCTTTGTTGGCATTTAGAGACAGGGTTTCGGCTGCATATAGAACTACTGGCTTCAGAACTGTTTCATAGTGACGTATCTTGGTGTTTTGGGAACGGCATTTTTTGTTGTAGATTGTGCGGGATGTTTGGTAGGCTATTTTCGGTTTGCGTACTCGCTCCTGAAGTGCTTCTTTGTCCAGTCCATTTTTCATGATGATCTCACCCAGGTATTTGAATTTGTCTACTCGGGTGATGTCCCCGTATTTTGTATGGAGTTTTGGTGGAGCCTCTTTGATGTTAGTCATTACTTCTGTTTTCTCAAACGATATCTGCAAACCAGTTTGTTCGGCAATTTCCTTTAAAATTTCAACTTGAGCTCTAGCGGTTTCTATGTCGTTTGAGAGAACAGCAATATCATCGGCAAATGCTAAGCAGTCTGTTGCGATCCCCTTGGATTTTGTTCCTACTCTCAATGGACTGTAGTTGGTTTCCTGTAATCTCACCCGCCAGGTTCTGATGATCTTTTCAAGAACACAGTTGAAGAGTATCGGGGATAGCCCATCACCTTGTCGGACTCCTGTTTTGATGTCAAAGGAATGCGAGAGACATCCGCGGAACATCACCTTGGATTTTGTATCGGTCAGGGTGGCTCTAATTAATGCCAGCAGTTTCAAATCAACTCCAAATTCATTTAATATGTTTAGCAGGACTTCCCGGTCAATGGAGTCGTACGCTTTCTTAAAGTCCACAAAGACAGACACATACTGCTTGGACCTTACTGTACAATATCTGATGATCGTTTTGAGATTTTGGATCTGTTCAGCTGTTGAGCGACCTTTTCTGAACCCTCCTTGGTATTCACTATTCACCTATTTGATGTTCGACTTGTGCTTCCAAACGCTCCAGGATGGCAAGTGATAGAATTTTGTAAGTCACGGGTAGCAAAGATATTCCTCTGTAGTTGTTGATGTTCTTCATGCTGCCTTTTTTGTGTAGTGGATGGATCAGAGCTATTTTCCAATCTTCGGGTAGGGTCTCCTTGTTCCAAATTTCTTCTATTTGCTTTTGCAAGATATCAAGTGATTCCTCCGGGGCATATTTCCAATACTACTGAGTCTTCACCCGGCGCTTTGTTATTTTTGAGACGGGCAATGTGGCGGTTGATTTCATCTCTGTCGGGTGGTCTGGAATCTGGGTACCTGAGTAAGGGTTCCTTGGTCTCAATGGCGCTTTGCGGTTTAGAGCAATTAAGTAAATTCTTGAAGTAGTCTGCCAGAATGCTGCAATTTTCTTCATTTGACGTCGCCAGTGAGCCGTCCTTTCGCTCAAAGCATAGAGATGGTGGTTTATAGCCAGTGAGTTTGCGTTTGAAGTCTCTGTAGTACTCTCTGCTTTCATTCTTCCTAACGTTTTGTTCTACCTTTTCAATGAGAGATTTTTCGTATTTACGTTTCTCAGTTCTGAACAACCTAGCTGCTTGGGCAAGTTGGGTTTTGTAGGTTTCCCAATCATTTTCTGATTTCGTAGAGTAGTACTGTTTCCATGCATTGATTCTTTCTTGGAGGACTGATTCGCAGGTACCATTCCACCAGGCATGCTTTTTGCTTCTCTTGATTTCTGCAACGTCTTTGGCGGCCTCAACAAGGAGACTTTTGGCGTTGTTAAAGTCACAGTCATTTGGTCTAGCCTTCTCCTGGAACTCCTCGACCCTTTGCCGAAGTTTATCATTGTCGAAGCGTGTGATCTGTTTGGTTGTCTTCCTTGTGTTTGCGGGAATTGGTTTGAATTTGATAAGAGACATATAATGATCTGAGGCCACATTGATGCCTTTCTTTACCTTCACATTCATAATCTCAGGGCTGTTTCTCCTGGAGATTGCAACGTGATCAATTTGGAACTCTCCGAGAGCTTGGACGGGAGAACGCCAAGTCATTTGCTTTCTGGGTAGATGGCGAAAGTGGGTCGACATGACCTGCAGGTTGTGATTTTCGCAAATGGACACCAGTCTTTTGCCGTTGGGATTGGTTCTTCTTCTCCTTCTTCTTCTTCTTCTTCTTCTTCTTCTTATTATTATTATTAATTATTATTATTATTATTATTATTATTATTATTATTATTAATAATACCGGGCGAGTTGGCCGTGCGGTTAGGGTCGCGAAGCTGTGAGCTTGCATCGGGGACATAGTGGGTTCGAACCCCTGTAGGCAGCCCTGAAGATGGTTTTCCGTGCTTTCCCATTTTCACACCAGGCAAATGCTGGGGCTGTACCTTAATTAAGGCCACAGCCGCTTCCTTCCGACTTCTAGGCTTTTCCTATCCCATCGTTGCCATAAGGCCTAACATATCTGTGTCGGTGCGACGTAAAGCAAATTTCAAAAAAGTAGTAATAATGTTTACCCTAACTACTTTTAAGGTTTTAGAGATGCCGAGGTGCAGGAATTTTGTCGCTCAGGAATTATTTTACGTGCCTAAATCTACCGACACGAGAGTGGTGTATTTGAGTACTTTGAAATACCAATTATTATTATTATTATTATTATTATTATTATTATTATTATTATTATTATTATTATTATTATTATTATTATTATTATTATTTTGTACGTCCTAGTTACAGCAACTCTGGTACGGGAAGGAATAGGCCTATACTGTACAGTAAAATATTCCTCATAATTGTCGCCTACCTTCCATAAGAAGAAAAAGGAGTAGATCATCTGTAGATTGTTTTCTTAGGAATTAGGTATTAAGTTTTCGCGACACGTTGAGATTTTTTAATTGTTTGGTTCGATTAACTCAGCACAAGCTAAGCTTCCTCTATGTATTATTGGTAGTGTGGTAGTAGTGGTAGTATTCAGATTTTTGAAGAGGGGTAGAACGTACATTCGACACTTCGTGCCGTATGTTTCCTGGTGACACCCCACAAAACTAATTTAAAACTTAGCGATACGTTGGTCACCTAGTAAAAAAAACCAGAACGTCAAATTTGACGACCAGGCAGGATAAATGGATAAAAGGCATCAAATTAAAATATCTGCATACATAGATGAAATCGTATTATTATTATTATTATTATTATTATTATTATTATTATTATTATTATTATTATTATTATTATTATTATTATTATTATTATTATTATTATTATTGGTCCAACTCCTAAGCTGAATGGTCAGTATCGACTCATTCGGTGCAAAGTGTCTGGGCTTCGATTCTCGGTTAATTCCCCTGACTACCGAACTCGATAGCTGCAGTCGCTTAAGTGCGGCCAGTATCCAGTAATCGGAAGATAGTGGGTTCGAGCCCCACTGTCGGCAGCCCTGAATATGGTTTTCCGTGGTTTCCCATTTTCACACCAGGAAAATGCTGGGGCTGTACCTTAATTAAGGCCACGGCCGCTTCCTTCCAATTCCTAGGTCTTTCCTATCCCATTGTCGCCATAAGACATATCTGTGTCGGTGCGACGTAAAGCAAATAGCAAAAAAAAAAAAAAATCCCGTGACTCGGAAACTGGATTTATGTGCCTGCCCCGATCCATTTCACTTCAAAAATACACCACACTCCACACTACCAACGACCACAGAAACTCACAATAACGAATAGAATCCTCTACATAGAGTTGGCGTTAGGAGAACCATCCTACCGTAAAACAAGCCCAAATCCATATATGTGACACATACCACACTCGCCGCCCTACCAGAATGCTGGTGTAGTGGTAGAAGAGGAAGAACGTGAAATAATTATCATAAGCTAGAAAGTTGTTACATGTTATGGTAATTTTTATAGCAGATGAGAATCTTAATTTCGAGCGCTTAGTTTGAAAGTAAGGAATATGTTAGAACAAAAATATAAGAGAAGAAGAAGAGGATAAAAAGGGAACATTATTACTTCCATAGTTCAAAGAGACTTTAATTACAAAGGCCGCTGGAGCTAAGAGTTGACGTTAAGTAAGTCATACGTTTGTCTGCCGGGCGGCACTCGAGGATAGGCCGGTCGCAGCTGTGTCACAAAGTTTAATTGCAAAAGACTCAATTTTTTCATCTTTAATTTTCTCTCCCCTTCCTTCTTTTTTCCTCTCTCTTGGTGTTGTCAGACATTTAACGGTTCAGTAAATTCTACAAAGGGCAAATGTGTGTATTATTTTATGCATGGCATGCTGCCTAAATACCTCAGTTATTTAAATTTGAGGTTTTGCTGCCTCGAAGTTAAGATGTAGTGGAATAGAAACATGCGTTGTATAGAAATGCTACTGTAATATATTTGGTTAATGCTTTCCACCCTTCGCCTTTAAAATTTAATGTGGAAAATACTCTCCGATTTTGAAAAGAAATGGGCCTACTTGATCCATGTCGCATGCGAAGTGTCGTATTTCGTAGTGAAAATTCAAATAATGGAAATTCTATGATTGTATATGAGCTTGAATCACTCTTTTTTTGGTAGGATATCAGTGTTTTCAATCCAGGATTTTGGGAAGTATGCATAATACACTTATTGGTCGGTTGTAAATTGCGATTTCGGAGTGTGTGCCTTTTTTTGGGAAATTGTATTTTAATTACTATCAGTTTATGAGTAAGGAATTAATAATAATAAATAATAATAATAATAATAATAATAATAATAATAATAATAATAATAATAATAATAATAATAATTTTCTATTTGTCCCGGAGAGATCTGCGGTCACTGGAGTCATCGTCCGGCTCCATGGCTAAATAGCGAGCTATTCTTTGGTCACAGGTGCCCCGGGTTAGATTCCCGGCAGGGTCGGGAATTTTAACCATAATTGGTTAATTTCCCTGCCACGTGGACTGGGTGTATGTGACGTCTTCATCATCATTTCATCTTCATCACGACACGCAGGTCGCCTACGGGTGTCAAATAGAAAGACCTGCATCTGGCGAGCCGAACTTGTCGGACACTCTCGGTACTAAGCCATACGTCATTTCATTTTTACTGGAGTCATCTTAGCTCATTTTGAGTTTTTGACGGATTTTAACGCGTGATGACGTTCTGGACCCCCCATGGAAAATCTCAGGTGAAAATTACAAATTTATACAATTGAGATTAAAAGTTTGGCCGTCCGGGTGGAAAGCAATCAGCTAACCCACTGATTTAATTACAATCACTAATTATAATGATAATTTTTTATGGGTAATGTCACAACTGCCCCACGTGAACTTAAGAATCTATATAAATAAAATTGTTTCTGTTTGTCTGTTTGTCTGTCTGTTTGTCTGTTCCACCATCACGTCGAAACGGCTGGATAGATCTCAACCAAACTTCATATTTAGAGTATACTGACCCCGGGGAAGGTTTCGATATGCATATCATTTTAAAATCTTTGAAAAGACGGGGGTTTTATAGGAAAAACGGTTTTCCTCCATTTTCTCTTATACTATTATAGGCAAAATATCGAATTTGTCGTATAAGGACGAGACAAAGCTCAATTTAATCCTCTTGACGCAAAGAACAAAACTCGGTAAGCCCTACGGGCCCGAAAACCATGTTTTAAGGCCCTAAAACCAACCGTTACGGAGATATTGGCACCACACTACCCCTGCTCTAGGAATCGGATAAAGAAATGAACTGCCGTAACCATGGCAACGTCAGCTCCAGGATTCTAGAGCAGTGAGATTATGCATGTACGTTTGGGCATAGCTGTCAACCAAAATAGGTACAAATAAGACTTAATATCTGGGAAAAAAATATACTGTTGTGTAAGGCACTCATAGGACTCCTTTGGGCGGGGATGGAAAGGGGGTGAAGAACGAGTGTAAAAATCTATATAAATAAAATTGTTTCTGTTTGTCTGTCTGTTTGTCTGTTCCACCATCACGTCGAAACGGCTGGATAGATCTCAACCAAACTTCATATTTAGGGTATACTCATCCCGGAGAAGGTTTTGATATGCATATCATTTTAGAATCCTTGAATAGACAGGGGGTTTATAGGAAAACCAGAATGGTTTTTCCACCATCACGTCGAAACGGCTGGATAGATCTCAACCAAACTTCATATTTAGAGGATACTCATCGCGGGGAAGTTTTCCATATGCATATCATTTTAAAATATTTGAATATATGGGGGGTTTATAGGAAAATCAGAATGGTTTTTCCACCATCACGTCGAAACGGCTGGATGGATCTCAACCAAACATTGTATTTAGAGTATACTAATCCCGGGGAAGGTTTAGATATGCATATCATTTTAAAATCCTTGAATAGACGGGGGGTTTATAGGAAAACCAGAGTGGTTTTCCCACCATCACGTCGAAACGACTGGATAGATCTCAACCAAACTTCATATTTAGAGGATACTCATCGCGGGGAAGTTTTCCATATGCATATCATTTTAAAATATTTGAATATATGGGGGGTTTATAGGAAAATCAGAATGGTTTTTCCACCATCACGTCGAAACGGCTGGATGGATCTCAACCAAACATTGTATTTAGAGTATACTAATCCCGGGGAAGGTTTAGATATGCATATCATTTTAAAATCCTTGAATAGACGGGGGGTTTATAGGAAAACCAGAGTGGTTTTCCCACCATCACGTCGAAACGGCTGGATAGATCTCAGCCAAACTTCATATTTAGAGTATACTCATCCCAGGAAAGGTTCCGATATGCATATAATTTTAAAATCTTTGAATAGACGGGGTGTTTATAGGAAAACCACAGTGGTTTTCCTCTATTTTCTCTTATACTATTGATTTTCTGTAAACTTCGTTTACCGTACGTGAAACGTCTCTTCATTATAAACAACTTTCGTTATGTTCATAATTTACCTTACTCTTCACATGACGGAGAAATTTACAATTTTCTGCTGGTATCATGCTCTGCATTTAGTGACCGACAGACCGACAACGAACCTACGGGTTACCATGGCAACGTCTCTGACTGCATGCCAGTAGGGAAGTAACGTATTGCCATTTTCCTCATCATGCTTTTAAATTCGTGGTTGTTCCTTGGGTAGATGGCAAGAGAGGCATCAATCGGCTCATCTGCGGGATATTGGCGGAATATCGTTGGAGGTTATAACCGCCCTCGAATAGATTAAGTAATAACACCATTAGTCATCTTCATATTTGTTTACCTAAGAATCACTGAACCTAAATTTCTCCTCTGTTAGCGCTTTATTATATCCATAACTCACGGCATTTATTTATTTGTCGTTATCCGGCTGTCCTCAGTTATAATCCATTTTCTATTAGTTTCAACATTCTTAACTGTATTATTTTCTTCCTTAATTACGCCGTATGTACGTGAATGCTAGAAACTACTGGATGCATTTCCACCAAGATTCGTATTTAGAATACACCTGTCCTTGATAGGTTTCAGGGCAAATATTGTTTCTAAATCCCTGAACTAACTGGGGGTTTATACGAAACCGAAACAGTGATTTTGCACTTCCAAAAAATATACACAACAAAAGTTTATGGAAGTCTACCTACCTTGGTAGAAATTAATGTCTAAACCTTTTTTTCTCATGTGCATCATTTCGATACGAGGATCAATAAGGGAGATATCATTAAAGGACCGTTTTTCTGTACAAGTCCCATCGGACTTAACTCACGAGCGGGTGCGTGTAAAGCGTATTCCTTACAACTTGAAAACTACTGAAGACATTCGAAACAAAATTTATATTTAGCATCCACCTGTCCAAAGGTAGGTTTTAAACGTAAATAACATTTCATGTTCCGGAATGGACTGGCGGTTTATAAGGAACCGAAATGGTGATTTTACTCTTCCACAATATATACAGAACAAGACCAACCTGACTGGAAATCGACCAAACCTGATGGAATTCCACCTCTAAACCTTTTTTTTTCATGTGCATTTTTTCGTCAGGAGGATTAATAAGGGAGATATCATGAATGGTCACTTTTGCAGGTTAAGTCCAGCGGACATAGCCCAAAAGGTGTTTTACATGGAGCAGATTCCTTATCTATATAAATCAAATCGTAACGACTGTGTACCTCTACACTGACTATTTTGGCGAAATTTTCGTACAGCTTTCCGTTTAAGGGGTAATAATAACAATCTCCATAATTTTTGATTTCCTGAAAGTCCTAATTTTTACCCGCCTCGCCCAAAATCCACATTGTGGCATAATCTGCCAGAAGAATAAGAAGATAATTGAAATTTGACAAAATTATACGTTTTAGCCTGTAACGAATGAAAAATCCTATATCATTAAATTTTTCATTTTTTATCCCCGAAGAATATCGAAATATGCAGGCAATTTTAATGATGGTGCAGACCTTCGGAAATTCCTATCACGTAACGGATTGCACAATCTCCGTTCAATTTGGAATGATCTACAACCTTGGTCTTATGACTTTATGCCGTATCTGTATCCCTTTTACGTTTGATTTTTCTCTATTAATCGATGTTAAGTCAATTTGGAATTTTCACATGCATTATTCATACTTTCAATTACTTATATGAAATACAGAATCATCAAACTCTTCACGAAAATTGGCCCACTCAGTAGCCATATGTGAGCCAAATGCTACGTATGTAGCTGTCACATTATTATCCGAAAAGTAATGTAATGTGAGATGATCTTACAAAACCTTTACCCTGTTCCACGTTTCTAAATCTGACCCAAGAATAGATGACATATCATTGGACCAGCCATTTAGGCCACTAAATCCGGCGTGTCTTATGGTATAATCCTTTGTCGATATGACGTACGTTTAGTAGCAGTTAATCTGTAAATGAAGGTCTTCAATATTGTAAACACGCGTATAGTTTCGTATGTCGATCTATATATATTCACTGATGTCGATTTAGCGATCGAGAAAGGGTCGGTCTGCTATTGTAATCAGTACTCCCCACACCGACTTTGACTGGCAGTAGGAAAGGGTTCCTTCTCCAACTCCTGTGTAACTGTCATTAGTAAGGAAGGCCTACAATTGTAATGAATAGTTCCCTTCTCGATTTGACTTGCAGAAGGTAAGTGAGCATGCAGTTTTGTTTAAAACTCCCCTACCCGATTGTGTTTGGCAGTAGGCAAGGGTGCCCGCCATTATAAAGAAATGTACTCATCTAAAATGTGACTGGCATTAGGCATAGTGGCCTGCTATTTTGATGGAAACTCACCAACTTGGTGTGACTGGCAGTACGCTGGCTGGCAGTAGGAAAAGGGGCCTGTCATTATAATGATAACTGCACAACTCAGTTTCGAGTGATAGTAGGGTAATTGCCTGCCATTATAATAAAAACTGTAATCTGTCTGGAGGTAGGAAAGGGGGGCTGCCATTTTAACGAAAACTCCCCAAATCGATTCTGTCCGCATAGTAGGCAATGGGGCCTGCAATTATAATGTAAACTTCCCAACCTGATTGTGAATGCCAGTAGGCAAGTGAGCCTGCCGTTATATCACAAATCCGTAACAAACACTTTACATTGGAAACGTACGGGGACCTCCCCATGCTCTTCCTCGGATAACGCTAAGAGACATGCAATTTTAAAACTATCTTATTTACTGCATGTACACTATTTACTTCGATATTCGAATACAATGTAGAATACCGTAGCGAAGCACGGGTACATTCGCTAGTTATATATAAAATCGCAAGTGTAAACGAATTCATTTATTTAGGTGAATGGATCACTGAAATGGCAATGAAAATAAATCAGTAGGTTCAGAAATTCAGAAAATGAAAATTTGTCCTTACTTAACAGTGATCAAACCTGCTTCATGGAAAGCTCTATTTACACCTTAAAATTTATAGGAACAATTAGAGATTAAAGAAAGGAAAATCAGGAGAAAATAGTAAGGCCAACAATTAAAAATGGAATACATTACCCCAAACCCAACTCATAAATATATTTGAAAATAACTAAACTTACTGATACAATGAGACGGCGACGAATTCAATTTATAAGCCATTTGGAAAGAATGAATAACTACAGTCTAACTTATCTAATACACATTTTTCGCAAATCAAACGTACGAGATCAGTATGGTAAAATCAAGTAGAGCAAGACCTCACTGAATTAGGATCACCAAATCTGCACGACAGAAATATAACCAGGAAAATAGTTCACCCAAGGGGATTTGAGGAGGACGAGAAGAAACCAATACTACGTATAAAATCAATCAATCAATCAATCAATCAATCAATCAATCAATCAATCAATCAATCAATCAATCAATCAATCAATCAATCAATCAATCAATCAATCAATCAATCAATCAATCAATCAATCAATCAATCAATCAATCAATCAATCAATCAATCAATCAATCAATCAATCAATCAATCAATCAATCAATCAATCAATCAATACTGATCTGCATTAGGGCAGTCGCCCAGTTGGCAGATTCCCTATCTGTTGTTTTCCTAGCCTTTTCCTAAATGATTTCAATGAAATTGGAAAATTAATGAACATCTCCCTTGGTAAGTTATTCCAATCCCTAACTTCCCTTCCTATAAATGAATATTTTCCCCACTTTGTCCTCTTGAATTCCAAATTTATCTTCATATTGTGATCTTTCCTACTTTTATAAATGGCACTCAAACACTCGTCTACTAATGTCATTCCACGCCATCTCTCCGCTGACAGCTCGGAACATACCACTTAATCGAGTAGCTCTCCTTCTATCTCTCAGTTCTATCCAGCCCAAACTTTGCAACATTTTTGTAACGCTACTCTTTTGTCGGAAATCACCCAGAACAAATCGAGCTGCTTTGTTTGGAGGAGCAGAAATTACAATAATCCATGAAAATGAAGAAAGCTCAACAAATGTTGATTCCGCGTGGTCGTAAGTGACCCATTCGCACATAATAATAATAATAATAATAATAATAATAATAATAATAATAATAATAATAATAATAATAATAATAATAATAATAATAATAATAATAATATACGTTTCTACTTATTTAGGAACAACCTCATGTATTTACAGGTTGCCATTAAGTACAAGGTAAAACATATCGTCCCTGTTCTGCCAAAACGGCGAATGTTACAATGCTCTTCCTATCCATTATTTCCCTCAAGACTGGTCACGCCTTCCAGCCACATATTGATATTCGGTCCATCAGAACAATTTCCGTTGAGTTAATTTTCCTATACGCGTGAGTAAAGGAAAATGAACCTTAAAAACACCACACTCTAGGAGTGGGTAAATGTCATGCAAACATACATTCCTTTAGTATGGTACAGTAAGGTTAATTTTCCTTTACACACGCACATAGGAAAATGAACTCAACGGAAATTGTTCTGATGGACCGAATATCAATATGTGGCTGGAAGGCGTGACCAGTCTTTAGGGAAATAATGGATAGAAAGAGCATGTAACATTCGCCGTTTTGGCAGAACAGGGACGATTACCAAATTTTCTGTACAGATCTATTAATTGAAGAAAACTCTAAATTTTAAAGGAACCGTGTAATTAGTGCGGCATGTCAGAGCTGTAGCTGTAGAGGTGGTGTCTTATGATATTGATGAAGTCTCGGAGGGCGGGAGTCGCAATTTCGGGAGTGAGCTTCATTGGGAGTTGGAAGCACTTCCATCTGGCGACGAGGTACGGTACCACGAGCACCAACCATTATGCCTATTATTTCGATTTCCTGAAGGTGGTATTTAGTTTTGTACAAGGAATAGTGGGTTTGTATTTGTTAATCTAAGCTGAATCCTTGAGAGCTGTTGTCTTCAAAGGCTATTATGTCAATTCTCTGCGAACTACCGTTTATGGCCAATCCATGTACTACCTCATGTACATTGAATCCCTTCTTTCTCAGTTGTTCGGCAATGAAGGATCTGATCTGGTGGTGCCGCGTGAGCGGAATCCCAGGACATGACCAAGAGTTTCTCTCTGCCTTTGAATCCAGGGATCTGCCTGGCACTGAGCGCACCGCACAAACATTAGCAGTCACCTCTATTGCCTCTCTCCACTCGTTACAAGACAGTCCGGTATGATCTCGCACCCAAGAGTTTGTTAGTGCGTATTCTTTTTAAAGTTGTACTCCGGGTTCTTTTTGTGGTAGCGAACACCAGGGGATGAATTCACGTTCTCGTAGCTCTTGACGGATCTTCTTAGTATCGTACAGACCGTTCTTGGCAGTTATTTTCCCGTTATCAGCGTTTGTTAATTTTAGACGTTCTAAATATTCCCGATTCTCCGCGTGAGAATCCCTGGAAGCGACGACGAGTAGATTTTTAGTCTTAAGCAAGATGTTGCAGGCATTAATGCATTGTAGGTAAACTTCTTACGAGGTTTTAAAAAGAGCGAGTCCTTTGTATTTCTTTTCGGCGTACAGCATGCCATCTGGAGTATCCGTCGGCAACTGCAATATCTCTCTTGTTGCACTTTTAATCGTTTTATCGCCATCGGATAGAAATTCCTGTGCGGTTTTCTTGAAACTACATGTCAGGAAAGGGTATATCGGGGTGGGACAGATTGAGGAATTCAGTACTATGAGCATTTAGTCTCCCTTAAGCAGTGGCGATGATGTTAGAAATTGGAGTTTATTGTGAAGGAATTTCATTACAGCAGTCTCGTCGAACACTAGAGTATCCCTGAAGGTAGTTCCAAGGTAACGAATTTGTTCTCCGTCTCCAATTCAGTTAATCCTACGGTCTTCCTCGACGAATAGCGACCCTTGCTTCAACTCTCCTCGGATTACACATATCCCTGTAGGCTGAGAATTGATATCAAGACGGATTTCTTCGAAACTCCTGCGGGCTAGTCCGGTAAGATTTACAGGTAAGGCAGCTTCTTTGTTCTCCCCAATGATGACGGTGTCGTCGGCGAAGCCCATTACGGTTGTATGTGATAGTTCGGGTGACAGAGATGCCCCGTAATGCCGCGAGAGACTATGTTCACTTCGCTTGTCTAAGATAAGATCTACGCCTAGGTTATAGAGGGCTGGTGATAATTGAGATTCCTGCATCCCACCTATCATTATGAGTATAGGTTTCGTTGTACCTTTCTGCGTTTCTATTTGAGTGACGTTCACAGTCTGAAGGTTGGAAATTACGTCCCCGAGTTTTGAAGGTATTCCTTTTGACTGTAGAGATTTTAGAAGGAGGCTGTGACCGATATTGTTAAATACCTTTCTAATGTCCAAAAACATTACAGTGATGTCTCCTTTCCTCTGTTTAACAGATTTTAACGATGCGCCTAGAATGCGTGTGTTTATAACCGTGCCTGGAGTTGAACAGAATCTTCGCTGGTGTTAATTATAGTGATGTACTCACGTAGGCGACTGTTGAATACTCTTTCTATTACTCTCCTAATAACTGAACAGATAGCGAAGGGGCACCAGTTCGACACGGCCTTCGGATCGCCTTTCTTATATAACAAAATTACGCACATTCCTCATACATTCAGGAATTTCACTTCGTAGCATTCTGGTTGTTGTTTTTTGCGATGATAGCCCGTACGTCGTCATCTTTAAGGGCTCTCATCAAAACGCGATCTGGGCCCGGTGCTGTATCCACTGCGATGTGATGGACGTCAGCAGTAATTTCCTCCTTCGACACGATGGGCACCAAAATTTCATTAATTTCCACACGCCCCTATCAGTGATTTTAGAAGGGAAAGTTTCTCTTTCGTGTATATATTCATGGGAAAAGGTTTCGGAAAAGGAGCTATGGATGTTCCCAATGTTAAATTTGCATACCTCGGACTTGTTCTCCAACACCCGCGTCACTGCCTTCCGTCTCTGATTGTAGAACTGGTACTGGGTCAGTTCATTGTTACATCTGTTTCGCCTTCCTTTTCGGGCACGTTTGACTGCACGCTGTGGATTTGACGAGTGACTATGGCTTTTTTCGTTAAGAGCTGGACGGAGTTACTTCCTAGCCTCGTAAAATTTGATTGGGACTAGGCCAGGAGGTTAATAGATGTGAAGATGGATGATGCGTTCTGGAACCAATTTATTATAATCATGATCGTCGTTAAATTGTTCAAATTTTTATTTCCAAACGCGAATTTCTAGTTTGTAATTTTGTTTTTATTGTTTTGCACTGTTAGTTAGTTAGTTTGTTTGTTTGTACTGCTGTTAATTGAGAAATAAGTCATTAGACAGGTTACATGAAGCCATCCATGCTACTCTATCTTGTGCTAAACATTCCACCCTACATCTATCCTAATCTGTTTGTCACATTTATGCTTTGATCTGCCCCTTTCGTTCTAAACGCATACACTTCCCACGATAACTGACTGAAATCCCGGGTGTCTTAAGATATATCCTATCACACTATCTCTCCTTCTGCGCAAATTTCGCCTACTCTCTCTCATCTCGCCAATTAGATTGAGTATCCCTTAATTATGACTCGATATACCAATGCCATCTTCAGCTTTCTTCTGTAACAACACATTTATAAGCCTTACATTCCCTTTCTTTACGGGCCAGTCTTTTTATATGTCTTTCTTCAAGAAAGTCTCCAAAAATATCTTACTAACATTTGTATCAATGTAGAAATATTGTAGGAAATTTGTTTTCTTAACTAATATACTCCCAAGTTATTTTCAATACGTAAATCCATCATATTTTAATACGTGCTACTTTAACATATAATTTACTAAGAAAGAATAGAGTATAAATTTCTGCCCTGCTTTGAACATAAAATCCGTCAAAACGGGAGGGGGAGCAGACGGAAAATATTTACATTGCTGATAAAATTTATTATTTTCCTCGCGACATACTTAAGAATACTATTTCAACAAATGAAATGTCGTACGGGTTTTAGTGCCGGGATATCACAGGATGGGTTCGGCTCGCCAGGTGCAGGTCTTTCTATTTGACTCCCGTAGGCGACCTGCGCGTCGTGATGAGGATGAAATGATGATGAAGATAACATATACACCCAGCCCCCGTGCCATTGGAATTAACAAATTAAGGTTACAATCCCCGACCCAGTCGGGAAACGAACTCGGGACCCTCTGAACCGAAGGCCAGTGCACTGACCGTTCAGCCAACGTGTCGTACATTATTTCAACAAAGCAAATGTATGTTTCAGTAATGTGAAATGAAATGCCCTACGATTAACACAGTTTTAACACGGTGAAATAGATGACACTTAAACAAAAAGGTTATTCATTTCGGACAAAAGATCCAAAAGAAATAAAGAAGTTGTATCCTCTTCGAATATTGAATTTAATTTTTAAGTATCGAGAATTTCAGTAGAAATAACTTTATGCATGTTTCAGGAAGAAAGACAAAAATAGTTTTGTTATTTAACTTGAGAACTACTGTACTTACATAATACTGTGAATTAATACTGCAATTTACTGCAATGCAAGAAAATCTAGTAAGTTGAATTGTGTCAGAATGAATGTTACAAAAATGGAATAGTGGGAAGATATGGGTTGAATACCCGCACATTCCTGTTTCTAGTCTACATTTTATTTATTCCTTATTTCTGCCACCTTTAGTTATTCTAATATCCAAGTAACCGTATTCATGCAGGGCCTACTTCTTCTAAGACTTAATTTCCTCACTTGACTTCACTCGACTGCATTCCATTACATTCGTTTAGGATTTATTATTACCAAGAATCTGCACTGTGGTTTAGCTGTCTTGGCCATTAAAGTCTCCGACCTAATTGTTAGAAATCATCTCTATAGTGCTGCACACGAGAAGGAATAACTCCAGAAAAGTCTTCATGGCTACATTCAATATTTAAGTGTTATGGTATACTTTGTCAGATTTAGGCAGCCTATCATTGTAGGAAGCACAAATAAATAAATAAATAAATAAATAAATAAATAAATAAATAAATAAATAAATAAATAAATAAATAAATAAATAAATAAATAAATAAATAAATAAATAAATAAATAAATAAATAAATAAATAAATAAATAAATAAATATCTTTTACTTCCGAGAGAGTTGGCCGTGCTGTTGGTGGGCGCACAGCTGTAAGCTTGCATTCGGGGGAGATAGTGGGTTCGAACCCTACTGACGGTAGATCTGAAGATGGTTTTCCGTGGTTTCCCATTTTCACACCAGGCAAAAGATTGGGTTGTACCTTAACCAACTCCACGACCATTATCTTCCCTCTCCTATCCATTTCCTATCCTATCGTCGCCGTAAAACCTATCTCTGTCGTTGGAACTTGTTAAAAAGGAAAGGGAAACTTTTACTTCCACTCCAAAACTGTCTCCATGCCACTCAGCAATTTCTCCAGACTTAACAAATTTAATTTTAGCCTAATAAGGAAAGGGAACTTACCAACTGAAACATAACTAAACAGAGGAAATCATTGTCACGCGATGTTAAACTTCAGCTCATCTTTTCAAAATATAAGTGAATACCACGGAATCTATTGGATCTAAGTAAACAGTGTTACTTATCAACACTTACAATCTCTATGGTTTGAAATGTCAGCGTTCTACGTCCAACTGTCCCCGAAAAGATGTGCTAAGTTGACAAAATTGATTTAAAAATATAGCTTAACAACGCGCTGTCATTTTAAATGTATAAGCCTGATTTCAATGGCTTTACGCTTTTACGGCTTTACTTTGAAGTTTTCGGAGACGATGAGGTGCCGGAATTTAGTCCCCCAGGAGTTATCTTACTTGCCAGTAAATATACCGACACGAGGCTGACGTATTTGAGCACCTTCAAATACCACCGGGGGTCAATGGGGCCCAAATTTAAATATTATAAAACAGTTATTAAACCGGAAGCACTATACGCAGCAGAAACACTAAACATGAATTTCAAAGGCCAGATAGAGAAACTTGAGCTAAAAGAAAGAAAGATTTTTAGGAAGATCATAGGACAAAAATTTCAGGATGAAAAGGGAACATACATCAAGAATGAAACGCTCTACGAGAAAAATGAAAACTCTTAGATACTGAGCCAAAAATAAGGATAAATGTTTATAGTCTTCGTCTCAGAATGAACTCTAAGAGATTAACCAAACAAATATTTAACTTCTTCCGTAACCGCAAAAAACTCCAACACTAGTGGAATTAAAAATTACAGAAATGTTACTACTCGATCGAACAGATGAAAAGAAGATCAGAAAGAATGAGAAAAACCGGGGCACTAAGAAGAGAACAACACATAAAAAAGTGATTGATTAAACGTATTTCAAAGGGGTCGACACGAAACAATAATACAATAATAATCTTCACAACTCAATTTCCTATCCTCTTCCCACCAGCATAACACACGCCCCGGCAGTACACTTGCTATCCCTTTCAGCAGGTCAGCAGTATTTAGCCGTTCCTTTGTTGCAAATGGAGCTAGAATATGGAATTCTCTCCCCCAGAACATTAGAGCCATAAAATCCTTAAATTCCTTCAATTTGTCTTGCCGTGAGCATTTCCTCGATGTGTGCCGCCAGGCTGAATGAATCTGGTAGAGTGAATGTGTGTATGAATGTACGTTTACTGTGCTTAGGGTATTTTGTGTCATTCAACTTTTAATTTGTAACGATAGTTTTAAGACATGACTAAGAATATTTATAGAGTTCAGGTTATTTTGTTTCATAGTTTGTAATGGTAGTTTTATGATAAGATTATGAATATTGCTCTCAGATGTACAATGTTAATGAAGTGTGGTTAAGTGTAAGAGAGGACCATGATTCCTAACTTCGCCACTACAAATAAAGGCAAATATAATAAAAATAATAATAATAAAAGTAAGCTCATTTACAACATTTAAAAGATTCCAATAAAATTAATTAAATGTAGCCTACGTTAATATCGTATTATCCTTATCGATTAATCAGTAGGATTAATGTTTGTAGTTTCCTTCGTGGATTTTTCCTCTCTAGGAGAATTTATTGTAATAAAAGGAAGATTTTTTTTTCTGAACCTTTCCCACCTCCCGGTTCCCTGATTATATTTTAAACTTCCAGAGG
Organism: Anabrus simplex; assembly: GCF_040414725.1. NCBI lineage: Eukaryota > Metazoa > Arthropoda > Insecta > Orthoptera > Tettigoniidae > Anabrus > Anabrus simplex. The sequence continues at coordinate 1,761,701,154 of NC_090265.1, read as the reverse complement.
TTTGAATGGTGTGGACCGGCGAATGGGACTGCGCTTGACCGCAACCACTGTGTATAGCTGCTCGTTTCCTGTGTGGTCCGTAAACTTGCTGCGAATTGGAGCTCAGCGCTGATTGGCTCACCATAGCTGCCTGGCAATAGTTTCCATCCGTATGTCCTGTGTTCTATGTTGTGCAAGTTTATTTATTACCTTAATTCCTTTGAATTTAGATATTAGGGCTTTCTCAACACATTGAAATTCTTCCTGTCAGACGAATGATACGGCTTAAAATGTGAAAATTCACACTAAACGTAAGAAACTGTTGAACTAGAGAGTGTTGCAAGAATGTGGCTTCTTTGTTGAATGATGAGCATAGTGGCCTTCGGTCTCGAGAGTCACGCATACGTTCAGCAGTCGGGTCGGTGATTTCAGCCGCATTTGGTAAATGTCTATGCCTCGAGAAAAGGGTGATTTTGTTTGTTTCACATACACAACACTACTAAGGCACGCTATAGAAAAACATCCCTTCACCTAGATTTGTTGTCAGGAAGGGTATCCAGCCGTAAAAATAGTCTAAATCAACATGTGATGCCATCGTCAAGTAAGTATGAAAGGGGCAGGAAAAATTAAAAATAAGAATAGGAGTGAGCTAGGACTTAAGAAGTAAGGGGACATCTTCTTCCTTGCAAAATATATGTCTCTTTTCAGATAGATTTTTCTTTTCTTTTTTCCAACTTTTTGGTTTGGAACATAGCACTCAACAATACCACATGCTCACTTCACAGGATCCGTGGTTAAATTGTTATCGTGCTGCCGTTTTATCCAGGGGTTTCCGGGTTCGATTCCCGGCCGCGTCGGGTACTATAACCTTCATTAGTTAATTGCAATGGCTGTGGTGTGTGTACACTCTTCATCATTAGAATTCATCATAGGAAAGGCCCCATTTTATAGACGTCCAGGTCGCCTGCTCGGCGTCCACTCGTAAGACCTATGCCTGGCCTTTTCCGAGGCCAAACGCCATTATTGATTCACATTAATAAACTATGAGAATTTGATTTATGCATTGGCCTGAGTATTTATAACCGAAAAATGTGAATGTGCCTTCACGACCTAGAGACGAGAGTACAGATTTACAGTCACATTTAATAATTTTATACTTTTTACATTCTACTAATTCGATGGCTTAGAGCACAAACATTATATTATATGTCCAGAGATAAAGTAAACTGAAAGTTTATGAAGTTTCAGTTACTTATGGCAAATAATATAGCTGTAGCCACTGTTACTGATGTGTTCATTATTTCTTTGTAATTGTATTTCAACAACTGGACCACATTTTTGTGAATCAGTAAAGGACTTATTCACTATAATTTAATGGAAGGTTGGGACGTACAACATTTGGCACTAACAATGTGAAACAGAACTTCAAAGCACAAACGTTGTATTTCTAAAAGGAATTGATTTCAACATTCTTTTTCATCATTTATTATTAAATGACTTTATTTTCTAAGTAAAATCACAAGGTATGAATAATAAGTACCGTAATTAAATAAAGTTGAATAATCACTGTTCAGTTATCAATATGACTCAAATCTTTCTAAACGGTGTCCAGGACATACAATATTTGTGCTTCATCAAGGCAGTAAGAACTTAAAATTTTAAAGAGCAAAATAGTATGTCCGGACCTACAATATCTGGGCCTTCAAGTGAAATGAAAAACAAATGGACATATCTGGGCTAAAGTTATTATGCGGTACATACAACATTCGTGAAGTGGAGTTGTTTATTTAACTAGGACGTGCAATACTTGCACCATAGAAATCAGCATGTTCCCTATTATTTGGATATACTGTAATTGTCCATTACTTAGATATGTTTGAAAGACATCCAAATATGGTATTAACTCCAAATTGACCATAAATGGACATGCAATGTTTGCTCACTAAGCCATCGAATTAATTTTATTGTTTTTGAAGACACCAAGATGCCAGAATGTTTCACGAAGGAGTTCTTATATACACTGAAGAACATGGAAATTGCAACACCCAGAAGGAGTGGTGCTACGTTGCTGCAATTGAACATGCAGGACGAGTGTTCGGTTGTGATTAGATTATTACACCTTGAGGTCTCTCTGACCGCAAGTTTGGACAACAATCAATACAGGATGTGCCCACCACGAGCTGCAATACATTGATGAATTCGTCGAGCCATGGAGTCAGTAAAGCCCTGGATCGCTTCCTGAGGAATTGTGGCCCATGCTTGCTGCTCTGTACGGGTTAGTTGTTCCAGAGTTGTGAGTGGCTGAGGACGGTTGGCCAGTTGTCGATCCATCATGTCCCACACATGTTCAATAAGACTGAGGTCCGGGGAGCTGGCGGGCCATTCTAAGGTTGTGATGTCGTGGAGAGCTTCTCTGGAGATGCGTGCTGTGTGAACCCGGGCATTGTCCTGCTGAAGCATCCCATTAGCAATGTTCGCCATCATAGGGACAACCACTGGATTGAGTACCCTATCAACGTACTGTCGAGCAGTCATAGTGCCCCTAACAAGCACTAATTGTGGTTTCACATTAAAGCCTATAGCTCCGCAGACCATAATGCTTGGTATTGGCCCTGTGTGCCTCTCGACAATAAGATCTGGGCGGCCCCTCTCCCCGGTACGTCGGCGCACACGATTCGGGCGATCACTGCGGGCAAGACAGAAGCGCGACTCATCACTAAAGACGACCCTATGCCATTCGTCGACCCACGTCGATCTTTCTCGACACCAGGCCAGCCTTACACGTCGCTGTTGTGGGGTCGATGGAACACCTTCTGCAGGAACACGGGCTCATAAGCCAGCTACATGCAGGCGATTACCAACTGTTTGTTGTGTAACGTGGGGCCACGGCTGTTCGAATTTGCGCTGCTGTTGTATGGGGTTCCATCCGGGCCATCCGAATGATGCGGCGATCCTCTCTCACAGTTGTCTGTCGCGCTGGGCCTGTGCCAGGTCTATGAGTGTGGGTACCATCATTTGACCACTGCTGCCATACCCGTTGTACAGTAGATGCCTGACGGCCAACACGTGCAGCGACAGTCTTTAGCGATAATCCAGCCTCACACAGCCCAATTAATCCGAGCCCTCTCAAACGGCGACAGTAAGATGTTGATAGCGTGCTCTTCTCTGTCGTCGAGGCATGTTTGACGGGGAACACTTCACTGTACTGACTGCAAGTCAACTACGCTACACCTGCGTCCGTATACTGGAGTTGATTCCTCCGCGACTAATCACGTGGGGAGACCTGTAGCAACAATCCAATGAGTCTGAAACTTTGATCGTTTACATACTTGCATGGCATCGTTCCGTACCTTGAAAATCAACACAAATGACCAATGCCTTCATGGTGTTGCAATTTCCATTTCTTAAGTGTATAATGCTAAGTATACCGACACAAGACTGGGTTTTTGAATGCTTTGAAATACCACAGGACTGAGTCAGGATTGAACATGGACTCAGAAGGCCAGTGCTCTATCATCTGTCATTCAGATTGACTACACTTCAGAAGAAAGCTACCGTGCCCTGCATGTTTTCTGAGATTCAGTGATTTGCCTCAGGTAAAGATCAAACCATTTCCAAACAGCCAAAGTTACCTTTCTAACATAAAAAATTATTCGTTGAATGTCCATTCTAACTTCTAATGACCTCCAAACTCGGAAGTGTCGGGATTTTCTCCTAAAGGAGTGCTTTAACCTGAAGGAAACCGATGACATTTAATTTTCATATTTAATAACCCTAAGATGCCACCAACAGCTGTTAGGATTCTGCCTTGTGTCTTAGGAAAAGATGGTCTAAACTTAATGGAAGTCTCCACTAACGTATTATTTTGTTACGTGAGGGGACCGGGTAGTGCAAACGTGGGTCACTGATAAATTCTCGATATCACCTAAAATACTTGAACTATTTTTGTGATATTTTGAAGTATTGTTACAATGATCTGTTGAATTTAGTACTGATTGATTGATCCAGTGATCAGTGAAGGACGGTTAAAATGTTCATAATTCGTGAAAACACTCTTTTTGGCGTGTACGCATTTCTTTTGATCTAGAAGACACAGAGTCTTGGCCTGGTGGACGAATACCTGCAACATGAAGATATCACATGTGTGGAATAGCCAGTTCACTCCCCGGTGGTGGTGGTGGTGGTGGTGGTGGTAGTGGTGGTGATTATTGTTTTAAGAGGAAGTACAACTAGGCAGCCATCCTCTATATAACACTAATCAGAGAGGAAAATGGAAGGGGTCCGACACTTGGAAAAATGAAGGTATAGGCCAATGGAAGGCAAGGGCCACGAAGGGCGAGAAAATGAAAGGCTCCCTAGGCCTCCGTACGTAACACAGCCTGGGTCGGAAAAGAACAAGAGTTGACCAAGAGAGGTCGGATAGGATAGACGAAAGTGAGTAGCCTGGCACAAGTAAGTGAAAGCAATGCCATGACTCAGCTAAGTGCTCCGTGGTCGCCAACCCACGCTCTAAGGTTCAGAGTCCCTGGGGCCCCTTTTAGTCGCCTCTTACGACAGGAAGGGGATACGGTGTGTGTTATTCTACCGCCCGCACCCACAGGGGTTCACTCCCCGGACTTCAATCCCATTGAGCATGCATGGTACGCTATAAGTCCAAGGACTGCAGCTCTAACACCTCCACCACGGACCATTGTGCAACTCCAACAATGGAATGCCTTACCACAAGTTTTGCTGGACGGCCTGATCCAGAGTATGTGGAGCTGCTGTGCATCCTGTTTTGCCATGCGAGGTTATCACACCCGTATTGACGTTCTGTATGCTACCGGTGAACGGACACACGCACGGTTAGTGCCAGTTAAGTTCCAAGTCTGGTTTTCCTGTATACCTGGTATCTGTAACACTGCGTCACGAGTCAAATTGTAATAAGGGCACCTTTTTGTGCTCGCATTATCACCGCGCCCCATTTTGTTCCTTGAATATTGACGATCCCTTAACTTATGAACATGAGGGTACTTTAAATATTGTCCGCCTCTGTGGTGTAGTGGTTAGTGTGAATAGTTTCCACCCCCGGTGGCCAGGGTTCGACTCCAGGCTCTGGCACGAAATTTGAAAAGTGGTACGAGAGCGGGAACGGTGTCCACTGAGCCTCGGTTGCTGAAATGAGTAGAGGGTGTTCGATTCCCTCCTCATCCTTGAAGTATCTTTCTGTGTTTTCCCACTTCACCTCCAGTAAAATGCATGGATGATATCTAACTTAAGGGCACGGCCACTTACTTCGCTTACACACCAGTCAAATGCTGGGAATGTACCTTAATTAAGGATACGGCTGCTTCCTTCCCACTCCTAGCCCTTTCATGTCCCATGGTCGCCATTATACCTATCTGTGTCGCTGCGACGTACTGCAAATTGGAAATAAAACTTTAAATATTACGAATTCAGCCGAGTGCATTGCAACTTCACTTTGAGTGTTTGCAGCAAAATGTATTTAGCGATTCAGTCATGAATTAGTGGGTGAGAACTTGAACTATTTCCTTTAATTCTTAAGTAGGAAATATTAACCGACTGCATCGTTTAGGAATTTTTCTTTTACAATCTGCTTTATGTAGCACCGACAATAGGTCTTATGGTGACAATGGGATAGGAAAGGGCTGGGAGTGGTTATCAAGCGACCGTGGCGTTAGTTATGGTACAGCCTCAGCATTAGCCTGGTGTGAGAATGGGAAAACCCATTTAGTAACGTTCGTCATGATGTACTAGAGAAAAATTACAAGTCACTCACTGGTGCAATGCTATAGTTCATTCCATGTTAAGAAAACTTTATCGGCCTTATGACAACAGGTTTGCCACATCGAACGACTCTGCTCAACACCATCACGGAGTCCGCCTCTGTAGCATAACGGTTAGTGTGATTAGTTGCCGTCCTCTGGGGCCCGGGTTCGATTCCCGGTACTGCCAGAAATTTAAGAATGGCAGGAGGACTGGTATGTGGTCGAAATGGTACATGCAGCTCACCTCCAATGGGGGTGTGCCTTAAAAGAGCTGCAGCACCTCGGGATGAGTACACGAGTTTACTTTTCGTCCGCCTCGTTGGCTGAATGATCAGCGTACTGGCCTTCGGTTCAGAGGGTCCCGGGTTCGATTCCCGGCCGGTCGGGAATTTTAACCTTCATTGGTTAATTCCAATGACCCGGGGGCTGGTTGTTTGTGCTGTCCCCAACATCCCTGCAACTCACACACCACACGCAACACTATCCTCCACCACACTAACACGTAGTTACCTACACATGACAGGTGCCGCCCACCCTCCTCGGAGGGCTGCACTCGGTTAGAAATAGCCACACGAAATTATTATTACCATCACGGGGAAACTGTGGCACATACATTCGTGAAATTCAGTATTGATGTTCAAGACAAAAATTGGAATAAATTAAGCTACAAATTATTTTAATGAACTAAAGCGTACGGGGTGTTTACAGGGGTTATTTCTGGTTTGTACAGAATTAGAGGTAAACTACGGCACATAAAAACCTCAGCACTGATGTGTAAGGCAAATTGGGGTGAAAATAGACAAATATTTCTATGGGCTCGAGGGGTGGGGATGCATTTAATTGCATTTAATATATTTCTCCAGGAAATAAAGGCAAAAAAACAGGCGCAACAAATTAATACTGTAGATGACTCTACAATATATCACCCTATTAACGTCAAAGAAAGAAATCACACACGTAGCCTAATCGCATAACTCTCACTCAACGCACAAAAATTACGCTATGATTTAAAGCCTAAAAACACACAATTAAATACTGTAGATTACTTCACTTCAGAAGTGATCTGCCCGTGGTTCACAGAGTGAGGGGCTACACGAGTCTTGTACCGGAGAATTACAGAAGATGGAAAATAAAGGAAGGCAACGAAGTGATGGCTGTGTCCGCCATTGTTCCTCATCCCTACAAATGTATTTATCAAAAAATAAATGTTACATTGTTATTTTAATAACACGCAGCCAAAAGTATGTCATATTTTCATCTATGTTTCATAATACATTACAAAGTACAATATAATATCCCTCAATCACGAGGAATTGTAGGTGTCTTGGAAGCGGTGTGTTAGCTCCTTGTAAGTCCATAAGAGCCATACTCTTTTCTTAACGTGGAATGAGCTATAGTTTTATCATTGTGGTATTTAGACGTAGCTGACTGCATCTGGTAATACTCGTAATGAAACTACAAACTATGTACATTGCAAGTGAGTAAATATTATTTCGAAATACGAAAAACAAATTGCTACAAGTTAGCCATTAAGGAGATAATGAGGCAGAGCTAATTGGAGAGGTGAAGGGCAGGGCCATGCATCTCAATCCGCCCCGTTTGGTTATTGATTAGTGGTGGTCAGGAAACTGAGAACCAAGTAGGGTAGCCGAGGAGGGAAGAGAAAGGCCACTTGGAGTTCCGTACGCACGCTGGCGGTCTACTTTATAACGAAGTTCACGGGTGTTGTCAGCAGATACAGTTCATTTTCGCTGTCGAACTCACCGATCCTGTTGGTTTCTCGTTGCAGTTCTGTTCTAGGGTTCGTACTCATCTGAGGTCAGTGGCATTTGAAAGTCTTTAAAAGTACTACATTCGTGCCAATTGATTAGAGCATCTCATTTGGGGAAAATATTTGGACAACCCGGTGTCATTTAAAACATCTAGTAAAAGACACGGAGGTCTGAGGTTGGATAATTCTTCTTCTTAGTTCGAATGGGTCTATTTGGATCACTCTTGTTCAACTCTTTGGCATTTTCTGTCGGTGTAACTCCTTTCTATCATCTATCCAGGGGGTAACTTTCTTCCTGGGTTTCCCCTGAAATCCATGGACTTCCTTCAGCGCATGCCGTACAGATCGTCTATTTTGAAGATCAAATGTTCCTACTTCTCCAATGTCCTTCTCAGATTCTGCAAGCCAAGTGATACGACTCTTCTTGTTATCTTAGAAGGTGAACAGGCGATTAGTCGGTCTTTTGGGAGACAGTCTTACTATATGAGCATAGAAGGCTACTCTCGTTTCCCTAGCACAATCATAGAGCCTCCCTGTATTTTCGTAGAGCACGGAATTGTGCCGTCTACGGAATTCCTCATTTTTCTTTACCTGAACTAAGATCTTCCTGGGAATTATCCTCTCTCTGACTTCCAGTTTCACCATCAGACCTCTCCGGTTCACTGAAAGGCACTCTGGTCGTGTGACTGACGTGTGGTGCTTCAGTCTCAGATATTGGGTATTTATTTTTCTTTACTAATTAAATTGTGAATAGTATGACTGGAACATTGCAGCAAGATATAGCAGATATCTTGGATTCTGGAGGTCAAATGGACTGTATCGCGATTGACATGTCTAAAGCATTTGATAGGGTGGATCATGGGAGACTACTGGCAAAAATGAGTGCAATTGGACTAGACAAAAGAGTGACTGAATGGGTTGCTATATTTCTAGAAAATAGATCTCAGAGAGTTAGAGTAGGTGAAGCTTTGTCTGACCCTGTAATAGTTGAGAGGGGAGTTCCTCAGGGCAGTGTTTTCGGACCTTTATGTTTTCTTATATATAAATGATATGAGTAATGGAGTGGAATCGGAGATAAGGCTTTTTGCGGATGATGTTATTCTCTATAGAGTGATAAATAAGTTACAAGATTGTGAGCAACTGCAACGTGACCTCGAAAATATTGTGAGATGGACAGCAGGCAATGGTATGTTGATAAACGGGGCTAAAAGTCAGGTTGTGAGTTTCACAAATAGGAAAAGTCCTCTCAGTTTTAATTACTGCGTTGATGGGGCGAAAGTTCCTTTTGGGGATCATTGTACGTGTATGTATGTTGAGTCCTCAGCCCTAAGGCTGGTTGGATCCTCAACAGCTCTGCCATCAGCTGTTATAGATGGCCTAGGCATCACTGAAGAGGCGTACTAGGGAAATGAGGAGTGAGGTAGATTCCCGTTGCTTTCCTCACCGAGCCAGAGTTGCTATTACAGATCAGTCTGCCAAGCCCACTGAAATGCATGCACCGTCTGACCCTATGAGCAACATTTTCACACCATTCATGGCAGGGACTGGCTGCGTAAGGAATGGCATTACTAGCATCGCTCATACCTCAGTCACTTTCATATTGTCAAAGCCAAGGATGAGACAGAGACAGATCAATGAAAGTAACAAAATTGCTCTAGCCTATACCAGAAGACATAGTGCACTGCAAACACTAGGTCCTGCCAGCAAAGGCATCATTGTACGTATCTAGGTGTTAATATAAGGAAAGATCTTCACTGGGGTAATCACGTAAATGGGATTGTAAATAAAGGGTACCGATCTCTGCACATGGTTATGAGGGTGTTTAGGGGTTGTAGTATGGATGTAAAGGAGAGTGCATAGAAGTCTCTGGTAAGACCCCAACTAGGGTATCGTTCCAGTGTATGGGACCCTCACCAGGATTACCTGATTCAAGAACTGGAAAAAAATCCAAAGAAAAGCAGCTCGATTTGTTCTGGGTGATTTCCGACAAAAGAGTAGCGTTACAAAAATGTTGCAATGTTTGGGTTGGGAAGAATTGAGAGAAAGAAGAAGAGCTGCTCGACTAAGTGGTATGTTCCGAGCTGTCAGCGGAGAGATGGCGTGGAATGACATTAGTAGACGAATAGGTTTGAATGGCGTCTATAAAAGTAGGAAAGATCACAATATGAAGATAAAGTTGGAATTCAAGAGGACAAACTGGGGCAAATATTCATTTATAGGAAGGGGAGTTAGGGATTGGAATAACTTACCAAGGGAGATGTTCAATAAATTTCCAATTTCTTTGAAATCATTTCGGAAAAGGCTAGGAAAGCAACAGATAGGGAATCTGCCACCTGGGCGACTGCCCTAAATGCAGATCAGTATTGATTGATTGATATACTAAACCGAAAAAAAATATTTCCTGTAACTCAGTTAGAAAACCGACTTAAGAATTCAAACAGGTCGACAAAATAATAGAATTCAATTGGCTTTACATCGTACCGACTTATATACGTCGTATGGCGACTATGGGATAAGAAAGGGCTAGGAAGGGTAAGGAGTGACCGTGGCCTTAATTAAGGTACAGTCCCAGCATTTGCCTGGTGTGAAAATGTGAAACCACGGGAAAACATCCTCAAGGCTGCCTACGGTGAGCTTCAAACCAAATATAAAATAAACGGAAACAGTTTCTATTAATCATTACAATTGTATTTCTTCCCTCATAGTCCATAGAACGTAGTACATTAAATAAATATAAATATAACAAGTTAACTAGTTCAATAATTCTTAAATTTAAAAGTGGAAGCATCACCGAACGTAAGGCACAATCAATTTTCTCGGTGAGATATGTCTAACATACGCAACTCCGGGCTGTCAGTGGAGAGATGGCGTGAAATGGCATTACTAGACGAATAAGTTTGAGTTGTGTCTTTGAAAGTAGGAAAGGTCACAGTAAGAAGATAAATTTGGAATTCAAGAGGACAAATCGGGGCAGATATTTGTTTAAAGGAAGGAGAGTTGATTGGAATAACTTACCAAGGGAGATGTTGAAGTAATTTCCAATTTCTTTGCAATTATTTAAGAAAAGACTAGGTGAAAGACAGATAGGGATTCTGCCACTTGGGATACTACCCTAAATGTTGTGTGGTGATTGATGATTTTCATTTTTCAATTTTCTGTTGGGCGCACTGGTATAAATAGGTCTTATGACAATGATGTAATAGGAAAGGGTTCGGGTCGGGAAGCCTTAATTAAGGTACAGCCCCAGCATTTGACAAGTGTAAAAATAGGAAATCACGGAAAAAATCTCCAGGGCTGCTGACAGTGGGGTTCGAACTACCATATTCCAACTGCCAGCTCACAGCTACGTGATTCAAACCACGCACCTACTCTCTCTCAGTAATATCTTAAACCTGCTAGGAATTACATTTCTCTTACAGTAGTCGAAATTTGCGGTACATATTACAGCATTTGTGTGTAAACTAGAGTTGAGATATTCAATTCGTTTCACTGAATCGATTCATTTGATTCCGCTGCCGTTACCGAATCGATGCAGTGATTGGATTCACGGCACATTAGAGTCACTGTTCCTATTACATCAGTGTATTGTGTACTGATAGACAGTATTAACAGCATTCAATGCTCACCGAGCTCGATAGCTGCATTCGCTTAAGTGCGGCCAGTATCCAGTATTCTGGAGATAGTGAGTTCGAGCCCCGCTGTCGGCAGCCCTGAAGATGGTTTTCCGTGGTTTCCCATTTTCACACCAGGCAAATGCTGGGGCTGTACCTAATTAAGGCCACGGCCGCTTCCTTCCCACTCCTAGCTCCTTCCTGTCCCATCGTCGCCATAAGACCTGTCTGTGTCGGTGCGACGTAAAGCAAGTTGCAAAAAAAGAAAAAAAAAAGTTGCATGCAATGCTCACTGATGTTATTTGTCTCCATTCTATAAACTGCTTTCTAAGGCGTCATCCAGGTTTCAGATTGAGGTTTCTCTTGTAACCACCTTTTTGCACCATGTTTTGATGTTACAAAGCCTCTTCCCCACAGTTACTACTCCATGAAATAAGTATAAAGAATTATATTAAAAAATATCTCTACGAGGGGTTCCCTAAAACACCGGAATTATTTTTAAAAGCTATATATTTTCAGTTCTTTTACAAAAAACCTTATTACTTTCAAAATACTCTCCATTACAACTAATACATTTGTCCCACCGGTGCTCCCTCTGTTGGAAACATTTTTTGTAGTCATATTTGAAATGGCTGACAGCTCCTCCCTCGTTTTCTTCTTGACCTCTTCAATGTTGTCAGTTCGGTGTCGTATGATACCCCTGTTCATGCGAGGAAATAGGAAAAAGTCACAAGGAGCCAGGTCAGGCGAGTAAGTTGCGTGGAGCACCGGAACCAGACCATTTCTAGCCAAAATCTGTCTAACAGAGATTGCTGTGTGTGCGGGTGCGTATTCGTGGTTGAAGAACCAGTCTCCTGTCTGCTACAAATATGATCTTTCGTGATGAGTATAAATCAAAATTTCACAGCTTCACATTGTTCACTTAAACTTGGCATCACAAAAATCGAAACAAGAACAAAACAGCGGTAGTAAAAACAATCACTGCATATGAACAGAACAAGCCAGGCCGACAACACAGGCGACACTGAACTGGCAACTATTTGCACTATACACGCCTAGCGGCAGAAATGCGTACTACACAAGCTTCATCCACGTCATTGTTATTCCTGTTATTTTTGGGCACCCCTTCGTACACACACAATGATCAATGATCTGCATTTTTGGCTGTCGCCCCGGTGGAAAATTCCCTGTCAACTGTTTGCTTAGTTTTGTCTTTTATGATTTCGTAGAACTTGGAAATTTTAGTGTATTCACGGTTTCACTGATTCAACGTACTTTTAGTAATGTTACTCCGTCAGTCTGCTCACTTACTCACTGTCCACGTGCCCAGTTGATCTCGTGATTCGATGATAAAGAATTGTGCAATGATGCGACGTACGAACTGAAAGAATGCTGAACGGTTCTTCCCAACACAAAACGGAAAATTTTGAGTGGTTATGCGCATGACTCATATTGATAGGGTAGGCTAGAGAGGTGAGTTGAATTCATTGTCGAATTTAAAGTTAAAAACTTCATGATTGTTCCGTACTGAATAGAGAAATAAGAAGATGTACAATATTATAGGGAAGGATCCACCTTTCAATACTCCGTAGTAAAAAGTAGTTACAACCTGTTTATTGGGACCGGTTTCAACACATTTCAAGTGTCATCATCAGCCAATTAGCGAAGATCTTAAAACAACTAATATATTGAACACAGGCAGTGTTTTGAACATTAACTGAATTGCTACAATATGATACAATGTTAATATTTTGCCTGTGTTCAATATATTAGTTGTTTTAAGATCTTCGCTCATTGGCTGTTGATGACACTTGAAATGTGTTGAAACCGGTCCCAATAAACAGGTTGTAACTACTTTTTACTACGGAGTATTGAAAGGTGGATCCTTCCCTATAATATTGTACATCTCCTTATTCATTGTCGAATGTCAACTAAGTTATAGTACTAAGCTTCATTAAAGTAACAAATAGAACAACGTACAGCTACCTAGTAGCAACTTCTGAATTATGTTTTGACTACCTTTTTAACACTGTAAATACATTCAAATAATTTTTTAATCCTGACTGTAAGAAGAACACAGCGAATGAAAATGGGTATTATCTAAAATGAGCTGAGTGCGAGAGTCCTTATAGCGTACATCCACACCTGAGCCCTTTTCAGGGCCACAGTTAACGATTATCTCTGTTAACATAGAAGGCATTACACCAGCCAAAGAAGAACTGCTACAAGAACTATGCAGGAAGCACCAGTGCCACATACTGTGCATACAGGAGACACATAGAGGTTGTGATATTCGCAGGCCAAAAATAGATGGAATGCGTCTCGCCATTGAAAGACCTCATGATAAATATGGAAGTGCTATTTTTGTTCATCCAGATTTCCAGATTTCATCCACAGCATTCACAGAGGAAAACAACATTGAAATCCTTACTGTAGAAACAGCTAATTGCACCATTTCATCCCTTTATAAACCACCTGGTGCTCAATTCACTGTAAACCTACCATCCAATTTCGGAAACAAGCATGTGCAAATTGTGATCGGTGATTTCAACAGCCATAGTCCTCTCTGGGGCTATGACCATGAAGATGAGAATGGGACAGCAGTACAAGAATGGGCAGAAATAAGCCAGCTGACTTTAATCCATGATGCAAAACTACCTGGATCCTTTAACAGTGGCAGGTGGAGAAGAGCTTACAATCCTGACCTCATATTTGGCAGCAGCAATATCAACCAACAATGTGTAAAATCTGTCTGTTCCCCAATACCCAATACACAGCATAGACCAATAATGTGCCAAGTATTTGCTGCTATAAGACCTCAGATGGTATCCTTTCGGAGGAGGTTTAATTTTAAGAAGGCAGACTGGTCAAGATTTGCGGAATTACTGGACGCTGAAATATCTGCTATAGAACCAGTACCCAGTTACTATGACACCTTCACCACAGCTGTAAAGAGATGCTCAAGGATGTCTATCCCCCGTGGCTGTCGAACATCTTATATCCCCGGGCTTACTTCAGATCAAGCCACACTACTTGCAGAATACAAAAACTTATTTGAAGAAAATCCTTTCAATGAAGTAACTGTGGAAGCAGGGAACAAGCTTATTTCCTCTATTAGAGAGACCAAAAGGGATCAGTGGATACAAACTATTGAAAACTTGGACCTGAAAAGAGACAGTCATAAAGCTTGGAGACTTCTGAGACGTCTAAGCAATGATCCAACCAAGACCACCGCACATCATAATATCACTGCTAACCAAATAGCACATCAGTTACTGCTGAACGGGAAGGCAAACCACAAATCACAAAAACCGAAACTGCAAAGAGAAGAGCATGAAGAGAGCGACGACCTAACATCATCACTCAGCATGGAAGAATTAGAGAAGGCTATCAAACAGAGTAAAAATGGAAAATCAGCTGGCTTGGATGATATACGAACTGAGCAAATTAAACACTTTGGCTTAATGACAAAGAAATGGATTCTCCAACTCTTCAATAACTGTTTGAGCAGAAACCAAATTCCAAAGATATGGCGGAAGAGCCGAGTGATTGCCTTGCTGAAACCTGGTAAAGAAGGGAATGATCCAAAGAATTTTAGACCAATTGCGCTACTATGTCACCTTTACAAACTGCTGGAAAGATTGATCTTAAATCGCCTATTACCTGTAATTGACCCATTACTTATACCTCAGCAATCTGGATTTCGTCCTGGTAAAAGCTGTACTGGACAGTTATTAAACCTTACACAGTTTATAGAAGATGGGTTTGAGGCTCGTAAGGTGACAGGAGTGGTATTTGTTGACTTATCAGCAGCGTATGACACTGTCAACCACCAGCTACTATTAGTGAAGGTCTACAATCTAACCAAGGACTTTAACCTAACAAGACTCATCGCCACTCTTTTGCAGAATCGCAGGTTCTTTGTTGATTTCCAAGAACAGCGTAGTCGATGGAGACTACAGAAAAACGGTCTTCCGCAAGGAAGTGTGCTGGCTCCAATTCTGTTCAATATATACACAAACGACCAACCCATAGCCCCCAATTGCAGTAGCTTCTTGTATGCTGATGACCTCGCCCTAGCCACTCAGAGAAGAGATTTTGAAACAGTGGAGATCACCCTCACGGATGCCCTTAATGATCTTTCTAGATATTACAGCACAAACCAGCTTAAACCGAACCCCTCAAAGACACAAGTGTGTGCTTTTCATCTGAGAAACAGGGAAGCCACTCGCAAGTTAAAGATAGTATGGTCAGGAGTCGAACTGGAACACTGCGAGTCTCCAAAATATCTAGGAGTGACACTTGATAGATCTCTTACTTTCAAGAAGCACTGCATGAACTGCAAATCAAAAGTCTCCACCAGGAACAATCTTTTACGGAAACTGGCCGGATCACAGTGGGGTAGCCAACCTGAAACCATCCGAACTTCTGCAATGGCACTATGCTATTCTGCAGCAGAGTATGCGTGTCCTGTCTGGTATAATTCAACATATGCCAAACAGGTGGATATAGCTCTCAATGAAACTTGCAGAATTATAACAGGTTGTTTGAAATCCACTCCAGTTGAATGGCTCTACCACCTTGCAGGAATAGCACCTCCTTCTGTTCGAAGAGAAATAGCTGCGAACAAGGAAAGAAAGACAGTGGAACAGGAAAGGACCCACCCTCTATATGGGCATGCACCGCATCTGCAACGTTTAAAGTCAAGGAAGAGTTTTCTCAGAACTTCAAAGGAACTTAGAACCACTACTGAAAAAGCCAGGTTGCAATTATGGAGGGCTACATCCTACCTTCCTCCTGGCTGGATAAGATTTTCTGAAACTCTACCTCCTGGCTACAATGAAGAATGGATGACCTGGAAGTCCCTGAATAGACTGAGATCTGGAGTTGGCAGATCCAAAGTTAATTTGGCAAGATGGGGCTATATAGATCAAGAAAAAATCCAATGTGACTGCGGAGAAGACCAGACAGTCCAACATATGCTCCAGTGTCGTCTATGTCCAGCCTCCTGCACAGAAGATGAACTATATCAAGCATCAAAAAATGCTTTGGAAGTGGCCAAGTTTTGGGCAAATGTAATATAGTAATTATAACTGTGTACAACATGTATGTTTCTGATACGAGAATAATAATAATAATAATAGTGATGCATGACTTTGTATGTCCTGTCTGCAATGCAATTAAGGCTCCCGCCAATGTTCACTGTTCCGATAATGAAGCGTGTGAGCGTGTGTTATGTCTCACTGATCCGTGAGTGCACCATTCAGCATTGCCTGCTGCGAGTCAGATGAATCGTGTGCCTCGAACTCTCCGTTGCAACGATTCCATTCACTCGGACAGTGGAATGAATCGGTACACTGCTTCGAATCATACACTCAGTAGCCAACACTAATGTAAATCCATGTAACCTGATATACGCTTCCTACCACAGTACAAAAAGCGTGCAAGAGGCAGTGGGTGAGTCCCATCTTTAAAATAGAGAACTACTGTACCATGTAGAGAGGGGGCCACGTTTAAAATGTGCTACTGTACGGCACAAACTATATCAACTCCTACAGCTATAGCTGGTCACATTAACAGTCGAGTATGTGACTCCAATTGGTCACACAAATTGATGGTGGAAGGTGCGATGCCGCTAAGACCGAGAAGCCATTCTCTCCGAGAGAAATCAGTCACTACTGATCTGTATTTATGGCAGTTTCCCAGGTTGCAGATTCCTTATCTGTTGTATTCCTAGCATTTTCTGAAATGATTTCCAAGAAACTGGAAATTTATTTAACATCTCCCTTTGTAAGTTTTTCCAATCCCTAACTCCCCTCCCTATAAATGAATATTTTCCCCAATTTGTCCTCTTGAATTTCAACTTTGTCTTCATATTGTAATCTCTCCTACTTTTAGAGACACCACTCAAACTTATTCGTCTACTAATCTCATTCCATGCCATCTCTCCACTGACAGCTCGGAACATACCACTTAGTCGAGCAGATCGTCAATGGAGTAAGAGAAGAAGTGATAGGTTGTGACTAGGTATATCCATGCCTGTTCACCACCATATTGTACTGTCCTGGCACATCGATATTGACAGAAACAGGTTTATTTTTAATTACGTTATACTAACCATAGGCACGTAAATGGTATTGAGCAGACGTGGTGGCTAACTGTTAGAGCGTTCACTAAAGGCTTAAAATGGAGTTGTAATACGCAATATTTCGAAGTGAGGACCTCTGTTTCCCAGTGAATGCCCATTGCTTTATGTAATTTTGTCTGTGGAACTATGAGGGTAGATATTATGTGACTTCACGGAGAAGTGAGGGTTCAAGTCCTTATTCGTTCATACCTTTATATTTTTCATTCGTATTTTCCGGTAGGCATCCACAAAACAAATTTATCATAAATAAACTTGAAATAATAAACCTAAACACCAACTACGAACAAACGTATAATGTATACCATAGTTAGCATTATGCTGGACCTATTCAAGCAGGTACTTACTCCAAACAGTGGGGTGGTTGCGATATCAGGGTTTATCACAATGACGGCCGCCTACATTGGGCCGTGTAAAGGGCAGCACTCGAAGCGATGTTAGCTACACGGACCCGTTGAGACTCACTACATATTTCATTTCACCCAGAGCGCCAGTGGTATTGCAGGCAACAACGCATGGCGTGGCTGTAGGGATGCCCCACATCCATTAGCAACTATTGGTCTTCAATTACTGTGTTATATTGTTGGTTATATGGCGTTCATATTGGGAAATGGAAAGATAACATGGAAAGGTACATTGTCTCTAAACTGTGTGCAAATTTCTATGTAATGGTGTCGTATTTTAATGTAACGCTCAATCCGCCGTAAGTCGTAGTATTAAGACATCTGAATTAGTTAGCGAATTATTTAGGATATGTGTGAAGTGAATGCTTTGGTTTTCCAGATGATATGGTGATTTGAGGAAAGGGAGAAAACTAAGAACAAAGGAGTCTGGACAATTGGAATGAAAATCTGAAGGAGTTTGGAATGGTAATTAGTAAAAAGAAAACTGTGGTCATTCACTGTGGAAAAGAGAAAAAGAGAAGCCAAGTGAACATAGAAGGAGAACGGTTAGAGAGTAGAACAGTTTACATATCTGTGTAGCATTATTGATGGAAGTAATGAAACCAATCCTGAAATTAATAACAGAGTAAATAAAGGTATTCAATCTTTACGTTAGAGAGCTTTTATGTGATGACAAAGTACTCAAAAGAACGAAATTAACATTATATAAACAGTATTTCATACCAATTGTAACATACGGACTAGAAACGCTGGTAACTAATAAGAGACAAGATAGTAAGATCCAATCAGTAGAAATACAATTTTTAGAACATCGGTTGAAAAGACAAGAAGAGGTAGAATTCAAAATATTAAAATCAGAGAAAAGCTAAATATAGAACCGTTAGTACAGAACAGAGAACAAGAATGAGATGGTTCGGACATGTAAAAAGAATTGTAAAGGAACGGGTAGCAAGAAGGGAATTGGAAAGAGAAGTTAAGGGAAAGAGACCAATAAAATGAAATGGCGTAGGCCTATGGCTTTTAGTGCCGTGAGTGTCCGAAGACATGTTCGACTCGCCAGGTGCAGGTCTTTCGACTTGAAACCCGTAGGTGACCGGCGCGTCATGATGAGGATGAAGTGATGATGAATACGACACATACACCCAGCCCCCACGTCAGAGTAATTAACCAATGATGGTTAAAATTCCAGACCATGCCGGAAATCGAACCCGGGACTCCTGTGACCAAAGACCGAGAAGAAGGTGGATGGATCAGACTGGGAAGGACATTAGAGAAGCTGGAGTGGGTGTGGCGGAAGTAATGTAGAAGGAAAAGTGGAAGGACGGAAAAGAGTGGAGGAGGCTTGTTAACCATGCCCGGGCGACAGGAGTGGGACATTGATGATGATGATTATGTGAATTTGTGTATGAACGTGTTGTATTTGCAATGGTCAGATAATAGTGCAATTGTTTTTAAATACTTAAGATGCATGTGAATTTGTATTGTGACGGAGTTGCAGTGTTAAGGCAGTTTACTTCATTATCACACTTCTGTAAGTGATCATTGCCATCAGAGTATTTCCAAATTGTGATGTATCTCTTAATAATAATAATAATTTCAAATGAGTTGGGACAGAGCATGGAAGAAAATAATCACTGAAAAATATTAAGCAAACTTAAAACCATTTTGCAACCCAGCACAAATAACTTCGTGTCCGAAGTTCATGTAAAATATCAGAAGCTTGCCTATTGCACAAGAGAATGAAAAACCACGGACATACAGAATAATTCTCCTTCACATTCTACAGATGAGTATAACCAACAGCCATTTGCTTTACATGTTTTCTGGAAATAAGTTACCGCTGGATAATTTGTGTCTGTATATTTTGGAAACTTGATTGCCCGAGAAAATCGTACGAACAGCGATGAATACGGGAAGGGTGCGTACCGGGAAATCGCCGATCGTTCGTAAATTTTGCACACAAGTTAAATGAGTCATGAATAACCCAATAGCAAAAATACTTCTTTCGTAAATTAACTCGTGTGATTTACAGAAAGTGTTAAAGTTCGTATGATTGAATTAGCGCGCTCCGGAACTCGCCCTGTCCAACAGCTGATTTGAGGCTACACTGACATACACTTATACTCATTGTATGGGACAGGTGGTTGTATAATGGTAATCAACACATAGGCAAAGTTATTTTTCCGTTGGAAGAAACGTATTGAACATGTAATATTAAGCTCTTATCCTCGCTTCGTTAAGTGTGGTTGGTGTAGAACCGCTTTATGTTTTCATTATTTCCACCACGAGTATCATTGTTGCAGAAAATACAGGGAGTAACTAGCTTTCGTGTGTAACGTCCCTTATTATGCTAATTCGTCGCTGTTCGGGCAAAAGTCGCCATAAGACCCATCTGTGTCGGTGCGACGTAATGCAAATAGCAAAAAGAAAGTTCCGGCAAAAGGTTATATCTCTGAATTCTCTTCCCATCCATTGTTTCTCTTAAGACTGGTCACGCCTTCCAGCCACATATGGATATTTAGTCCATCAGAACAATATTTGTTGTGTTCATTTTCCTTTGCTTACCTATAAAGGAAAATCTTACCACACTCTGGGAATGTGTGCTTGCATGACTTGTTTACGCACTCCTCCAGTATAATCTACTTAAGGTTCATTTTCCTTTACACGTCAGAATACGAGAATGAACACAATGAAAATTGTTCTGATGGACTGCATATCCATATGTAGCTGGGAGGCGTGACCAGTCTTAAGGAAAATAATGGATAGGAAGATCATTCTGAGACATAATCTTTTGCCCGAACAGCGATGAATTAGCCTTTATTTTTACTATAAAAGTCTTATTCTACTGCCTTTCTTGACGCACAATCAATTCAGGAACTAATTCATTTCTCTTAATGCGGCTACAACATCTTCACGACGTGAAATTACTTACGGTCTCTCGACGAGAGAACCCAGCCGCACCGCAGTCCTGTCCAGCCATGCGTGCCAATTCAAACGTGCAAACTTCAACACTTTCTGTAGGTCGCATGAGTTAATTTCCGAAAGAAATGTTTTGACCGTTGTGTTATTCATAGCTCATTTGACGTGTGTGAAATGTTTACCGGCAATCCATGTTTCCCCCGTTATGCGCCCTTCCTTAGTCAGTTCGCTCATTAACTAAGGTTTGCTGCCTGCACATACGAAACTCTTCAATATCTCCAAAAGTACTCATCGAATTAGAAAAATAGAGTCCAACTTTAAAACAACGAAGTTACTGCCAGTTTGTCGGTAATTACGCACGTGATGGAGACGAACTGCACAGTATTTTATGAGAAGTGTAAGACAGGACAGTTGTTTATTACCGATACGGTTCAACATGTATTTCAAGGAAATAATCAATGGAAGTTTTACTAGTTTGTGTTGGGGGTCGGAGAGTAGATTGTATGTATAGAATTTGCAGATGATATGGTTCTGAATGCTGAAAGCACACAAGAAATTATACAAATGCTAGATGAATTCAACACGAAACTAGAAAAATATGGAATGCGAATTAATAAGCAGACCAAAAGTATAATAGTTGGAGGAAGAGGTAGGAAATGTCGTGATGAAATAGAGCAAATCAATTACTTTAAATATTTGGGAAGTGTGATCAGGGAGGATGTGTACTGCACAACAGAAATTAAGAAAAGAATTGCCATGGCGAAAGGTTTCAAGACAAAGTTTAAATTACGTTGTGGGCCACTAAACAAGGAAAAGACTTGCCGAGTGTTATACTTGGAGCATCGCGCTGTGTAGTGCAGAGACTTGGACAGTGCCGAAGACGGGCGAAAGAAAATTGGAGGCACGAGAGATCTGGATGTGGAGGAGAATAGGACAAGTGAAATGGAAAGACCGAGTAAGGAATGAAGAGGTATTACGAAGAGATGAAGAAGAACGCACTATTTTGAAAAACGAACTGGATGAGGCATTGTTTGAAGATGGATTGTTTACTCAAAGAAATAATAGATGCACTGGCAAAAAGTAAAAGAAGAGGAAGGAAAAGGTATCATATACTGGAGAGAATCAAAGGGAAGAAACATACGGACATGAAAAACTTGGCTATGGAGAGGTAAAAGTGGAAGAGGTTTATCACATGACAAGACCTACCATAAAGCCGAATACCTGAATGAATGAATAATACAATTTAAGGATTTGAAATCAGGATGCCGATAACCTTTAACGGATCAGAAGGTATTTGCGGCGAACAACTTAGCTGAATAACCCTGTATAATACAAGTAGTAATCATGCAAGAAAATATGCCCTAAAATAATCTAAATACCTAAATATTGTAACAAATGACTTAATCATTTCAGAGATAGGTAAGAAGTATTAGAGAATTGGTATCAACAAACGCAACAAAAAGTTATAAGTGATAATACAGCAGATACATTTAATCATACAAACTGACAGACCACCACTAGGAAAATTAATACATTATACCAATACATTCATACGGTATCATAGCCCTGAGGAGTAGGTCTCACTAACTTTTCCTTAAAAAAGAGCCAGTAGCGGAGATTAGGCAGTCGCTCCCCCCCCCATTCCACTTACTGGAGAAACAAACCAAAACACCATGGCGGAACAACCCCGAAGGACCATGGCCTACCAAGCGACCAGCGACCGGTGTTCAGCCCGAAGGCCTGCAGATTACGAGGTGTTGTGTGGTCAGCAAGACGAATCCTCTTGGCCTTTATTCTTTATTCCCCTAATATCAGATGTGGATATATTATTTATGGTACTATGTTTAAAATATTACAACATGTGGTGTAATACCGTTACTGTAACTGTCGAGTCATCCCTCTGTCATTGTATGCATTTATCACGATGAGGTAATTCAGGGAGTTTCCACTTTGACTGAGGCTAGTTCATCACAGTCTCTAATACTTGGATCTGGGTGGGAGTGATGTCATACGCTGTCTTTTAACTCTGACGTGGGTGTGAAACCATGTGACAACTAATGTCTATATTGAACCATCCTGTTCATTGGGACAATTGTATTAATTTTAGTATTGGATATTTGTATCACACAAGGCCACCCACGAAGCCAGTGTCTTACAGTATATGTCATAAAGGAGTCCAGAAGAAGCGTTCTTGTGTGAAGTGAGCGCGAGCGTCATTATGAGAAATCTCCAGAAACTAATTAAAAGGAGTTATGTCCCAAGCCAAGCCTCTTGATGAAGATTGGGGACGCTTCCCAGATCCCGGCAAAACTTATAATAGGAGGGAAGAAAGAATTAAATTAATATCTTTGGTTACGGAAGAGTTGCATTGGATTTGAGACAAGAATTGCAACCTGTATAATTTCTGCTTTATTTTGATATGCATTAGGGCTGCATTCATTAATGCATTCGTTAATTAGAGCTCATGATATACTTAATGCGGGAAAACTTCGCGGGCGCGCGCTGATTGCACGCGATCAAGCGGCGTGATGACGCGAGACGGGATTATAAAATAAGGCCGCCTGGCATATCAGGCTCATTCTGGGACCAGAAGACCGCTTGAACGAGTCGTCATACTGCGTGTTGGTACTGAGAACAACGCTTTGTCTGCGAGCTGCACAGACGACTGGTACTGCTATATCTGCGAGGAAGTAAGTAATCTACTTGAATATTCAGCTGAATTTAAGATTTTACCTGTGAGAATATGCTATGGGGAGATGAGGTACTGCTTATAAGAGACTAATGAACTAGTAGCTTCATATTTCTGTGAGGTCAAGTTATGACTGACGAACTGCTAGAATTAAGATTGGCTCAGGATAGGAATTTAGAGACGACAGGTTGTCCGAGTGAAAGGGTGATGTAACAATGACCTAAAGTAAGAAGAAAATGTGTACCAGGTTTAAAACTCTGAACGAGACTTGGTTAATGTGACGTGTGAGACACGATAGTAGTGGAAACAGGCATCGAGTTTGGACAGTCTGTAATATATGAATTTATTTTCAGTTACCCCAGCATCAAGTCAGAACGAGTGTTTGACATCATCATTGCAAGGAAGCCACAACCAGGAGCTGAAGCCAACACGACAACGGGCGTCGATCCAGGAACGTTGGGAGCACCTGATCAGCGCAACGTCGAAGGGGACACCTTCCAACTACAGAGGGAGCTGTACGAAGACGCCACACAAGAAAGAATGTCTCCAAGTGGTCAACAGTGTCTGATGCCAGCGCCGCAGTCTATCATGAGGTGGTAGATTCAGTGGTCCACAGGGATGGCCGCTCCGTAATGTCAGCGATAACATAAGTTCAGAGCTTTCCAATTCTGTTTCAAGCATGTCATTTAAATTTAGATAGGAATATGGGGGCCGTCAGTCAACAGATTAGTTATGGTAGGAAAATTTTCCTTGTAATTTAGAGCTAGGCCTCAAGCTCGAACCCCGTACTTTAAGGTAGATGTTATTTGTAGAGTCCTTGTTAGCGTGTTCATATTTCATTTTGATTGTGTTATTTTAACGTACGTGTGATTTTTAAGGGTCTGATCGAACTCCTTTGGTCATAGGAGGTTAGTCTAACAGATAGGTACTTTTTATTATATCGCATTTAGGCATTTGTTTTTGCAGACGTAGATACGTATTGTTGAGACCTGCATGAACCCGTGAATCCACCCAGCTTCACTGATAGAGCGAGCGAGTCCGAATATTTAAGAGATTTGAGCCCATGAGAGGCAGAAGTAAGATTTGCGATTGATATGAGAGAGCCCAGCACAATTGAGAGTATATTGGATATATTTGGAGATGCCTAGTATGGCCATGTGACTATCGCTTAATGATTAGTGTTTTTGTAGCACCAAGGTTGAGCCCATGAGAGGCGAAAGTAAGATTTGCGATACTGCTGGTGGTATTGAGACGAGGGCAGATAACCCAGGTGTATTTAAAAGAGGGCTTTTAGCAGCAGATTACGTGAGGTGTTTCTTTTGAAAGGCGAGATTTTTAGCCTGCCGCCCCAGATGAGCTCATAAATTAGGGGAACTGCCGCGAGGGAAGTGGTGAGGGTGAAGGTCGTTGAGCTTGACGTCACAGGCTTGAGAATTGGTTTTTGTCATCTGCAGCTTGTCAAGTGTGCGAAGGGGAGGAGGACCATGATGTTTGAAAGCAGGAAGAGATCTTTTTTATGTCCTATTTGTTTTACGTAATATTTTAACACTGGCCCGTTTGATACTGACACCCATGTATATGTTGATTGTGTCCTTTTTATATGGTTTGCATAGGTATATTTGACGCCTTACTCGTCATGGGACTAGGGTTCGTGACCGAGTCAGGTCATGGTACATTTTGTGGTGATTTTTGTTTGCACCGGGGTTCGACGGTACGAGGCATAGTAAATTTTATGGGAGTCATTCAATTATGTGTATTTCAGTAGATATCCATTCTCCTAGAGATCGTTACTCACACTATTGTAACATGCTTGTTACAGAACAGCGGTTTTCGTGAAGGCAGTGAACTGGTTGTCATCAGCTCTGCGTTATGTTACCCTATCATAATGTAAAGCTCTTTAATTTGTAAATAATTCAATTTTATGTAATAAATCCCTATTTGTTAAACTTTGAATGCAGCGATGTTTTCTGTTAGATATTTTATTTTATTTTGACTTAGCGAATTCTTACCTGAGTAGGCACATGTCCTAGTGTTTTATCTTTATGTTGCCCCGTTATCCCCATGTTATCCCTGAGAAGAGCGCTTAACCGGCTGAGTGAAGAGGACTGTGTTCAGGTAAGACTATGTGCACCAGCTCACGTCTGTGAGAGTTCTTTCACTACTGTACTCGGGGTTCGAGACCGGCTTTCGCCTGCCCGGAACTTTAGAGTCCAGTAGGGCACAATATAAAGGGCTGTATCCTATAGCAGCTAGTCAATTGGGGTGAATTGGAAGGAGACGGATGTTGATCAGTGAGCTAGTCAGTCGTATGGAGAATGAGGCCACAGTTGTCAGTTGAAGATAGAACAATGATACGGATACATCGTCATCAGTGACCAAATGGATTATATGTTCGGAGTGGGTTTCGTGTATCTGTTCGGTCGTTTTCTTATGTCAGTACGGTGACAGGCGAATATTGAGTCGTCGTAATGCAGACTAACATTTATCAATGAATTACTTGTAAATTTGATTGTGAAGTGTGATTTTCAAGCCATGCTATATCTCGTTTGTGAAACTAAAAGGATACTTCAACAAATTAGGTTTGAAATGCCTACAGCTGATACCAGCTCAAAGGAATACGTCGTAATAACACTCAAAGTGTTGAAGGTACTGTTAAGTGAACCACCACTTCGGGATAAATGTCGTGTGCAACATTTAAATGTCCGCTCAGGTGGATTTCAAATTTATCCCTTTAACCGCCAACGTCAGTGTCTTTCGGTTAGTGTGCCAGAGTTTTATATTATCGCAGCAGGTCTCACGCGTTAAAATCAATATTTAAAAAATCTATTTTGTTTAGTATCAAATAAAATGTATTGTTTATTTCAATAGTAGATCAGATAACCTCAAATGTTATTGGGGAAACCAAAAATCAATGTCCTTTCCCCAGAATCTATATGTTATGCTGTCAAAGTCAGCGTATAACCTCACACCCTAGAGATATTCAAGATTCTCATTTTATTATCGTTACGTTTGTTTGTAGCTGGCCCCCATCAACAATTGTATGTGTGAGTAATCATGTAAGTACTAAGTGAGGGTACATAGTCCGACGATTGACTATCTTATTTCATGAATATTGTAATATTGTTTCAATGTAATTAATTTTCAATCAGCCATAATAGTCATTGTATGTTGTAACAAATTCATTCGGTAGTGGTATCTGTATTCGTAATTTAATGGGTGTAGTGTCCCAAGCGAATGTATATCTTATTGTTAGCTAGCACAAAGGAACAGTGTCTTTTAACCAAATAAATTACTCATTTTCTCTGACACTCGTCGCGCTGGAAAGGAATTACAGTTTCCAGCGGCAACAATTAACTGTAACTTGATGAGTCGTTGGTAATGAAGTCACAATTCAGTTTCGTGCCACGACGCGTTAGTTCGTTCAATTAGAACACAGCTGCTCTCTTCGTCAGGGAGGCGGACGATATTTATACGAGTCATTAGCTCCTTCCGGAGAACATTGCAGTCTTCTTCCTTTCTTTTTCATCTTGGCTAGTTTGCAATCCTTGCTCTGAACAAAACGAAAGGGCGTCTAGAGACTAGAGTGTTTTACAGTTTAATGGTGCCGACGACGTTTAGGAAGCACTACTGTCATGGTCTCATTTTTATGGCCTACGAATGTATTTGGTCACCAATATCGTTCAATGGCATCGAAATCGTTGGAAGCTAATCTTTTCAGACCAGACTAATTAGACATGAACTACTACGTCTACATACTTTCATTCCTTCCCTGAAGGTGGGAGGCAGGACTCCTAGACTGTGACGCCGTCTCTCTGGCAAGGAATTTCGTTACTCTAAAGGAGATGCTCAGGGAAGTTTACGGGGTTGGTAGCCGTGGCCTGTACTAAATGTTGTCCCGGCATTCGCCTAAGTACAGAAGAATGGAAACCACGGAAAACCATTCTAAGAACAGCTGACGGTAGGGACCAGCTCCTCTTCGTCCCCTGGTAGAGCCGTGGTCACCTACTCTGCAACCACCAACCTCAAAATGAAAATGAGAAAACATTTTTAATAGGTCGAAATCAGTGCATGACACAACGAAACCTTCGATAAAGCAGCTGAAACAAACATCCACAGTTCCACCCCTTCAGGAAAGCTACTCAATGTTGGAAACATCCTAGGGAAATGAGGTACGAATTTTAGGCAGTAAAATATAATAAAATATGAGAATATATTTTTATTATACCCTAAAATTAACATCATTTTTCCATCGTTATCCGATCGATTATATTAGCAGTTTCACTTTATCTTTCGCAACCAGCGCTAATGTGAGTCAATGCAGAGTTTCACTTAGACCCTTATAGATACATTCGGTGGGACATTTTTCAAAAAGTAAATAAACGCCTGAGGGTATTGAACCAAGGAACACATTACAGAAAGGGTTATGTTAATGTGTTAATTTGCCTGGAATTTAAATAAAAAAGAATACGAGTATAGAAAGAAGCGATTTTGGGCTGATTTCCGGATTTTCAATTTTTTTTACATTGATAGAGCTATTTAAGGCTCACAGTTTGAAACTTTTTAGAGCCCTTTATACCTTCACCTTTCGGCACAATTGAGGTAATTGCTTAGTTTTACGTTTTTCGTAATGTGGGGACTCTTCATTCGTCTGCTGACAAGTGTTTTCAACATTAAAATCTTCCTGAACTGAAAAGGATATTGTCCAATGAAAATTCAACAAATCACACGAAGTAGAACAAAGTGGTGGTGGTGGTGATTATTGTTTTAAGAGGAAGTACAACTAGGCAACCATCCTCTATATAACACTAATCAGAGGGAAAAATAGAAGGGATCCGACACTTCGAAAAATGAAGATATCGGTCAAAGAAAGACAAGGGCCACGAAGGGCGTGAAAATGAAAGACTCCCTAGCCCTCGCAAACCTAATAGCGTCGGGGTCGGAAAAGAACAAGAGTTGACCAAGGGAGGTCGGATAGGATAGATGAAAGTGAGGAGCCTGGCAGAAGTAAGTGGAAACAATGCCAGGACTCAGCTGAGGGCCCCGTGGTCGCCAACCCACGCTCCAAAGTTCAGAGCCCCTGGGGCCCCTTTTAGTCGCCTCTTACGACAGGCAGGGGATACCGTGGGTGTTATTCTACCGCCCCCACCCACAGGGGGAAAGTAGAACAAAAACCAGGTTCAAAATATACCATGAGGATTTAGCGAACAGCGACGTCGGAGACAACGCGCTGCATCAACAAGTTACTTCCATCCCTACCTTTTAGATCTTCTCTGTCTATCTCTTAGAGAGTAACGCCGTCTCTCAGGCCAGGAGAATGCTACCGGAGATGTACGGAGGAAGGGAGAGGGTTGGCGGCCGTGGCCTCTACTAGGAACTGTCTCCGCATTCGCCTTTGTGCAGGATAATGGAAAACCATGCGAATCCATTCTCGGGAGAGCCGACAGTGGGGACCAGGCCCGCTCCTTCTCCCGAATGAAGATGTGTAAAGCCACGACAGAGCCGTGGCTAGTCCTCCTCTGCTCTGTGGATCGGATGGAATGCAGAGCTGCCAGACCACGGACCAACCATGGCAACTTGTGGGCTAGACACACTCTGGATCCTTCAACCTGTGACGCCCAACTGGTTTAGTTCCTTTTCTAAATCATGCCGCCATCACATCCTTGGTTTACCGAGGAGACGCTTTGTTTGTCTTATTCCCACCATCACAGCTGTAGGATTTGCTTTGTCCGTCATCCTCACCACACGACCAGCCCACTGGTTCCGTCTGTTTCTCTGGTTTTTGATGTGGTATTTATCGATGATATTATATCTGTGGCATGATTCTGAAACACCCAAAATTATTTCCCTTTAAAAAATATTTACGAGTTAGACTAAAATAGATTTTGAAATAAGCATGACATTATTATTATAATAAATGAATGTCAGAAAGTCTTTCATTTGGATCTTTGTACACACAGTACCTTAATTTGTCTTACCCGATAAATTTATTTACAATCTTTATCAAATCAGTAACAAAAAAGAAATGCATAACGTTTAGGCAAACTTTAAGTTAAATATTTCGTAAGAAGTGACTCAATTCGACGATTAAAATAAAACTGCGAGATCCGTATAAAAGTAGGATGTCTTTCCAGAAATGGATCTAAAAGACGAGCTGGTATTGTTGTCATCGATCGGGTGAAAGGTACGGGTATGGTGATTCACTCCACTGTAAGATTCGAGGAAAATGAACAGCAGCCTCGATTAGTGTAGAAGGAGGGAAAAGCCATATAAAAACCATGCATTCAGGATATCGGAAAGGATTATGAAATTACAAAATGCGAAGTCA
The DNA here is from genome assembly GCF_040414725.1 of Anabrus simplex. NCBI lineage: Eukaryota > Metazoa > Arthropoda > Insecta > Orthoptera > Tettigoniidae > Anabrus > Anabrus simplex. The sequence goes on along the minus strand of NC_090265.1, from coordinate 1,761,671,543 downwards.
TTGGCGATTTTATTGGCATCAGAGGAAAACTTCCTGAGCAGACGCTGAACTCCTTAAGAACAAGCAAAGTCCCGGACACTGTTATCCAGACCATAGCGGAACCTGCGTTGAAAAATTCATTGCCGACTTTTAGTCACCATTTGTACTCCTTGACTTAGAGTACCGTGTATTGGATTTTCTTTTTCAAATAAAATCTGAAAGAGACAATCTGCCTGATTGTGGCAATTTTATTCTTGAGTTCTTACTCAAGCCCTCCTTAAGGCTAGGAAGACAACAGATAGGGAATCTGTCACCTGAGCGACTGCCCTAAATGCGGATCAGTATTGATTGATTGATTGATTGATTGATTGATTGATTGATTGATTGATTGATTGATTGATTGATTGATTGATTGATTGGTAATCCGAACATCATATAAAATAGATAATTTTGGGAGTTATTCCAAGAAGAAGCAAGTTTTAGGAACATAAATACAAGTGAATCTGAACGTTCAAAAATATTAACTGCCAAATATGATCTTTGTTATTTTAGTCTGTACGAAATTTTATGACTCTGTATATGTTATTTTCACCCATGTGTTCATTTCATCTTTATAAGTGTGATTATGTGTTTTTTTTAATGTTATAAATCTTTTTATGCAATATCTTTAAACTTAGCCTAAGTCATTTCTGCTTCCGCAGTTTTAACCTTAATGTTAAGGATAGCATGGCTGATGATGCCCATATTATAGGCGAAATTGTCCCAATTTTAACACTTAATTTCGTCTTTGATTTCTAATAAATCAAAAAATAATGTATTGAAAAGGTGGACTTCCAAGAGACTCTTCTTTCATAAGCTTATATATATAGTTCAAATGAGCTGATTGAGAGTGAAATAGAAAACAAAAGCGGTAACGCCAGATAAAAACTGGATTATTATGGAAACTATTTGGAGGTTTATTGAGGAACCATCAAATGAATGCAATGAAGTAGACTGTTCAAGAAACGGTTAGGATTAGAGCCCGCTTATTTTATTCAGTAATAGTTTAGATTGCAAACATACTGAAGCAACTAACAAGTACAGTCGAAACTGCACAACGGTTATGCTATGAGCTTTGCATAACCCTTAGGGATTTGGTCCATCAGAACCCCTAGGATTTATGTTACTCTCACTACATAACGGAAGAGCGGCCTAGACGACGCTTCCTAATAAACAAATTAGTTGGCATTCTAACCTGTTACTGCATACAAATCCGAGGTCTTGTTATGATCTTTGATGAAATATCCCGATGACGCAATAATACTCAATAATAAACTAACAAACACTTTCTTAAAATAATTGGTGAACTTACGAAAAATTGCGATACTGCTAAGTAAGAAATCATTGTTGACGTTGTCGGATAAACGTACCTGCAACAAGAGGGGAAAATATTATTAACTGAGTACCATTACAGAAAATTCAAAATGAAATTACCATTTCAAAATCTAAGAAATAATGGAGAAGGGCGCAACAAACAGGTTGAAAAATAGTTTGCAATTTGCGTTTATTTAATCAATATTTCTTCTTACTTAAATGTTTCTGCAAGGATTTAAATGTTTGAAATTACAGTCCCTCAAGGGAAGAATAAGCGCAGAAGGAATGATCTTCATTGGGGTAATTATAATAACGAGGTTGTTAGGAAACTTTACAGTTCTCTTCTCATGCTTATGAGAGTATTTAGGGATTTTAATATTGCGCCCTTTAAAAGGGCACAATATGGATGTAAATGAGAGGGAGTTATTGGCCAATATTGATTTAAAGTTCAATCACAAGGCAGTGGTAGCATTTAAAGTCTGATTTTTTTCACCAGATGGCAGACCTATCCTCAATTCTCCATGAGCATGGAACATTTTGCCTCCATTAGCTGTGAGAGTTCAAAATAGCGTCACTCAATTGACACAGTGTTCAATATTTTGATATTTATTGTGAATTTCTTTAGCGTCAGGACGTATTTGAAATATTTGTGATACTGTTTTGTTATTGTCCTACACACCAGGGAAGGTTACTGAGGTGAGTTAAGTTAAAAACCAATGAGTTAATGTGATAATTTATAAAAATCATTGTAGTGTGTACCATACGCGTGGTTGGCCAATAACTGTAACTGAAGAAATTGCATCATATAGCTATCGGCCACCCCAGCCAATAGCCGTGTTTTCGGAGTCGAAAAAATCGCGGTTTTTATGCGGTAGATAAGCTTCGTATATGATCAGAATATCAATATTCCTTCGTTTATGTAATAAATGCAGCCTATACAGTTAATGGCCACCCGTCCAATAACTGTTTTGGGATGGTCCATTGCTGTAACAATTTTTGATTGGTACTTTGTAGGTAATTTTAAAAGTCCCAAAAATAGCGGAAATACACAACGATTCTGATAAATCTCTGAGAGCCGTAGCGAAGAAATATGGCCTAACATGAACCAGTCTACAATAAAAAATGGAAAACCCTGCACACAAACATTCTATCGGTCCATCACCAGTTTTCACGAAGGAAGAAGAGGAGACTTTAGTCAGGTAAGACGAAAATGATTCAAAATGTGTAACATGAATTAGAGAGATACATTTGGATTCTCGAAATGGCAAGGAAAGGTTTCCCGAGAAAGGGCGAAGACACATGTCCAGTGTACAGAATTTTTTGACATTAAATCCACGGGCGAACCCTTTCAGAACAACCACCCAGGTAAAGACTGGCTGAAGGTAATAAGATACTCATAGAACTGTTTTTTTATTATACAAGTGATTGTAAATTATTTTGAAAGTATTGAGTTCTCTTTTTCGTTTATAGGCTTTCCTGCGTCGTCATACTCAACTAAAGAGGGAACAAGTGAGTCAGTAAAGGCGGCAAGTTCACGTGTCTCGGAAAGTGATGTTAGGAAGTGGTTTTGCGAAGTAAAGGAGTGATAAACCTTGAAGAGGATATGAAAGACCCATCTAAAGTCTTCAATTGAGATGAAACGTGTTTCAAAATATGTCCCTCAACGGATCGAGTGCTAGTGATGAAGTCTATTCGGTATAGGAGGGACCTTCTAAGGAGAACATAACTGTTATGTTCACCTTTTCGGCCAGTGCGAAAACATGTTGCTCAATGATTGTCTATACCTATAAAAGAATTCCTGAAAAGATTTCAGAATCTGTTTCCATGGAATGGGGAATCGGTCGATGCGCCAAGGGGTGGATGACTCCCGAGGTATTTTTGGAATACATAGCAATATTGTGTTTCCCCCCTTTCTTGTGTCTGAAAGTATAACACTGCCAGTAGTATTGTTTGTTGACGGACATAAATCACATCTAACTTATCAATTAAGTGTCTTGTGCCGTGATTTACAGGTAGAGATAATGGCACTGTATCCAAATGCTATCCGCATCTTACAACCTGCCAACGTTGCTGTGTTTCGTCCCCTCAAAGTATGCTGGCGAAAGGCAGCGCGTGGTTGGTATTCTAATCATCCAGGTGAGGTTCTAAACATATTGCCATATGTTCCTCTGCTGAAGAAGGTTGTTGAGTCTACTGTCAAAAACTGCAACCCTGACAAAAGGTTTCGAAGTATTTGGTATTTGTCCTTTAAATGCAGTGGATTACTCCAAATGTCTTGGGAAATCTAATGTAACAGCGGATCCGAAGGAGCAGGGACAGATTTCCTGCAATGATGAAAATATCTCAAATGTAGTTATGAATTATGACACATATTTCAGCATTGTAGGAGCTGAAAGACTTGAAACATTTGAGAGTAGCGATGGCAGGATTCTGCGAGAAAGCAGCGAAGAGTTTTCTCTCTTTTTTCCGAATACGGAAATATTTCAAGGAATAGAACATCAGGCGAATGTCAGGTGCTAAATCAAGTAACACAGTAAGTGGCATGATTCAGTTTAACATCCACTCATCCGATTATGGAATGATTGCAAGGAAGAGAAGAACTTCAGGCGAATGTCAGGCACTGAATGTAACAATGCAGCAAGTGGCATGATTCAGTTTAACATCCACTCATCCAATCTGAAGGATATTGTTTGCCAATCCACTAGCAGGACTCCTGAGAGAAAAGGGACAGGAAACATCAGTAGCAATGTGATCCCAAATAATGCCTCACAGCACAGCCAAATAGAGCAGAAACTAGCAATGTCTCAAGCAAGAAAATGTACACAGGAGAGGAGGACAAGAGTTAAACCAGCACGACTACCTAAGTAATCAAAAGAGCCCATTTAGACAATATGGAGGAATTTCTTGTTTGGCCTGAACTGTTAAGCGTAAAGGTAAAAAGATCACAGACAGAGAGCGATTTGGTGTGACATAAAAAATATCAAGACCTGTTTGAGAAGAAGCACCTAGCTAAACTTGCCGCAGGCGAAGAGAAAGAACAACGGAAAAGGAAAGGTGAAGAACTGAAAGGGGACAAGGAATGCAAGGCAAGCGACAGATGCACAATTAAAAGGGAAGGGTGGAAATGAAGTATCATGCTACGTCTGCCATGAAAAGATCAAAAATGGGAGGGAAATACGTTGTGATGAAAGCCACAGTTCGTTTCACGAAAAATGTGTACCTAACAACCATAAAAATCATATTCCCCTGGCTGAGGACGGGAATGGGTTCTTTTGCCATCTCTGCAACAATGAGAAATCAGCCACTGATTTCAGTGAAGATTTCAGTGACAATAGTGTGCATGATGATGATGATGATGATGATGATGATGATGATGATGTAGGTGAACTATATAACCTAGTAAAACGTAGAATTTAACACTTTGTTCCAAGAAAAGTATGATACACTGTAATATAGGAGTTTATAGATTGTTCAGTAAACCCAAGATAAGTCACTAGTAGAAATATGGAGTGGCCAATTACTGTACCAACTGTGGAGAATTACTGTCAGAAGTGGCCATAACTATACATTGTTACAAACTTATAAAAAATTTAATGTGTAAGTTTGTAATATCATTTTATCACAAATGTTTTAGTCCTTCTTGTATTAGAAATGAATAACAATGCCAAAAATCTGTTTCACAAAATTATTTACTGCAATTCATGAATTTTATTGAATAAAGTTCAAATTATCCCTAAGTGGCCAATAACTGTATGGTTTACCTTATTACGAAAATGTCGCACACATTAGGATGGGAGGTGGTGGTGGTGATTATTGTTTTAAGAGGAAGTAAAGCTGGGCAACCATCCTCTATATAACACTAATCAGAGAGAAAAAAAAATGGAAGGGGTCCGACACTTCGAAAAATGAAGGTATCGGCCAAAGGAAGACAAGGGCCACGAAGGGCGTGAAAATGAAAAACTCCCTAGCCCTCGCAAACCTAATAGCGTCGGGGTCGGAAAAGAACTAGAGTTGACCAAGGGAGGTCGGATAGGTTAGATGAAAGTGAGGAGCCTGGCACAAGTAAGTGGAAGCAATGCCAGGACTCAGCTGAGGGCCTCGTGGTCGCCAACCCACGCTCCAAAGTTCAGAGCCCCTGGGGCCCCTTTTAGTCGCCTCTTACGACAGGTAGGGGATACCGTGGGTGTTATTCTACCGCCCCTTGGTACGGGAGGACTTGGGAGTAAGCAGACGAGATGTTGGGCTATGTGGTATGTTTTGAGCTGTGAGTGAAGAGTTGGCATGGAATGACGTAAGTAGAAGAATAAAGTAGGAAATATCGTAGTATGAAGATAAAGGTGGAATACAGGAGGAGAAATTGGGACAAATATTCGTTTATAGAATGATGAGTTAGGGACTGGAATAAATTATCAAGGGAAATGTTTGAAAAATTTTCAAGTTCTTTGAAGATATTTAAGAAAAACTACGTCAACAGTTGACAGGGAATATGCCACCTGGCCGAGAGCCCTAAATACTGATTGATTGATTGATTGATTGATTGATTGATTGATTGATTGATTGATTGATTGATTGATTGATTGATTGATTGATTGATTGATTGATTGATTGATTGATTGATTGATTGATTGATTGATTGATTGATTGATTGATTGATTGATTGATTGATTGATTGATTGATTGATTGTTTCGTGTAAGTTCGTTGCGGGCACAGTTTTATCAAAAACAACTGTACCTACAGAGGTAGTGGATATCCACACCGTTTGTATCGACTTAGGAGGTGATTATTTTATTTCGAGAATGTAATTAAAATTAAGCCCCGTGAATGTTAAATACGAGGAACGTACAATACTGTGCGTTCATTCTCTTAATAATTGACTATACAGTGTACGGTTAAATTTATTTTTACATTCATAAGTAGATATGTTCACACTTGCACATCACTGATCAGTTTGCACGCCTCTGTAAATTAACGAATTACCTGCACAATTCTCTATTTGCAGGTAGGTCTATGGACTCACATAGTTAATTTTAAAGGTTAAACTTAGTTTAACCATCGCCACTTTGGTTTAACTCTGCTTCTCTGGCCTTACATGACCGACTACATTATTCTTCTGTGACCTCTCCTTTACGAGCACCCTCTTGCCACCCTCTACTTCCATGTCAGTTACATCCCGCTTAGCGGAAGCGTTCTGGCCTATACCCAGACAATTGCGTCCGGGAGTTAAATTCTTTCTTATAGAATATCCTTGTTTGAAATTGCGAACTCACTGTATTAGCTTCCTTGCACTTTGATTCGATTTGAATACTTAGTTACCATCTTGCAAGAATACACCTCACACATCCTTTAAAATATGATTATTTATTTTATCTAACAAGCCTAACATCTAGATCATCAGCCTGAGTACTTCTTTATTTAATAAATACATCGCAATTGGGGAATATCCCGGCGACAATGATCACTTACTGTAGTGTGACAATTAAGCTGAAACATAATTAACCACCAGCAACTACTACTACTACTACTGCTATTGCTGCTGCTACTATCGCAAGAGTATAATAAGCAATCCATGGAAAGAAAGTATAACAAGAAATACTACTAGTTAATGATACAGCTGTTCCACTTTCTCTGACATTCATTCCCTTTAGGTTTCTGATCTCATTTTACACTTGGAAAAGCCAACTTTCATATGATACTCATTGTACCTATTTTCAAGCCCCAATATATTATATTTCAGCACAGACTTCCATTAAGACCAAGTCATCGGCATAGGCAAAACAGCTTACTACACTTAAACCCAGCTGAATCCTTACTTGTCGTTTGATACATTCCAATAAATGATACTTATAAATAGTGAAAAATAAGTGTGAAAAATTTCTTCTTTACTTTTTTTGAAAACAAATCCAATTTCAAAAGTAGTCCTCCAACTGCAAAGTATCATATAATGGACGAATGCCCTCTGCGTGCTTATGGTGGAGACCGAAAAGACTTTGCTGATGTCTCAGTATCCCTAGTGCAGTGGATAAACAATTTAGATATTCATGTGTAATTGTTCCCTACTTACCTTGTATTCTTTGCAGGTTTTTCTTTTGTATAATTATATACTTGTCCATTCTGTAAATTCCATACGCTTAATAATACTGCAAAGTGATAGAAGTATATTATTTATTTATTTATTTATTTATTTATTTATTTATTTATTTATTTATTTATTTATTTATTTATTTATTTATTTATTTATTTATTTATTTATTTATTTATTTATTTATTTTATTAGAGAGATGATTTATTAGATACACCAGATGGAGGGCCGTTTTAAATGAGTACAATACGTACACTACGATAAAAAATCGGTATAAACAACAATATTAAGCAACAATAACCTTGAAGCAACAATTGCAATGATAACTGACAAGGGTCGGTTATGGAGATAGCCAGAAGATAGGTCATGGTTTGGAAGGACGGAAGAGAATTCAAACCTGGAGATGACTCCAAAGGAATCTTTTCAATTTTGTGTTTGAAGGATGCGAAGGGCGTAAATATATATATCGAGTAGTGAGTTACCAAGAGTTGGGAAACGCTGGAAGATAGAGAGTTATTGCAAGGTTAGGCGCGGAAGGGCACGTAATGATTATGCCGGTTGAGTGCTGGCGGGAGGTATAGGGTGTGTATAGGGAAATACAGTATGTTGGAACAGTATTGCATTTGATATAGCCATTGTAAATAGTGAAAAATAAGTGTAACATAGGTAGGTGACTGTAAACATTAAAATGTCATAGTAAATCACTCTTATTACGAGTCTTAGCCAGTCACAGAAAGTCACTACCCCACAATTTGCATGGTCTGAGTGTGTATGTGTATAACACTATGTTAAGTGTGTATGACAGGATATTAATTTCAGGACACGCCTCCTGGCACTGCATGTTCACACAGGCCGAAATGCTCACGGATTTCTGCTCCTTTACTAGCAACTACTCTGTAATTATCCTCGATAACGAGCGTGCGTCCGTCATTCTTCGCCGAGATTAACCACGCTTACATCTTGTGGAGAAAACAGATATGACTGGGTCATGTAAACAATTACACCAAGCTGAGGACTGAAAAGAAACTACCCTAAACCTAGCTACCTTCTAATTCATCGTACCAACTGATCAACGTCACAACATTGTATGTTGCGTAAATGTCAAGATTTAAACATTATTATTATTATCATTTCGTATAGGCCTACTAAGGACCACTATATTCAACTATTGCGTCTGGGTTGGGTTTTCATGTTTACCCAGTAATTGAGTATTCTCTGGCTGTGTAGTTCCTTTATTTCCTCTGACCTGAGGATACCTCTCTTCCTTCCTGGTGGTTTGAACCGGAACCCCTTTTGTATTTAAACATCCTCCTGAAAAATGTCTGGTATTTCAATTCTCTGTTTGCTCCTCCCAATTCCTACAGATCTTTGTTTACTTCCATCAACCACGGTGGCTTGGTCTTCCTGTTTTGCTAGTAAACGAGAAACTGGTTGGTCAACCTGGGATGATGTAGACGTATCCATAAAAGGCTAGGAGTCTCTTCCTGGCCACGTCCGTGATTTTTGCACAGTATTTGTAGAGCACTTGGTTGGATCGCCTTTTGTATTCGTTTCCTTCATTGCAGGTCCTAATATCTTCGTCAATGTATTTCTCGCCTGGATTTCGAGCTTGTCGTTGAGTCCCTTCCTGTTGAATACGATCATTCTGAAACATACAAGGGTTCAGATTGGATGACTGTCTGGTATTGCTTCATTTTAGTGTTTCGGGAGAGACACTTTATTGTAGGTGTTCTTGCTCAGTTGGAATGCCACTTCTAGCTTGTTAACTCGAGTTGATAATGCTACTCCTCCGGAGAGGTTAAGTTCCATCTATTCTACCAGGTACTTTAAACATTTGGTATTTTGATCGCTCCTTGCTCCAGATGCAGTGTACAAGCAGATTCACTGATGTTTGTGATATGATGTATTTTCTCATGTGAAATTATTGTTACTATTATATTGATCAGAATGTTCAATGTTGAACAGAAGAGATGAACACGAGGAAATGGGAAAGAAAGTAAAATAATTAGGAAAATTTTGGAACCCAAAGGAATAAAGATATTTGAATGAAGAGATAAATTGAAGACCTCTACCGAAATATATAGAAATTACAGACACATTTAAAAGACGAAGATTACAATTTTATTGTCACATTCACAGAATGAGCAACAACTGACTAACTACGGATATTTTTCGTTATATCTCCAAATTAAAACACACCACCGGTTGGCTGGAAGAGATACGATGGGGTCAACACAGACTGCAGATCACAGATGATATCATAGCTAACGGGGTGGACTTCCAGCGACAGATCACTTCTCTGCATTTTTCGCTTTTGCAAATGTCCGAGAGTGTTATCGGAGGAACAGACGTGGACGATCAACCATTAAATGAAGAAGTTCGGGGAGGAAGTGCAGTCTACAACGGGGAATATGTTTACGCTGTAGTGGTTAGTGTGATTAACTGCCATCCTAGGAGGCCGTGATTCGTTTTCCGGATCTGCCACATAATTCGAAAGATGGCACATAGGCTGGAACGGCGTCCACTCAGCCTCGGGAGGTCAATTGAGTAGAGAGTGTTGAATTTTCACCTCAGGCATCCTCGAAGTGCTTTTCCGTAGTTTCTCACTTCTCCTCCAGGCAAATGCCGGGATGGTACCTAACTTAAGGCCACGGCCGCTTTCTTCCCTCTTCCTTGTCTATCACTTCCAATCTTCTCATCCAACATAAGTCGCAGATCAGGCGACATGGACGAGGGCGAGGTACTGTTCCTCCTTTCCACTTGTATCCCGGACCAAACTCTCTCGCTCCAAAGCACTGCTCTTGATGCTGTGAAGGGATCCCTCCCTGATTCCGAGGGAAGAACCAACCCTGGAGTGTAACAGATTAAGAAATAAAGTAAGAAAGATGTAGTACTTGTCACAGCCCAGGTGAATTTTTGAATAGCTACTTTTAGAATTGTTGTTTTTTCCCTGTTTATTTTGTGTGAAGTAAATTTTTGTAAATTTCTTCATTGTTAATTTGACTGATATTTTGCGATTTTCTGTATATTTAGAGTTATCGTTATGTGATTAATTTCAAGTTTTAATGTTAGGTTACTTTGTTTCAAGTTAAACGTTTCCTTGTGGCAGTCCAGACTGTGTGGGAAGTAGATGATCATTTCAAATAAATAATAAAAAATACGTGATAACTGTGTGTATTTAAGAGTTTTGCTATATTCTAGATATGATGTACATTATTCGAACTGTTGTTGAGACTCTCAACAATCAGGATAGCTATTCTGAAAACTCTGGTTTCAACACTAATCTCAGTCATTTTGGACATTTTCTTCTTCACATCTTCTCACCCACTTCCATGCCAATGGGGGCTGGACGCGGACTTAAACAGCATCTGGATGGCCACTATTCATCTCACCGATCCCGAAAACTATGGATTGGACAACAGTATCGGTCGTTTTCGATTATTTTTATATGTGACCCCTTCCCTATCTCACCCTTAGGGTGTCTTACCCCCACATGATTTTTTTTCCACATAGCAGCGTAATTCGTATATGTTCCAAATATGGTTCTTAGCTATGCAAAAACTTAAACCCATCCTTCCATAATGTCAGTCATCTTGGGCATTTTCTTTTTCACTCGTTCTCACCTCTCATGCTGATGGGGGCTCACGTTGTATTAAAATGGTATTCAGAGTGTCACACTTCACCTCATCGGCCCCGAAAATAATGGATTCGACACTAATGTCAGTCATTTTCAATTATGTTTACATGTCACTCCCTTCCCACTCCTAGGGCTGCTAGGGGTGTTAATCCCCACAGTATTATTTTACAGTTAATAAGTCATGTGTGTACCAAGATTGGTTGAAATTCCTTCATGCGTTCCAGAGCTATGCTAGAACGCACGCGCACACACCCACACGCACGCACGCTCGCACTCACTCACACACACACATCAATTTTTATGTACAGGGTATGTCATAGCTATACAAACAAAGAAATCAGGTATGCTCTTCGCGTTATGTTGGTGCAACCGGATTGGGTTTCTTCTCGAGAAAGTGAGGTTACTGTATTACTTCTCTGCGTGCAATTCAAATTGCGAACTGGCCGTATTTACTGTTCAGAGAAGAAAGGAGGAGGGATGGGAATTAGGGTGTATGACGGGGACAGAGATATGGCTCCAAGCGTATGCAGAAATTTTCTCGTTCGATTCGCACAGTATTGTCCTTTTCTCTCACAGGCAACGTCCACCGTTCATTTATTAAACAGTCGTAACAGCACACACGATACAAGAACACACTGCAATTAAGACACAGTTGTCAGTCAAGGAATGCATCAGACCGATTCTCCTCTCGTCTGCTGGTCGCAGTAAAGTTCTTTATTAATTGACATGCTCGAATATGCAACGCTGCAGCCCCATGAATGTGTATTCCTTAACTCATAACGTTGTAAATGGAACGAAATACTGGATTAAGGAAACAATACGCCCAATGGTTTGATTACAGTAGATGTTAAATATGACCCCATCATACTTCGATGTACGATTCACAAAGTGTACTAGTGACATTTGGACTCTGTTCAGGATGCGTGGTGTGTCGCGCACTACCTCTGTCTCCCACTTTCCCCCATTCCCTTCCACCTCCTGACGCACAGCAGCAACAGGCAGCGGATGGCTTTCTGGCACAGAAAGTACGACAAGCTCGTTAATTTCAATCGCACGCCCGGAAGTAACAAACTAAGGTCGTTTTCTCGAAAAGGAAAATTTCCTCCGCCTATTCGAATGCACCATCGTTCTTAACATGACACGAAAAGCATCTCTGATGATTTGTCGGTACAATTATGATACAGTCTGTATATAGGTGAAACGGTGACCGGCAAATTTGTATTTGTTTAGGTATGGAATTTACTCTGTAAGCTGACCAGACTGTCTACCTTGAATCTTGAACGCTATTTTACATACTTTTCACGAACCCTAGTTGTTGATAATTTTGCGCGGTACTGTACAGAAATTTCTCATAATTACACACAGGTACTGTACTGTGCTTTCACAACCGTCCTTGTGCTTAAATGTAGCTTTTGCACTGTATTAACATAGATCAACCAACCCTTCCTTGGAAGGTCAAATTCTAAGAATCTGTAAAATTTTCGCCTACCCCGTTAGACATTTCCTGACCGCTTCTGTAAGTCATCGGCTTGCGCATGCTGGTTTACACAGCTTGACCTGGTCAGAGAGCGGCTCATACCACCGTGGCTGCCCTTTATGAACAGCCATCGATTACGCCATGAGGGCAGCATGTTTGGTCTTTTGTTTGTAGGCCACGGATGTCTCCACGTAAGCAGATATTCATAATATTCCTTGACGCCTACTTTTGTAAAAGTATTCTTAAAACCATTTGATCATCTAGTGTAAAAAATTAATAAAAACTTCGAGTGGCTATTTCTAGCCGAGTGCAGCCCTTGTAAGGCAGACCCTCCGATGAAGGTGGACGGCATCTGCCATGTATAGATAACTGCGTGTTATTGTGGTGGAGGATAGTATTATATGTGGTGTGTGAGTTGCAGGGATGTTGGGGACAACACAAATACTCAGCCCCCGAGACACTGGAATTAACCAATGAAGGTTAAATTCCCCGACCCGGCGGGGAATCGAACCCGGGACCCTCTGAAGAGAAGGCCAGTACACTGGCCATTCAGCCAACGAGTCGGACATCATCTACTGTAAATATTAGCTTTATTAACATTGATGATTACCGGGCGAGTTGGCCACGTTGTTAGGAGCGCGCACCTGTGAGCTCGTATCCGGGAGATAATGGGTTCGAACCCTACTGTCGGCAGCCCTGAAGATGCTTTTCCGTGGTTTCCCATTTCCACAACAAGCAAATACTGAGGCTGTACCTTAATTAACGCCACAGCCATTTCCTTCCTATTCCTAGGCCTTTCCTGTCTCATCGTCGGCATTAGACCTATCTTGTTGGGTGCGCCGTAAAGCAAATAGCAAAAAGATATTGATGATTTCAAGGTCCATACTTGGAGACATGTTATCGGCTTTTGGGCTTATGCCGTGTCAAGCGTACGTTCGTCATCACTAGATGGTTCATTCCTAGCTATGTGTTACATGTTAATGTCATATGTTCATAACGAGTGTATACCGATTATGCCCCCTCACCCCTCTCTCACACCGTCCTACATTATTATCACCCTCCCGTTTTCTCCACACATTTTCTTTTCATTTTTCAGCTCTGTTCTATTCTATCCTGGTGTCTTTCGTTGCATTTTATTTGATTATTTTCTATTGATTTCTTCTACCACATTCGTCACTGATTCGTCTGATGTCCTCTCTGTTACTCCTCACGCACACACGGTGTGATAGAACATCTTAATTAGAGTTTAATGTTGCCGTCAGCTCCCTCTTGGAGCGCTGTCAGCATACAGCGAGCCACCTGGTGACGAACGAGCGTACCACTACAGCTCCAACGGTAAAGCATTCTAAAATTCAAACCCTCATTATTTTAGAAGACTTCCTCGGGAGCAGTCGAGATTTTCTTCAGAAGATGCGGGGCAAAGTTCTCTGTGAAACGTAAAGAATTCTACCTTGTTTCCTTGACACGGGATAAGCCCAAAAGTCTTCATGTCTGTGAAGCGAAGCTTTATCTGTCCCTGTAATAATTATTAAGAGGTGAATTCCTCAAGGCAGTATTTTTTGACCTCTATGTTTTCTTAAAAAAAATCGAATTAATGAGGCCAATAGATCTAAATGAGGCCACAACACTAATTGTAAATCGAGGATTGTGGCGGCGTTTAGTAAATACACAGAGGCTTGCAGACTGAACGCTGAAAGGCATAAAAGTCTATAATGATAATGTATGTATGTATGTATTCTTATACATATCAATGATATGTGTAAAAACGTGGAACCAGAGATAAGACTTTTTGCAGATAACGTTATTCTGTACAGAGAAATACATAGTACAGTCATTAAGTTCTGAGACTGACCGCATGATGGCGTTGTGGTGCACTATAGCACATAGGTGGCGCCGTGGTCTGATATCAAGTCAGTCTTTCGTCCCCGCAAGAGACAGCTGAATGCATGCACTGGAAGCAGACGTACGGCCGTTTTTGTGACGTTGATTTGAATGCGCCAGTCATACCTTGACATGTCACAGTTTGCGCAACGGGTAAACATCAAGCTCTGCCAGAAATTAGGCGAAACCGCTGCCGAAATGATTGAAGTGTTGCAGAAGGTTTAGGTGAGGACGCATTGAGTCGCAGTGTTGTGTTTAGGTGGCACCGACGTTTAGTGCAATGATGGGACAGTTTTGAAGATGATATGCGTACTGGTCGGCCACAAACAGTTCGAACGGAACGCAAGATCCAAGATGTATCAACGTTGATGTGTGCTAACCGCTCCCAATCGGTAGACGATCTCGCAGCAGCCATAGGGGTCAGCCACAAAATTCTGAGGGGCGACGACCTCGATGTTAGACCTCTTTAAACAACAAGCATCATCAACAACAAGCAAAATTCTGACGCATGACCTCAACATGTCTCATGTTACCCAACACAGTGTGCCACGAATCCTCTCGCAAGACCAACGTGATCATCGCATGACGATTTGTGCTGACCTTATCAGTAGCGCTGACGATGACCCGACGTTTCTCAACGGGATAATAACTGGAGGCGAAACATGGTGTTTTCCTTCAGCGGTGCTTCCAGCAGCTATACCAACGTGCGCAAACGTGCATAACGGCCAACGGCGAGTATTTGGAGGTTGGTTGTGGCTCTGTGAAGGTGTACACCGTGTAATGCGGCATCGTGTGTAACATGTAGAGTCGTGTGGGTGCCTATCCTCCAGGCATCAAGTCTGAGAACTTAATGACTGTAGTACGTAAATAAGTTACAAGATTGTGAGCAACTGCAAAATGACCTCGACAATGTTGTGAGATGGACAGCAGGCAATGGTATGATGATAAACGGGGTTAAAAGTCAGGTTGTGAGTTTCACATATAGGAAAAGTCCTCTCAGTTTTAATTACTGCGTTGATGTGGTGAAAGTTCCCGTTGGGAATCACTGTAAGTACCTAGGTCTTCATATAAGGAAAAATCTTAATTCGGTTAATAACATAAATATGATTGTAAATAAAGGGTACGGTACAGATCTCTGCACATTGTCATGAGGGTATTTAGGGATTGTAGTAAGGATGTAAAGTAGATGGCAAATAAGTCCCTGGTGAGACCCCAACTAGAGTATGGTTCCAGTGTATGGGACCCTCACCAGGATTAGTTGATTCAACAACTGGAAAAAATCCAAAGAAGAGCAGCTTGAGTTGTTCTGGATGATTTCCGACAAACGAGTAGCGTTACAAAAATTGTCCAATGTTTGGATTGGGAAGACTTGGGAGAAAGGAGACGAGCTGCTCGACGAAGTGGTATGATCCGAGCTGTCAGTGGAGAGATGGCATGGAATGACATCAGTAGACGAATAAGTTTGGGGGGTATCTTTAAAAGTAGGAACTATCACAATATGGAGATAAAGTTCAAGAGGTCGAATTGGGGCAAATATTTGTTTATAGGAAGGGGAGTTACGTATTGGAATAACTTACCAAGGGAGATGTTCAATACATTTCCAATTTCTTTGCAATCATTTAAGAAAAGCCTAGGAAAACAACAGATAGGGAAACTACCACCTGGACGACTGCCCTAAATGCAGATCAGTAGTGGTTGATTGAACTATATTATTTTACTGAGATACAGTGAAATCAAATTTAGTAACATTGTTCTCACTGAAGTTCCTTTACCTGCCGGTAAATTGGAAATCAACACTCATTCTTGAGATGATTTTAGAGCTACAATCATAGGGTTAGAAGGTGAGTTCTTGACAAACTCAGTTAGGAATGCCGCGCCGTTGATATCATAGACTGCCCTGGTTTATTCTACAAGCCAAGGACAATTCCGGGCGGCCACTCTACAGTACATTGAGTGTGCCAGCGAACTATGCCGTGACCTTACTGTCGACATAACGCAGAGCACACAGTTCGTTAGTTTCACGTTCAATATAAATTGTGCGACACGTGAGGACGGGTATGACTCTGGACAAAACTTGCCTAATTTTCACTTTCACATGCAACATCAACCTGGCATGTCGACAGTATGGTCGGCAACAACGTAAACCAAGTTACCCCCACATATAATAGTTAGAGGGTTCAGCATATGAATAAATAATATTTAATCGGTATCTCACCCCGAAGTTAGCCAATGACATCGTTGCGAGAGAGAATTCAAATGGGTTTTGCGAGGCGGTGTTGCTCAATCTTCACGTTGATTAAGACTGGCTGGAAAACACCAACCCTATCCGACCCCCCTTCGTCAACTGTTGTTCTTTTCCGATCCCGACGCTATTAGAGAAATCTAACATTAGGGAGTCTTTCATTTTCACGCCCTTTGTGGCCCTTGCCTTTCTTTGGGCGATAACTAAATTTTTCGAAGTGTCGGATCCATTCCACTTTTTCTCACTGAATAGTGTTATATAGAGGATGGTTGCCCGACTGTACTTCCTTCTAAAGCGATAATCACCACCACCATTAAGCAAGCGAGAAAGCAGGCAAGTACGGAAGTTGGTGATTTATGGCCTCTATTGATATCTTTTACATAGCCGAGAGATCCTAGCACTACACGGTGCCCGAAGTAGAAGGACGTGAACTTTCATTGCAAAAACCTTGCTCACAATGGCCAGGATTCGATCACCGGTGGCGATATTAAGAAGGCGGGCGGTAACGATATCACACTTATGTTATACGCCCCACCGCCTCTGACATAAAGCGCATTTTGCCCTAAATTACAGACCAAGTCCCAGAATGAGCGTAGGTGTTCTGCGGAATCCAGATAGGCTAAAGAATGTCACTAAAATGTACATTTGCTGAGAAGTAAAATAAATAATGTAAGTTTATCAGGAACAGCATTGGTTCTTTCTGCCATCTTGTTTCCAAATGTAGTTTCCAGGATAAGCGCCAGATGGCAGCTGATGACTAACTCGGCATGCGATACCTTATTCAGAACACCAGGGCTCAAGCATCTCAGTATCTTGCATGCAGAGATAATAAATATATAATTGTATGAATTTTTTTAAGTACGCTAGGGCCGAAGCGGGTTAAGAAGAAAGTAATATAAAAATAAAGTTACAATAATTATAAAATATTCTGACCAATTGATACTAAACTGCCTCTTACACGGACGACCCGGGTTCGATTCCCGGTCAGGTCAGGGATTTTTACCTGTATGTGAGGACTGCTTCGAGCTGATTATCGTTTTAAGAGGAAGTACAACTGGGCAACCATCCTCTATATAACACTAATCAGAGAGAAAAAAAATGGAAGGGGTCCGACACTTCAAAAATGAAGGTGTCGGCCAAAGGAAGACAAGGGCCACGAAGGGCGTGAAAATGAAAGACTCCCTAGGCCTACATACGTAATACCGTCGGGGTCGGAAAACAAAAAGAGTTGACCAAGGGAGGTCGATAAGGATAGATGAAAGTGAGAGGCAAAGCACAGGTAAGTGGAAGCAATCCCAGGATTCAGCAGAGGGCCCCGTGATCACCATCCCACGCTCGAAAGTTCAGAGCCCCTGAGGTCCCTTTTAGTCGCCTCTTACGACAGGCAGGGGATACCGTAGGTGTTATTCTACCGCCCCGACCCACAGGGGGACTGCTTCGAGGTCCACTCAGCCTACGTGATTACAATTGAGGAGCTAACTGATGGTAAGATAGTGGCTCCGGTCTAGAAAGCTAAGAATAATGGCTGAGAGACCACACTACACCTCGTAATCTGCAGGCCTTTGGGCTGAGCAGCGGTTACTTGGTAGGCCAAGGCCATCCAGGGCTGTAGTGCCATGGGGTTAGGTTATTAAACATAAAATTGTATTATATAACACATAATAATATTAGACTCACAATATAAGTGGTGATAAAAAATATGGCGTATGGATTTTAGTGCCGGGATGTGTACGAGGACTTCGGTTCGGGAGGTGCATGTCTTTTTATCTGACCCCGTAGGTGACCTGCGCGTCGTGATGAGGATAAATTGTGATGAAGACGACACATACACCCAGTCCCCGTGCCAGGGCAAATTAGCCAATCATGGCTAAAAGTCCCGACCCTGCCGGGACTCAAACCCGGGAGCCCTGTGACCTAAGGCCAACACGCTAACCATTTAGCCATGGAGCCGGACTAAGTGGTAATAATAATAATGATAATAATAATAATAATGAAGTAAATTAATTCAATATAATGTATATCCTAGTTCAAGGAACACACAAAAAGGGTGCGAATTTCAAGAGGATACCGAAATTTCTCCTTGAGTAGGGAGGTGAAGAAAAGGAAAATTAGCCGATAGCAGAAGCACGGCACACTGAATCTCACGAGAGATGGGCTTGGACATTGATGCTTGGTACAAAAGACTACAAACATTTTAAGGGTCAATAAATCCCGGAGAGGTAGCAAATTGCGATAACTTGGTTAATTGGTGCTGATTGATTGTTCACTGCGAGTAATTCGTGTGGTTAAACGGATATCGCCGTATCTAATGAAGCTATGATGTTAATTAGAGTCGAGTTCCTCATAGCAAACATCTGGCTGGCTAACGAATACTTGGAATGTAGTCTAACTCACTACAGAACTAAGAAGAAGGCACTGAACTGAAATTCAGATTATATTATATATTATATGTATAAGATAATTAAATATTTTTCTCATTTACTGACAGCTACAGTGGTCAAGGTGGTTAGCATGTGCGCCCTTCTTCAGTTGAACTGGGTTCGATTACAGCGTTACCATGGAACTGCTAATAATTAAAAAAAGGAACAATGTTCTCTTATTGAAGACTAGCAAATGTACCCGTGCTTCGCTACGGTATTCTGCATTGAATTCGAATATCGACGTAAATACTGTACATGCAGTAAACAAAATTGATTTAAAATTGCATGTCTCTTAGCGTTATCTGATAAACAGCATGGGAAAGTCGGCATACGTTGTCTCCAATGTAAAGTGTTTGTTGCGGACTTGTGATGATAACGGCAGGCTCACTTGCCTACTCCCATTCACAATCGAGTTGGGAACATTACATTATGAGAGGCAGGAACACTACCCACACACCACGGGGCCGGCACTTTTGCATCAGGATGGTTGTAATTAGCCAAAGTATGTAATTTCAATTCCGAAATAAACTTCCTAGATTCAAGTTCAATTTTCCACACAATGAATTTCTCCAGATTTTCCGTAATTCAGAAATCATAATGTCTTCAAATTTTAAGTTATAGAATGCATAGATATATCAAATTGGAGCTTATTAAACGTACAATGTTTTGAACTAAACACAATACTAAATAAGACTATGATAAAAAGTTCCATATAAAAAAACAAATCTAAACATTCTAAAATTTCGAGCGCCATAAAAAATATATCTTAAAAAATACAATGTCAGTACATACTTATATTCTGTTTAGTTCGTCACATTATAAGCATTATTAGGATGAATTATTTGCAAAAATAATTGGAATTGAACTATTTTCAAGAAGGCTATGATTTTTGGAAATGTATGCAAAATTGTGGAGTTTTTGACAATTATTTAGGAAACGGTAACTTAAGTATGAAATTTTTATAGTGTAAATATCTTCTGTAAATGCAAGTATTTCATTGTACAAATTTCAAAAACATTGATAGAATAGTACAGATTTTGGTCCAAAACGTGAATACATACCTCAAGTCAGTTATCCTATTCCATTGATAAGACACTGGAAGTTACTGGAACAATATTACACCAACATTTAGAATGTAACGAACACTACAACAACTTACACAATTGATCTCATAGTATACTGTGTATTCCCATTATCTACTATAGTCCTTCTATATTTCTCGGGTGTAATTAGATCTTCGTGTAATTCTTTTCATACCATAACTACGCTAGATCATACCTCCACATAATGAATAAAATTACTTCACCTTATTGGGAATGCCTTGAGAAATGAAGACAAATAACTCTCCGCCTCATAATGGAAGGCACCTTCTTTGCAAGGGAACATCCTAGAGTACTGTAGACTCTTCCCCTATCTCAAGTACCACATCAATTCAAGCTTCATGATATCGATCATCTTTAAACATCAGGAATAATGTGATTGTACAATAATGCATAAATTCTTGAAATATTCCAACGTATACCTAAAGGTGAAACAGGTGTGGTGTCTTTTACAACTCGTAAATAACCAAATGACGTTAGTCAAGAGTGACATTAACAGGATGGTAGGCTTTGAAACGTGGTGTTGGCGTTGGCTGCACCGGATAAGTTGGGTGGAGAAGGAGACCAACGCTGAAGTATTGAACAGCATCCAGGAAAAGAGACAGGTGTTGAGTCAGATTAGGAGACACCTTTCGTAGAAGTGACATAGGCTTCGACATTGGAGGTTAAATACCATTGAAGCACCCTCGTGAAATAGCTAAAAAGACATTCATGTTTACATTTCTTGTGAATTCATGATGCAGGAGTTACGCAGACGCAAAACGTACTGTACTGGATTGACCTAGTTGGAGGAGACTCATCGGAGGAGCAAACAGTCATTACTTAATTACATAAAGAAGAAGAAGAAGAAGAAGAAGAAGAAGAAGAAGAAAAAATCAATATAGGAAACGTCTCCCCTATAAGGGCCTCATGAATTTCAGTGGTCGTATAGGTGCACTTAGTTCACTGCTGAACACACCAGCGAGTGAAGTGTCATCCGATTTAAAGGATTTTGGTCTCGCTTTGTTTGGAAATAGACAGGCAAACAAATATCAGTGATATTATAGACAATATACAGTATGTATAATTTATATAAGTGATTATGGATATCGAAAATATGGAAAAACGTTTAAAAAATTGGTTATTTTTAATCTAAATATCAATTCCGACAGCCTCCCCTTTGGATTATTTCCACATGTTTGAAAACACTCTGTATGTGAGGACACACAAGCTTAAACATCATAACACGTGGTTGGAGAGTCAACGGAGAGAGCTGTGCGACTTAGAAAGGGAAATTATTGTACGGGCCCCTCAATTTGGGCAGTTACAAATGCCTCAGCCCATTGTTATCAACGTCAACATTAACTGAGAACGTTAGGGATGTACTGAGTATAACGATCGCTCAGAAAACTACAGTAACTAATCGCGACCAGTGAACTTTGATGTGTGTTGTGCGTACAAATCATCAGTCAGCCTTGTGAATGACTTCCGTCTCTCGAGTACAGAGGTCTGTGATCGGACTGTTCGTCGGGAAGTGATAACACTTGGATTTCATGGTCATGCCACTGTCAGCAAGCCATTGATCACACGCACTAATTCCCGACGTCGTTTGTGGTGGCGCAGACATCCCTGTCGAAGGATTGCGAAGCAGTGTAAGGTGTCATGTCACATGCCCTGCTAATTCGATAGAGATTCATGGACGTTGCGATTGCCTGGAGAACAAGATTCATTGAGGTGTGTGACATTTAATGGGTTGTATTGTCTGAAGCCATCTCTTTTCAGTTTTATTTAGTTAATTTTTAACTGTTAGACTCTTCAATCTGCAGAAATTAACTTTGAGTAAATACTGTACATTTGTGAACTATCTGGAAACGAAACCATATGGTAACGCAATTATATTTGCAGAAGTAACAAATTCATTACCTTTGCTGGCGAGATGTAATGTTTACAGTGCACTGTGTCTTCTGGTATGGGCTGTATCAAATTTGTTACTTTCATTGACCTGTCTCAGTCTCATCCTTGGCTTTGACAATATGAAAGCGACTGAGGTATAAGTGATGCTAGTAATACCTTATGTAGCCAGTCCCTGTTATGAATGGTGTGAAAATATCGCTCATAGAGTCAGTTGGTGCATGCATTTCAGTGGGCTTGGTAGACTGATATGTAATAGCAGCGGCTGGCCCGGTGAGGAAAGCAACGGGAAACTACCTCACTCCTCATTTCCCTAGTACGCCTCTTCGGTGACGCCTAGGCTATTTATGACAGCTTTTGGCGGAGTTGCAGAGGATCAAACCAGCTTTCGGGCTGAATACCCACGAACAAGACATGGTAACACAATTATATTTGCAAAAGTAACAAATTAATTAATTATATTTTTACACATTTCATTATTAGATAACGTGGACACTAAAATGATAAAATTTCGGATTTTCAGTTTATTATCAAATAAATTACTGCACTTTATCCTCTTTAAAATGACATATTAATCTTCCCGGTCACACAACCAAATATTCAAAAATACACATCAGTTTTGAAAAAATTTCTCAGCAGACTAAAAGAAACGTAAAAATTAGGCTATTTCCTAAATCGTACCGAAATTGAAGGGCTAAAGGATCCGGAGGGGTTTTTAAATTATGAGCATCCAGCTCGATAGCTGCAGTCGCTTAAGTGCGGCCAGTATCCAGTAATCCGGAGATAGTGGGTTCGAGCTCCACTGTCGGCAGATCTGAAGATGGTTTTCCGTGGTTTCCCATTTTCACACCAGGCAAATACCGGGGCTGTACCTTAATTAAGGCCACGGCCGATTCCTTCCAATTCCTAGGCCTTTCCTATCCCATCGTCGCCATAAGACCTATCTGTGTCGATGCGACGTAAAGCAAACAGCAAATCAGAAGCCTTGGATAGTTCTATCAAACTAAAGAAAGCAACTTTCGAAATTCACTTGCGGCCTAAGGGCAGTTCCGGAAAAACAGCCTAAAATTGCCTGTGTAATCAATCGTTTTTTATTCATATCCTAGCCAAAATTAACTCATTTACATAGTTCTTTCTCTTTTCGTGCTCCTTCATTCAATACCCTGGTGCATTTTAAGATTTTTTGAAAAATGACCAGACCGAATGTAGTTATAAAGACTTTAGTGAAACCCGGATAACGGTGATTAAGAAAAGGATTGTAATTTTAGGAATAAAGAAATAATATATTCTCATACCAAACCAAATCCCATGGCACTGCAGCCCTTGAAGGCCTTGGCCTACCAAGCGACCGCGCTCAGCCCGAAGGCCTGCAGATTAAGAGGGCTCGTGTGGTCAGCACGACGAATCCTCTCGGCCGTTATTCTTGGCTTTCTAGACCGGGGCCGCTATCTCACCGTCAGATAGCTCCTCAATTCTAATCACGTAGGCTAAGTGGACCTCGAACCAGCCCACAGGTCCAGGTAAAAATCCCTGGCCTGACCGAGAATCGAACTCGGGGCCTCCGGGTAGGAGGCAGGCACGTTACCCCTACACCACGGGACCGGTAATATATTCTCAAAATTTATTACATTTTATTTGGCTAAATTTCGTAGCTCATATCACTAAGATGTTTTCAATATTGAGTTGCTTGCCTGAAGTGCTAGAACTGTGGTTTGATTTAGATGCTTCGTTCTTAGGGAACCTGGACACTAAAAATTATGAAATTTTGAATTTTCAGTTTATTATGAAATAAATTACTACAGCATTTCCTACAGCATTCCGATTACAAGTAATAAAACATATCGTCGTTTTCGGGACGAAACCTCCAGTGTGATAATATGTTTGGAGATAAACTGAGCCACAGCTCATACGTTATGAAGAGCGAGAATGCCTTGACAATATTCCCACAATATTGCACCTTAGATGACAGAACCTACCGGCCAAAGTTCTATGGTAAAATATTTCACATAGGAGGTATTGTCCCAGCAGCGACTAAATATTTTTTAATAACGTGCTCTAGTGAACGTGTCAGGCACTGACATTTACAACCAAGATAAGTTCAGGAAATTATTCAAGACATCTGACTCTCTCCAGTCAATAACAGGTAAATAACTGCGTCCAGGAGTAAGAGTGAAATTGACTCAAGAAAATAAAGACATCCATAGCGCTGTAATGAAGGAATACTGGGCTAAAAAGAAGAGTTAAGCTCACCAGAGTTAAGAACCACGTGGTCCATTGTAGGCTTAAACGAAGAAGAAGAAGAAGAAGAAGAAGAAGAAGAAGAAGAAGAAAGTGTGTGTGATCGTGAAAAAAGATTACTCGTTCTTCCTTACGGCCGGGTGCATTTCCTTACACCAAGAGTATTTGAAGCGATATATTTATTATCGTGGTGGTTGGTAGTTTGATGTTGTATGTAAATGATTTTAAGTATATAGCCGATTACAAAAACCCAGCTTTCGAGCTAAAGAATTAATCAGATGCGTTTAAAATAGTCGACGGGTCCGGGAATGGAACAGGAGGCCATATGAACTGAAGACCATTAATCTACCTGTAGGATCCGGACT